>NW_019154124.1:7210824-7586168 GCF_002288905.1 Enhydra lutris kenyoni
CTCTCTGCTTACTTGTGATCTCTGTCTGTCAAATAAATAAATAAAATCTTTAAAAAAAAAAAAGTGGATACAAAGAATTAAAATGGCTTAGCTTTAGAGATTCCTTTTTACAAGATGAGAGAACAGAAATTAGAATAAAAATTAAAGCTCCGCATTCAATGTAAATTCCTCCTTCTTAAAATTGAAAGAATTAAGTATGCCACCTTATAGTACACCTGCCTATTTTATGTCTCAAAACTGCTGTTCCAGAACCTGTAGGTACAAAAAAAAAAAAAAAAAAAAAAAAAAAAAGCACAATCCTACTAAGCTTATTCTGTGTCCTAATAGCTTGGCTTGGCTTTCTCTCTGCCCCAAATCTACTGGCTCTTGGTTCTTTTGACTCTTGGGGAGTAGCTCTGGATCTTGAGAAGGTAGGATCCTTTGCATTCTCTTTGAATACATCTCTTGATGCATGAAGTTGTTCTGTATTGCCCAAATATTTACTATTTGTCCCAGCTAAATACTGACAAGATATTTAAAAGAATTTTTGGGGGCGGGGAGAAGGGGAAGCAGTTCTGTGGTTAAAAGTTGTTTGGAAGTTGGAAGCTGATATTCAAAGCCAGAGAGGATTTTCTAAGTTCTCTTCCCCAAAGCTGAAAGGAAACCATGTGCTCACAGGGCGTGAACCAAATGGAGATGATGTGTCTGGATGAGTGGATCGCCCTTTGATATCATTTAGGCTGCAATTCTTCGGGGGGGGGGGGGATTGAGAGCAACTGTTCTTGTAAGTCTTTGCAAAACTAAAAAACGAAAACTAAAACGTAGCTCTAGAAGCAACCCAAAGTCCATTTAATGCTTTTCACTGATCTTAAAACTTCCCCTATTTATTTCAAAAGGTTTGTGAATTATGGGCCTTAGGAAACCGAAGTCCTTCTTGGAGGAACTTTCATTCTTTCTCTGTCCCTTGAAGAGGTAAACCTTAATATATCTTTGAAACATAAACACCCCAGGAGGTATCTAAAATAATGCCCATATTCATCTAAAACTAAAGGGAAAAAAGAAAAGAGAAGAAAAGAAAGGAAAAAGAAAAGAAAGGAAAAGAAAAGAGAAAGAGGCCTTTTAAAAAATACATACTTCTTCACAGTTTCTGCAAGATCACTTGTCAAGGACAAGTACAAATTAGGCACAAATCAGCCATCTTCATTAATATGAATAGAAAAAAGCTTTAGCCATCTGAGTGGGTAAACTTCTAAACTAGTGAGTTTTCTGTTATTATATCTGATTTGTTACTAAATTTTTAAAATTAAAAGCTACAAGCTCTGTTTGCGTGTTTATGTATGTCTATGTATGTATAATATAGATGTGGTATTTTTCTACCTCTGGATGGCACTACCAAAATTAATTCATAAAAGAGTTCTATTTAATGATTGGCTTAATATGAAGTGCTTATAAATTAAGCATTTCTAAATCTCGGGAATATGAGAAATTAACCCAAATGTTTTTCAAGTTTATGTGATCTAGGGTATTTTCAGTTAAGTTTGCTGGTTTAATTAATACAGACATGCCTACAGAGTTATCCACATTAAGTATAGTACTTGTATTCCACTAAAAGTCAAATAAATTCATGTTATTTTTGTTACAAAATTTGTCAGCAAAAAAACCAACCAAACAAAAAACATACGAAAGAAAATCTTAAGATGACAGCTAAGTGCTTTAATACCTCATGAAATTTTCATGAGTAATTTAAGTATGATTGTTAAGAACAAAGGAATTAAGTCGAATTGAGTGAAATAAGAGTTTTTAGGTGAACTTTTTTGCAATGATTGCTTTATGAAATGTTTACTTAGTTTCCCAAATCTCTTTGGTAACTTTCACCTTGAGAATTTTGCTAAGTTAAATGAAATGATGAGACGTCACTGACTGTCTAAATCATTTCCAAATAAAATAAAATACTGAAACATTAATTGCTAAACAAGTCTAAGTTTACTTATTTTTGTCTTCTTATTGCAGGGAAACTAAAGATGTTTGGGTGTGTTAGCAAACATGTCTCATGCCACACTGGAAGATTGTATTATTGAAGAGGGGCATAGGCCTGTGTTCTGTGCGGTCTCTGGGATGGTTTTCTTACATTGCAGGATGGGGCCTTCATTTCCTGGACAGTTTTTCATGTGGGTTAGGCTCTGCTTTCTCAGGTGGCTGGTCATGTTGGATCAGGATCCACCCTAATCATCTCATCAGAACATGATCCCATTGGCAAAGACCGACTTTCCATGTGAGGTCTTCACCCACAGGTCCCCAACTGTGTCCACCATGTGCCCTGAAGTGTCCAAACCTTGAGAATGATCAAGGGAGTCTGCCTGTGGGTTCAGAAAAGCTGGCTCATGTGCTCATTCTCACCACACCTCATGCCCTCATCTTTCCAGCACCTAGAGGTCCTCATCTGTGGCCATGAGGAGCCCTGAAGTGTTCATACCCTGGACCAATCTATGGGAGCCTGCCTGTGGGTTGGGAGGAGCTGGTTCATGTGCACTCTGTTTCTTACCACACCTGCCCTCTTGTTCCTAGCACCTCTGGGCCTTTTCCCAGGTGTATGGGAAAGAGAGGAAAACAGAGGAGAACAGTGACTAAGCATCTCTCCAGCACAAGGTAGGTGAGAGTTGGAGACTCACCAGTGAAGAAAGTTACTCAATCCACTGCGACCTAGTCCCTTTGTGGTCACCAAAAAGATGTTACTAGGTGAACTGGGGAGTCCCCAGGCCCTAGGGCCTCAACCTAGCCAGACCCAAAGTAGTTGCCAAAGGTTCTAGGTTTTCTCATGAGAAGGAATTCAAGGACAGGCATGCAGCAGAAGGATGAGTAACAGAAGCAGAAATTTTCCTATTCTTTGACTTGGTTGTGTCTTTTGGCTCAAGACTCAGCAATAGGTAAACCCAGTTTTGCATAATATTAGTACTCACTAGAAATTAGGGTTTCTTTCTTTCTTTTTTTCTTTCTTTTCTTTTATCTCTACATCCAATGTGGGGCTCAAATTCATGGCCCCCAGATCAAGAGTCACAAGTTCTACCAACTGAGCCAGCCTAGTAATTAAGTTTTCTAAGGATTAAGAATTCCAAGCTTCCTACAAGTTAAGAATTCTAATTAATATACATAATTAAAGCTACTAGAAATACTAAGGGAAACATCTTGAAAGAGGACTTTACATCCATTTTGACCACAGTCTGTACATTCTAACTCATGAAGTTCTTTCCAGCTTAACTTTTAACTCAGGCAAAAGATGCCGCATGCAAAGCATCCTATGATGGGAACTAAAAGTACCCCTCAAGCCATGATGACTGTCCTGATGCTATCAAGACCCAGTGTGATTGACCCTGAGACAGTAATGGATTTGACCTTTACTGCCCACCTGCATGTACCCACAAACCTTTGTCTGACATTTTCCTAAAATAAACCTAAAAGTATTTTCAGCACTTTGGAGACAGTCTTTGAGATGCTAGTCTGCTGTCGTCTTGATGCTGTCCTCACTAAAATAAATTCCTTTCTTGTTTTACCACCACTCTTCTCTCTGCCTTTGGATTTTGTCAGTGGCAAGTGGCTGAACGTGGTCTGTTTGGGACCCTTGGAGCTAGGTGCTCTTGCACACTTGGGCCCTGATGACAATCTCTGTATGCAAGGAAAGTAAAATGTGTGTTGAGGAAAAAGGAAGTTGTAGGAGGTTTGTGGTAAAGCAATCTTTGGAAAGGAATTTTTTTGCATTGTCAGGGCTGACTAAGACTGGAATGAATTTAATTAAGTGAATGAACTTTAATATCAAAAGTCAGCTAGGTACAAAATTAAAATTTGGTTTTATCTCTATTAAAAGGACAAACTATCTATTGGATTATTGGTATGTTCTTGATAATAGATTATGAAGTGTTTTTCATTCCCCTTAAAGTAATCTGCCTAGAAAACAAAAAATTCTGTGTTTTATCAACATAATGTCCTATGTGTCTTGTTGCCTTAATCTGGTCTTTTATTTACTAAAGAAAACTGAATCTTCTCAACATTAAAAGAGCTAAGTTTGCTAACAACTATGCAAACATCTCTATTTGCCTTTTAAAACTTTTATTGTCACTTTCATTAAGTAAACTATTAAGTATTGTTGGGGAGGAAGAATTTCTTATGTCCTTCAAGGTCCTTCTAGTTAGACTAAGAGTCACACTGACATGAGACAGATTAACAGGAGAAAATTAAATTTAATAGCATACATTTAGAAAACCCACACAGACATGAAAATTTCAAAGACAGGCAACATGATGCTTATGATGAGAGAGCAGGAGGCTGGCTGTAGACAAAGCAAAAGCTGGCACCTTGCACCCCCCTCTCCATCCGCTTCCCCTCAGTCATATGTGTAGCATTCCTCAGGCAGCCCTGACTGCCATGAATGATAAACAAATCGTTAACTTGCAGAGATCACAATCCTGCAAGACTGGAGTCTCCCTTGGCTTACAAAAGTCCTAAATCTCACTAACAAAGACGATTGATAGCAGGATTATGACATCCCACCAAAAAATCTACCAACTATCTTGATGTTAATGGCTGGCCTAAAGACAACATTGATCAAGCCACAAGGGCAAGACCTCCAGTAGGCCTCCGATATCCTGGCACCTTGTAGGCCCTCTTTAGCATATGAAAACTCCATTGAACCTTCCTTCCCCTCACCTTCCCCCAACCGCAGGGTACAAAACCTGCCATCCCTCACAACCCGGGGCAGCTGCATCTCCGCCTGCCCACGGGTCCTGTCCCTGTGCTTTAATAAGCCACCTTTTTGCACCAGAGACGTCTTAAGAATTCTTTCTTAGCCGTCAGCTCCGAACCTTACCCCACTGAACCTGACCTAGGTTCTGGGACTTCATCACTTACATGAGTCATAGGGATGGGTAGGGGTCAGAGGATACAAAGGGGAAGGAGACCATTAGCAGGAAGGTAAGAGGAGGTGTTTAGAAAACAAAACTTGCCCTATTATGCAGATAAATTTCTGAGGTAAAGAAGAACTTCTGTTAATGGTACTTTTGCTGGTACAAGGAGGAAGTTGAGGGGGAGATAAAGAGCTTTTCCTGAATCTGCTGGGTTTTGATTGTTTTTAACTTGAAATAATGTCCATGCCAAAGGATTGATAGCAGGATTATGGGGTGGCCTGCCCTTGGTCTTAATTCCTATTTAATCAAATATTCAAACTTTTGGATACTGTTGACAAACTTTCCAGAATTTGAATTCTAAATTAAGTCTTTTTGACTTAAAAATAACTTTGAGATATGAGATATTCTGTCCCTGGAATGTCTCAAAAGATTTGTTTTCTCTCTTTATAAAAGAAAGCAATCAACCTAATTAGGCTTGTTTGTTGTGTTAAATTACATGAGAAGCATTTTCAAATAAGGGATGATAAACCTTCTTAGATTATATTGTAAGGTCAATATTATTAATATAAGTGTTCCAGAAATTATATAAAAATTTTAAGATTCTGATATGTCCTGGTATAATGTTATTAGTCATAATTCTAGTTATTATCTTAAAATGTTGTGTCACAGAAATAATCAAATTTCCTTGTCAATTTTACTTTAATAAACTCTAATTAGACCTTTAACCAAGCCACTTTTAAGTCTTTTATCATTTATAGAACTTCTTCTTTTACTCAGATGCTTTTACAAAAGTGTTCCTGCTAAATGCTTTATTTTCAAGGAGATTCATAGAGAGCATAAGCTGAGTTGAAACCAAGAGTTCACTGCTCAACCAGTGGAACCCCAAAAATGTTTTGAACCAGACCTTTAGAAATCTTGACTGGCTAACTTCAGATCTCAGAAATAAGTTTATAATTTGCTTCAAATATTAACCATTGTTTTTTTTCTTTGGTTCCCAGAAAAATGCCTCTTATTACGTACTTGATTGCTTGCATAATATAAGCCTAACTTTGACAGCCCATTTATAGCAACACTTCCTAAACGAGTTTTACTAAATGACCTATCTTCAGTCTCAGGGATGAGACTGGTTCAGTGAGATGGAACAATCTACCAACTCGAATTCTGGACTGTGAAACTTGTTGGGTAGCATATTTACCTCATTTGCCTGACTGCCAGTGGGTCTCATATCCTTATGGGGGCCCCTGTATGTACATAACTAAATATTTTCCCCCATGTAATCTGTCTCATGTCAGTTTGATTATTAGACCAGTCAGAAGAAACTAGAAGGGTAAAGAAAAGTGTTTCCTCCCCAACAGTATCAAGTATATGCATTTGTCTGTATTTATATGTGACATCCCTTGATACTATGAAACTCTTATTTGGTTAAATTTTATTGTATTACTATACTGCTAAATAAAAAGAATTCAAGGATACATACTACCTAAAATCTGTAGGGGGGGAAATTTGTCCAAATTGCTAAAACTTTGCTACTCAAAGTGTCATCCATGGATCAGCAGCCTGGCAACAACTTAGGAACTTGCTAGAAATAGAGAATCTCAGGCCTCAATCTCAAACCCATTGAATCAGGATCTGTATCCTTATGACTCTCCACTTCGAGAAACAGTGCTCTAAAAGATTTACAGCTTCACCTGTGGGATCACTCTGTGAACTATAGGGGTAGTTCACTAAAGTTGAGGAAAGAAACAATAGTTGTGATCGAGGCACGGAAGGGAATGATAGTTCCAGGAGGAATGAACTCTGCTTCATAGGCTGACTTTTGTTTTTAAAGAAAGACTGTTGGTTATGAAGTTAGTCGGTGTTTTAACTAAGTATAACTCATGCTGTGTTACTGTCAAGAGTTAACACCACAGAACCATTCAGAATTTCATTCAGGACAGGACAATATCTATCCCTCGTCTGCCTGGAAAGTATTTGGGATTTGTGCTAAGAGTGCTTTCTAATTTTCACAAATGATTCTAACTGATTAATATTCACTTATTACAGGATTTTTTTTTTTTACGAAGTTGGCACATTAGTCAGCTGCTGTTAAAAAGAACAGCTTGGAGCCTCTCTATACATTCTTGAGATTCTCAGAGGTTCAAAATCTGCAGCTCGGTACCTGGCTTCTTACTCTTTTTTCCTGGCAAGAACCAGAGGGAAGAATTAAAATGATAACAGACTCTTGCCTGAAAAGCCGAGTGACAAAAAATCCCGGTTCCCTACATTGGACATATGATTAGCAATGAAAAGAGTAAGTGGTCTGATCTGTCATACTTGAATTAATCAATTGAATAAGCATTTATTCAGTGCCTGTAGGTGCCAGTGTGGGGCCAGTGCTGGGGCTCAAAGACGAATAACAGCAGATTCCTGCCTTCAGTGAGATTATGTGACTTTGCTTTATCCATGACAGATCTCTCCCTGGCCTGTCGAAAAACCGGGAATTCTCGCTTTTTTTTTAAATCAACTTACTTTGTGCTCTAGGTCAATGGGAGGATCAATGGCAATGAGAAAGTCTTGTTCCTTTTCATCTGTAAAATTAAATCTCCTTCTCAAAATGTCCTTAGTCACTGATCCTCATCAGTGAGGATAATCTTTCCTTCCCTCTGAGCCGGTTGTTTTTATTCTGTGGGCCTCTGGAGCAGAAAGAAAAATCATTTTCAAAGCTTTCTCTTCTGTTGAATGTGCCTTGCACATTGGTGCTAAACAGGCAATAAATCATAATAAATGGAAATCGCCCATGGCATGATCTGATTGAGTCGTTTAAACAATCACTTTTTGTTGACAAAGGGTACAGTGATTATGCCAGAGGAATTCAAAGGTGCTTGGAACAAATGAACTGGAGAAATTGCTTAAAAAATGTAGGGGTTTTCTTCCAGGGCAACAGGCTTCCTTCATTCCAGTTCAGCCTTGAAGTCTGCAGACCTCAACAGATGAGTAATTAAGATGCTGCTAATTCTTCAGCCTTACCTTCTGCGGAGGGGGTCCGCCCCGCATAGACGCCTCCTGAGACTTTGCCTTCTCAGTATGCGGTTTGGAGATATGAACCTCCCAGCGACCTGCTAATACCATTCAGCAGGTTGGGAGATTAATCCTCACGTTAATATGTGGTAGAGTCATTTAGAGGGCAGCTCCCAGCGCACACGCAGCCGTTCTCATACAGACATTAGACTTCAGCAAGGAAGTCGTTATTTGTTAATAAAATCCGCGCAAATGGGCTGCTTTTGTCGGTACCTTCCCCAGATGTCCAATTGCTGTTCTTGGGGGCAGCCCACCAGGGCTTGTGGGTAAGAGCTATTTTGGCATATATTTTCCAAAAGAAAGTGCTGGATGGTAAACGACTTCTTTTGGGTCACCTTGCAAACCAGGGAGTGGGGAGAGAGTAATTTTAGACGTTTCCCATGCTGCTCTCCCGTAGAGGAGCTCAGGTCAAGCCTAGCACCAGGCACCGGCTGGAGGAAGGACGAGCAGCCCTTGGGGGCCTCCTGTGGGGCTGCAGCCTCCTCCTCCTTGTGCTGGAGGACCCTGCCCTGGCCGGACCGGGACTCCCCATTCCACCCTTTCCTTAGCTTGCCTTGCGGGGGTGGGGGGGGCAAGGTCACACCACATGTGTTCAGACGGCGGTCCCTAGACTGGGAATGAAGGGATCCTCCTCAGCCCGCGCTCGGAGCAGACGTAGAGCAGCGGGTCTCAACCCTGGATGCGGGATAGAATCCATTACACGGAGGCAACCCGCCCAGTCACCTCCGGCTCCAGCAACAGCGCCCAGATGCTGGTTCTCTATGATGCGTGGCTGGTCATTCCCCTGTGTGGGCAGGGCAAAGACCCAGAGCCTTTGAAACAGCTGTGCCTGGAACCATTAACTGGAAAGAGGAATCACAGTACACTGTTCATCGGGGAAGTCCAAGCGCTCTTCAGATTTGCCTGTTGCTACATCATTTTCTGCTCATTACAGTTGAACTGAGGAATGATCGGTGATTTGCACTGAAATAAATGACTTACCCGCTAAGAGGCTGATTGGGGAAGTGTTACTCCTTTGAGAGGTCATGCATCTAAGAATACTAGATAATTCCAGAGGAGCCTCAAGATATGCCTGCTGCCGCCACTATCCCAAGGCGGGGGGTGAGCAGCCCAGAAGGAAGCTCCTTGTCCTTCTGTACACCAGCTCTAGCAGCTGCTTTGCTGAGCGCCCATGGTGTGTTGTTGGGGGAGACAGACGCATAACTCCGGTTTCTTCTGTGTGAAGCCTGCGGGCTTTAACGTGAGCCCCCACGGAAAGAAAAATCTACCAATGCCGCTCACAGAGGGCCAGCTGCCTGCGACTGCGGCACGAGGCTCAGACATGAAACGGGAGGCCTCTGGAGGCTCCCCAGGCTAGGAGCACTTAGATACCAAAATGCAAAACCCAGGACAGGCACTCTCCAAATCGAGATACAAATTTGGCTGTATGAGACACATAATAGGAAAGTCGTGATGCCAGGGGCTCCACAATGGCCGGCCAGCCTGCTATAGAGCTGCCCAGAACGCTTCCATCAAGTTGGAAACTCGGTGCTTTGCATCCCAGATGACCTCAGTCGCAGGCTGCGCCTCTGAGGAGTTCCTACGGTGGGGCTTCTGTGAATAAGCTTCCCCGCCCTAAACCCCTCACAGAATCCTCTCCTCACGGTGAATCCGAGGCCTCCCTGG
This sequence comes from Enhydra lutris kenyoni, assembly GCF_002288905.1. Taxonomy (NCBI): domain Eukaryota; kingdom Metazoa; phylum Chordata; class Mammalia; order Carnivora; family Mustelidae; genus Enhydra; species Enhydra lutris. The sequence goes on from NW_019154124.1 coordinate 7,220,421, forward strand.
GGACACAGGGACCCGCAGCATCTGGGGCTGGTCAGGAAGGAGGCCTGGGGAGGCAGAGCCGCTTTCTTTACTGTTTGAAAAGGCCGGAGGATGATTCCATTAAAGTGGAATCAAGACATCTGCGAGTATAGGAGATATGGGTCCTGAATGGCTCCTTCTGATTTCAGATCTGTAGTTTTATTTCCTTTCTTTATCCATTCTTCCTCTGTTAAGGTCATTGAAGAGTTTTGCTCTAGACCCCAAAGAGTCAGGGGCCTAGGGCCTTTGTTCAGGTTCCCAGCGGTTGAGGTCGAGCCTCCTCGAGGCTCTCCGGAGGCCTCAAATTCGATGGACTCTCCTGGAATTACTCTGAATGAGTCAGCTTCATCCAGATCCAGATCTGGAGATTCCAAAATGCAGCTGAATGAAGCAACTGTCCCACTACGCAGATCCAGGAATTCATCAAGACATCAGCATATACAATGCGCAGGAATGTGCCAACGTCCCCTTAAACAAGCTGATGCAAGCCAGGTCGGCAGGGCACAGTATGACGGAAAGAGTGTGAGCCTCTGGAGCCAGAAGATGGGTCATGTACTTTGTCGATTGCTTCCTAGCTGTGTGACCTTAGGCAAACTACCCAACTTCTCTGGGCCCTATTTTTCATAACTTCAATACACACTACTTCCCTTGTTTTCTTCACCAAGCTGCCTTGTACGAACAAACTAGATAAAGACACTACACAAATATAGAGTGGGATATTACTTTGCTGTCCTATATTACCTGCCAAGAAGTCTTTTGACTTTTTTGACTTTTTTGTTTGTTTTGTTTTTGACTGCCTTGTAGGCGCTAAAATTGATAGAAGAGGCTTTGGACATCCCCAGGTGAGCTGGATGGACCCTAATTTTTCTGTGTGTGGCAGGTGAAGTGTGTGATGGGGGCAATCTGTGTGGGAAGTGAGCTTCATATCAGCTGTATGATCAAGAGAAAGTGGCCCTGGGAACTTAAGTTTTAGATTAATTTTTAGAAATACTGCTGCTCTCTTGACCTCTGGGAGTGGAAAGGATTGGCCAAAATCTCTGTTTATATTGACTTGAAATGACTGACAAAACTGGATTAGGGTTTTAGGTTCAGAGTCCCAGAGGATGTACCCCAGCACCTTCCTCTTTTTTAGCATTTAAGCCTGAGTAGGTCAAGCGAGTCAAAGGCATTTTAATGGATGTGCAGCAATGTCTTCACGGTCAACTTCTCACATTGTTTGTTTACGAATGAGTGAAGGCCATTCAGTTTTGCACTTTATTTTTGGTAATGTCTTTCCCTAGGACACAGGAATCCCCAATTTACTGAGAGGAAATAATTATAAACTGTAAGAGGTGTTAGTTTCAGTTTCAAAAACCTTAAAACTGAGAAATGATGTCCTTTTTTTGGTATAACAATTAATTTTACTAAGTTTGATTTTTGCCAGACTCTAAACTAAAGCAAATGCAAAAAAAAAAAAAAAAAAAAAAAAAAAGGCAATGAATGGATCAGGTCAACCACTTGGGTATAAATCTTATCTCTTTCAAGTTCAAGTTCAATCTCTTAGCTCTTTCATCTTCCCAGGGTAGCCTGATTAAAGGTAAATGGAAAAAAAAAAAAGGGTAATTTGTATCTTAACTTGTACTTCTATCTTGAGGAGAATATCTTTATTTCATTATTTTACAAGAAATATTCATGAAAATCATGCAATTTCTTCACTCCAGCCCCCAAACTTACAGTACTATTAATATTCTCTTTTCAGGATCCAGAGTTCCCAGGGCATTCTCTCTCGTTGTAAGTTGTCATCAGTTATTTCTAAGTGGAAATATTGTTGCTTTAAGTAGGTATGTCTGTGTATATGAGTGCCCGTGTACACACACACACGTGTGTGTGTGTGTGTGTGTGTGTGTGTTGTGTGTAGGGGTAGAATAGAGATGTTTTGTTTCTCTCCCAACATAGCCATGAGGAAAACAGGTCAGCTGCTATCATTGTCAATCCGGGGACAGAATGACACACATGTAAGAGCCACCCACGATGACATTAACATATCCTCAGACCTCAGCTTCACCTTTTGCTGAATATTAGTGAACCGCTCAATCTTAACGCAGACTTTCAGTATAGTTTTTTATTCCTGTCTTATTTTCGCACGGGAGTATAGAAGACTGGTCGGTTTGGCAGTTCTAGACTAAGGCACATTTCTCATTTGATACATGTCTTTGCGGAGACTATCAGATGGTAGGCAACAGGACACAGAGGTCAACAAGACAACATCAGTGCCCTTGTGGAACTAACTTACCATTTGAGGAGGTTAGTGTTTGGCTAATGGAGGCTCCCACTGAGAGACAGAGTCAGCGAATCAGTGGCAAAGTCAACGTCATTCAAAGGACCTTAGTGTCTTCATTTGCATAAGGTGGGAATAAAGGTCAAAAGTGAATGGAAACTCAGGACTCAAGAGAAGTCATTTGAGGGAAGCCAGTCTCAGAAGCTTGAGAATGCATTTAAGTAATGAAGATAGAGGAATACAGGACAGCAACAACTGTCTAATGACCTTTGGTGGCGGGGCAGCAGGAGGTTGTCCAAGTCTCTAGTTCCTCTCTTTCCTCATCTGTTCATTCCATAAACACTGAGTGGCGTGTTCACATCTCTAAGGCAGAGCCATGGCTGGCCGTTGGGAATATGAAAATGAATTTCAAAACTGCTCTTTCTGACTTTGTAGAGCTCATATTCTAATAAAGGGCACCTAAATAAATATGATACAATTTGTTAAGCAGTTTAATAGAGTTATACACTGACCGACATAGAAAGTTCCTTCATACTTATTTTTGAGAGAAAATACCTGAATAATGATGACATTTTCATGAGCCTTTTCAGTTCTAGTCAACAACCTGATGCTTAAGCGTGCGTGTGGGACAAAGCCTCCTTGCCTCCCTCTGACACGGAGACTTCCTTTCATCAGAGTCCATGTCATTCACAACTCTGAGCAGTTCTCTTGGTAAAGACATGGATTCAGAGGAGACAAGATGGCGGAGAAGTAGGAGGAGGCGCTGTTTCAACCTGTCCCCTAAAGTGAGCTTGTTACCTACCAAAGAACTCTGATCACCCATGAAATCAGCCTGAGATTAGAATTACACACTTCTGGATCTCTATGGGGGCAGAAGACGCCAGTGGACAGGTAAAGCGGAGTGGGAACATCAGACTGATATCGGAAGACAAACAAAAGGGGGAGGGACCCACCAGAAGTGACCCAGTGGAAAGTAATACCCCAGTATGAGAGTGCCCTGTGATTGGGGACCAGCATTAACTTGGAGTCTGGTTGAAAGCACTCAAAAAGAGCAAAAGATCTTAAGGGGAAATTGGTAAAAGACACAGATTCAAGTGGGAACATGCTTTAGCTTTCAAATTAATAACAGTAGATGAATTAGAAATGATTTAACTTTTCAACATCACTTGACCTTCCTGCTTTACCATTTCGCTGACCAGTTTCCCTTAAGATACACGCTGGTTTAAGGTTTCTATAAAAGGAAAGAGCTCTAGTAGTGTCATATGCTTATTTCTCAATCTGTTTCCCCTTTTCTGCTAACTTTAATATATCAACCAGTGTGTGAGGGGAAAACTCAATTGCCTTCTTGGCTGCTACAGAGCTAGTTCCCCCTTGGCTACTGTGTAAGTTTTTTTGGCTCAAAAGCTTTCCAGGGCTAGATCAAAGGATAGTGGGGTTTTTTTTTTTGTTGTTTGTTTTTGTTTTTTGGTAATGGATGCATTTTGGCTCAACTCTGAAACAAGCTGGCTTTTCCTATAATTGAAAATGTTCGTGACTATGGCAACACTCTTATTAGCCACAAGGGAGTACTCATTTGTTGGTGAAAGGACAACCTCTTGTCTTTGCCTTCGTGCTTCGCTTTCAGGCAAGCAGCAGACCCCTCTAGGTATACTGCGAGTGCTTTGCAGCCTTATCCCAAGGAACTTAGAATCTAGATGGGAGATGTGTCTTCTCCACTCCCTCCCCCTCAGCTCTCCATCCCAGCAGCCCTTCTAGACTAAGTTCTCATCCATGAGCCTTAGGACACTCACGCTATTGGACACTGGCAGCTTTGTATCCTTCCTGTGAACTCAGCCAAGGTCAAGACCCCAGACCTGACAGAACCTGAAGGGTGAGCACACCGCTTAAAGACTGAGGAGCTAGGAACTTAATACCAAAGGAGGGCATCCCACATTCTCTGGGTCCTAACGGGCCAGAAATAGGAGTGGCTCGTATCAGGCTGAGTGAAGACACTACTCAGACGGTGTGAGGCATCCCGGGGTGGAGGCGGGGGTGGGGGGGGCGGTTGGTCATCCAATTTGAACTGCCTTCAACAGGGCTCCTGTGGGCTAAAGATTGTGATCGTGGAATGGAATTAGCGGACAGCTTCATTGGAGGCTCAATCTCTACCTTACAAGCTGAACCATGGCCAAGTCATGGGGAGCTCTGAGGGTGTTGCTTTTAATCAACTTTCTCTACTAAATCACTCATGATAGCTCCAGCAGGAACAAAATTAGCTATGGACCAACTGCACGAGCTACTGTTACCCTTATTCACTGAGCAGGAAAGAACTAAATCAAAAGCTATAATTAAAAAAGATAATGATTTTTAAATTAGTTTTTATTAATAGAATTAAGCCATATTAAGTCTTGAGATGGTATCATAAATATGCTAGTAAAATGTTCTTCCCAAATGAAAACATATATAGGCTGAGTAATTTAAGAGTCATATATTGCATGTTGGTTTATAACATTAAATTTTAAATATATTAACTGGCAATATAAAGTCGCTGAAGGACATTTTGCATGACTAGCTACGTAACCAGGTAACTGCTTATCAGTTCAGTCTTTATATAACATAGAGGCTAAACCCCTGTTGATGTTAAATTGCCATAGGGACCAGTCAGAGAACGGCTATTTCTTATGAGGAACTGCACAATGATGGGGGGTATTCTGTGCTCTGTGCGGATCACCGTACTAGGAAAGGAAGAAGGATTGGAGCAGGGTGATTTAGATTATCAACAGATAATAAATACTCCTGTGTGAAGGCTATTAAAAAGGGGAGGGGGCAGTAGAATCTTCTTTCTTGGAGACCTATCTGTCTAGCTCAGCTGTCCGGGGAAGCTCTGGTGTGGAACTGCCTGAGGAGAAGAAAATGAACAGGACTGGCTCCTGGTGAGCCTCTAATTGCACCAGGCGAGATTCTGCGCCACAGCACGCTGCCTTTGAGAAGGCTGCCAGGGCTTCTTCGATTCTCTAATGGCGAATGCGTCACTGGCCCTAAACCTACTGTGATCTTCACTCCCCGCTTCTTCTCTCTGCCAGTCGGCCACTGGGGAGCCAGCCTCCCCCAAAGTCCTTTCAGAAGGGAACTAGCAGTTCCTTATGTCTGCGTCCACCCCTCCGCCACACTCCTGCCCAGGCTGAGGCCCTTGTTTCTGCCCATCCACAACATGGCGGTGGTGCCTACATTGTCGTCGCTGCTTCCACCTCCAGCCTCTCTTGTGCCCTCCCCCTGCCCTGTTGTCTCCATTGTGCTGGGCCTCAACAACCTCCATTGTGCTGACCTCCCTCGCACCATTTCTCTGGCCTATACCTAACATTCCAGTCAAAATGCCTTCCTTGCTTTAACCCTCAGGCCCTCACGTGCATTGATTTTGCTCTGACTGGATGGCCCCTCGGCTTCTCTGCCTCCCAAAAGCCTGACTATGGTTCAAGGCTCTGTTCAAATGCCAGCACATTCTTAAAGTCTTCCTTGAGAAGCTCGCAAACGATGCACCTTGTGCATCTCTTCTGAGCACATGTTGGCTGTTATTTACTTATGGAGAGATTCATAGGGCTTGTCTACTGGATGACAACCACTGTTTGTTTATTCATCTTTCTGTTCCTTGAAGTCCTAAGGGAAGTGCCTTGCACTGAAAACTTTGTTGACTCAAGGAGTGAATCAACTCAAAATAAACAAACAAACAAGGCCTTGCCGGGCTGGTATTTTGAAATGATGGCTCTGAACTTAAATGAGTGACCGAATGGATATTCTGATGTCCTCACTGCCAAAGTGAGGACATCACTTATATGCACTAATATGCAGGAAATATTAAATTGGGGGATTGCTTTGCTTTTTATGCTTTGGAGAAGTGCATTTCAGGAAGAAGCGTGGGTGGAGAAAATAGTGATCCCCAGAAGTTTCCTAAAATTCTTTGTGCAAATAATTTCTATTCTCATATATGCATAAACCTGTAGCAGGTTATACAGATGAAATGTGTCAGCTGAAATCACTCTCATTTTCTTCCTCCCTGTTCTACAGATTCATTTAAAATATTTTTTTCTGAATTACTAAAATAGCATATTAATCAGAGATAATTTGGATAATAGGTAAGAGTGTATTATCTGAGTGGTAGTCCTCATTTTTTTCAGAAAAAAAATTACTATTAAAAATTTGGATTTCCCGGGGCGCCTGGGTGGCTCAGTGGGTTAAGGCCTCTGCCTTCAGCTCAGGTTGTGATCCTGGGGTCCTGGGATCGAGCCCCACATCGGGCACTCTGCTCAACAGGGAGCCTGCTTCCTCCTCCTCTCTCTGCCTCTCTGCCTACTTGTGATCTCTGTCAAATAAATAAATAAAATCTTAAAAAAAATTTTTTTTGGCTTTCCCTCCAGTGTTTTTTTTTTTTCTTTCTGTAACATTTCTCCTCTCTGCACTTATATTTATGTAAATTGGATTTTCATTCCACACTATTTTGGGGTCAGGAGAATGCCTTGTCCCAGGGCCTCCCTTCATCCCAGGATGGGTCTCAAACATAAATAGTTCTGTTGACTTCTGTTCTTAGTTTCAAGGCATCCTAAGGAATTTCCAGTGACTATAGAGAAAGCTGGGACATTTTCCAAAATGGCTTCAAAATTAAAGTTGAGTTTATTCTCTCCTCTCCACATCAAACTTGCGACATATTGCCTTGTTTAAAGGACAAGACAGGATGAGGAGGAGACACCGTGAAATGGAAGAGGAGATGTAATCTCCTGACTACCACATCACCAGTCCAATCAGTGAAGTATTTCTCCCTGGAAATGGTCATTACAAACTGCAAACAAGCGCGAAGATGATGAATGAGAGGAGTTTCAGGTCGTCTGTGGCTTGGGGCACGTAGGGCTAAGGCCCACGGCTGAAGTTTTCTCCTTCTAGACCTTTCACCTAGTGCTCGCATGTTGGCCAATGTGTGTTCCGATGCTCAGCCATTCCTGCTTGATGGAAATCCTCTCTGGGCCCCTTTTCCACCGCAGATCATGGCCGAGGGCTCCGTACTTGCTCCTGCAATCGGCTCTGGCCCGTAACAAATGGTTGCAGACAGAATTGCAATTCCGTGATATTTTAGGGGCTTGCGGTAAAGCACCTAACAGCCTTTAATGCCTCCTCTCCGCCCCTCCCGAGTTGTGGATGTGGGTGGGGGGATCTATTTGAATTTGATAAGCAAAACCCATCCATTCCAAGGATACAGTTTGCCAGACTCTGCCAGATGACGTCGCCTAATAATAAACTTGGCGGAGCAAAGCCATCAGTGCGATGCTTCTTTTAAAACATTGCAGGATGTCTCAGTGTTTTCTTATTTAGTTCAGAAGAAGAAAATGAGAACTCCGTGCATTCAGGGTCTCATTGAACATCGATGTACTTCAGAATTTATATCTGCAATTTTCCACACATTTGTGCTCTTGGCAATGAGATGCTCACTCTAAGATCTTATGGTCTTTTGGCCTATGAAATATGCCACTATTCCTCTTTTCAAACACCATTTTATACATTGAGACTGATAATGAAGGCTGTATGATACCTACGTAAAAGGTCAATAAATCTTCCACAATAGAGAAAATTCTTTCTATTGCCAGCTGTAAGTTGTCTAGATTTTCCACTTTCCCATCTTAAGAAGTTTCCTCAACTCTCTCTTTGCTGGCTATTACGTATGAAGTGAGCGCTACAGCTCTGTTTGTACAACACATTTTCATACTCAGTTTTGTCCTTGAATAGTTCCGCCCTCCAGCTAGAAACCTGTCTGAACCTTAGGGACCTCATATTTAAATTGTCTGATGCTTTTATATACTTTTTTAAATTTTTTATTTATTCATTTGACAGACAGAGATCACAAGTAGGCAGAGAGGCAGGCAGAGAGTGAGAGGGGGGAAGCAGGTTCCCTGCTGAGCAGAGAGCCTGATGCAGGGCTCGATCCCAGAACCCTGAGATCATGACCTGAACTGAAGGCAGAGGCTTAGCCCACTGAGCTACCCAGGCACCCCGCCTGACGGTTTTAGCTCAATGTTACTGAACAGTATTCTGATTCATTTAGTCTCTTTTTTTCTGCCCAAGAGGCTGTTTAGTCATTCCTGCTGAAAACCTGAGGATGGCTATTCAAAGTGAAGGTCGAATATAAAGGAATATTCTCAGTTCATCCAAGGTGGTCACACAAGACAAGACAGCTCTTTCCCATAGTGCCAAGGCTGTCTGCTTTGGATAGCAACTGAACGACACAAGAGGGTTTTCCATAGGCTTCTGCTCCTCAGCTGGAAATACTTTTGAGATGAACGCAGAGACAGCAAGGAAATTGAAATGTTTGTTTCTACATTAGGCTTGTAGGTTGGTGTGATCAGAAGTTCCTTTTGTGGGCTCCTGGGCAGCTCAGTCAGTTAAACGTCTGTCTTTGCCTCAGGTCATGATCTCAGGCTCCTGGGATTGAGCCCTGCACAGGGCTCCCTGCTCAGCGGAGAGTCTGGTTCTCCCTCCCACTCTGCCCCATCCTGCTGCTCTCTCTCTGTCTCAAATAAACAAATAAAATCTAAAAAAAAAAAAAAGAGAGAGAAATTCCTTTTGTGTCTTAGATTTCTGGGTTACAATGTGGAGATGCTTCTCCCGTGTTACGATCTGTCTTTACCGGATTCTCAGAGCCTTAGCTGAAAACATCATCTCGTACGACTCTCAGTGAAATGGCACAAATGTAAAGGTAAGGCACGATTACCAGGATGAAGGAAAACTAGTTCACATGGGCTCTGCCACTTTCCTCCCATATAACCAACTCAGCCTGTTGCTCAAGTGGCAACATCGTTACACTCAAGCTAACAGAAATGAGCCTCAAGATCCTGCTTTGCCGGGTGATACCTCTGAAGCCACAAGCCGATGGCTTCCCGTGATGGACCAGCCCCGGGCTGAACACCAGCCTGCTGTGGGTCTGTGGGCAAGTCAGTGGTTAGCGGGCTATCGGTCGGTGCTGCCTTGGGCAGATGAAGCCTGCCCAACACCCATTCTTGAAGCATCCCAAAGGGTCTCATTGCCCAGAACACTTTGGAAGAAAGCCATGGTAAGTAATGTCAGTGGTATCATGAGGCTTGGGCCTCTTCCTGACTAATCGCTCTTCCCCGGAGAAACACAGTATACACAGAGGCAGGGGCTTCTGAGTTATCTGAGCAGGTCTATGATTTTTTAAACTAGAAGTTTCTAGGAAGAAACTGTTAAGAGATTGCACACAGCCCTCTGCTTCTTTGAGAAATATTGTGAGTGTTGTTAAAAAACAAACTAAACAAAATGGAAGGGACAACAGAAGTAAAACACACTGTCCATCCTCACAAATACGATGCAATTGTTAGTCTGTACTCCCCCAGTTTGGAAGGGAGTCCTCCTGTGCTTAAGCTGGAGGGGTGGTCACACATGTCACCATGTTATAAACGAGCTGGGGGGGCGGTGGTGGTGCTGGAGAACTGAGGCCACGGCATTTTGCCCGGTGTGTGGGGCAGCCCGGCCTTCCCCTGCAGTGCTGACTCTCAACTCTGGCCACTCTTTAGTGGACCGCACTGCCTTTGCTAGGGATCATGCTTGGCTACTGGAAAAGATACTTAAATAACAATTTTACTTCCTCACTCAAGGGTAGTTCCCAAAACTGACTCGCCTGACTTTGTCCATCTTTCCATGAGACTGTAGATACTCTCTGACCCAGTGGTTTTGTTTTCAAAGGTTTTCCTAAGGAAATAATCAAAGAAAGAGGGAATGGTATAGATAGAAGGGTGGTTTTTTTTTTTTTTTGGTAGTATTTTTTCATAATAGTGGAAAAAGTACAAAAATAAGAAAAGTCAAAAGAGGGGATTCATTAAGTGATAAATGTATACAACAATGTATGAGGCAGTCATGAAAAATGTACAGAAGGATATTTAATTTCCCTAGTAGTCTAAAAATATTGTCAAATGAAAAAAAAAGTAAGTTTCAAAATTAAATGGTTATATTTTCAGAGAGGAAGAGTTCTCTTCTTGACTATTTCTGTTTTTGAGGTATCCTGTAATATGTATTAATTTGTTAAATTCAGTAAAAGTTGTCTCAAGAAGAGCTCCCAGGAGGGCATCACCTGAGAACCAATGCAGCCGCAGAAAGTCGGGAGGAACACTATCAAAACTGAGAATTAAGGTACATTGTTTTTTAATTCCTGCTCTAGGAGCTCATTCCAGAACTTTAACCTTTCAGACAGCTCTCTCTCGAGCAGCTGATTAGAAGACCCTTAATATAGAACGTGTCCCAGGCTTGCGGCCTCCTCTGACTGCTCAGGTTACTGGGGGAGGGGACCCTTTCCTTGTCATGTTGGCCTTCAAAGGGGTTGGGGACCCATGAACACCGACAGGCCATGAACTGGCCAGGTGAATATGAATCTATTCGGAGATCCAAGAGTGAGGCTAAGGCACCTACATGCTTTCTCTCAGGAGGAGTCCACTAACCAGGAATTCAGGAAAACAGAAACAGTCCTTCCTGTGTTTTCTCCTCTTGGGTCTGTGGCAGGACCTAACGTCTAAGACTGTTCTCCCTCGCTCTCCTGGGCTCCCTCCCCCACACTGTGCACCCTTTCCTTGTTTCCAAGTGGAGGCATTTTCTGTGGTGGGTGGATTGTGGAAAGATCAGATGGAGAAGAATGATGAAAAGGCTAAGTCAGAAAAAAATTTCAGCTGAAAATTGTTTACTCTTTGCTAGGAAATAGAGGTGGAAATAATTGACCGGATTTTGTTGCCTTCTGTTCAGTAGTCCAAACTGAACTTGGAGCTTGCTGTGAGGTATTAAAGGCTTAGTTCTAGCTTTGTGATTTTCAAGCTCGCTCCTACTCCCACGAGATCTACCTCAGAATCGGCTGGATCCAGTACCACTTTCTTTTATGAACTGAATTTATGTCGCACCTTCTTCTAAATGGAGGTAACCAGTTCTACTGGGTGAATATGGCGGTTCACTCTGACAATGCAGTCACTTTACACAGTTGGTTTAGTATAAATCTAGGCAAAAGATGCTGTGGTCACTTAAAAAGCACTTAATTTCCATACTGGAATGCTAAAGACTGGAAGGGCAGGAATTCTTTTTTAAAGAGGATTCCCCCCGCGCGCCCCACCTCAGCTAACTCTACCTATGTTCCTCCCATCTGAGCATTTGCCATGAGCAGGTGCCATGATTATATTTAAGTTCCTCAGTCAAAGGAGTGCTTGTTTTCTTTTTCTCTTTTTCCTAATACACCATAGCTTTTCGGAGGGCAGGTCCTGACTCTGCTATTTTCTTTCTAGTCATTCATTCATTCATTCATTCATTCACACAATGCAGTGCAAGGCACCATGGGGTACCAAGCACAGACACCTGAGTTAGGAGACATGGCTTCTGTCAGTAGACAGTCCTCTCAGGGGGCTAGTACGGGGCTCTGGGCTTGAAGTGATCTAGTAGCTAAAGAACTAGGAGATAAGAAAGATAAATCCAGCAAATATTTTCATAAAAAACAAGATCACAGGAAGGCACAAAGAGGCTTGTGATCTTCACGTCACATTCCGCAACACTAAATAATGTCTCCCTTGACTCGCCTGTCATTGTGGCGAGCATCACCTCCTAACACCTGAGGCTCCCGGTGAAGACAAAGGGGAACACTTTTCTCTTCTCCATGAACTTCTTGGTGGAGGAAGTGGGACTCTGTTCTCTTAGCGTGGGTCTGTTTGGCAAGCTCCTACTCCTAGTCTTCCTCCCCACTGAACCTGACCTACTGTCTCAAAGAATCCTCTGTGATAAGAGGTGGGATACCAAGTCGTCTAAATAAATAAACCCCTGAAACAACACCAGATCCAGGAACCTCCTTGACTACACATGCAGTCCTACTTCTGCACTCCCTGGTGGGACTCCAAAGCCAAGTCCTCATCTCAGACTCAACCAAACAAAGGCAAGAACCTAAGCAGCAGGTTCAGACAAGCAAACAGACCTGGTAAGAGAGGATGCTAATACCAAGCTCGTGGTAAAGAGCGCGTCTCCTACTGATTGCTCCTTGAAGAAGCTCATTGTAAGCGATAGCACGGAGGACCACAGGGGAAGGGAGGGAAATCCAGAGCGTGGGAAATCGGAGAGTAAGAAGAACCATGAGAGACTATGGACCTTGAGAAACAACCTGGCGGTTCTGGAGGGGAGAAGGGTCACGGTGGGGGTAACAGGGTGATGGGTATTGAGGAGAGCACGTGCTGTGATGAATCCTGGGTGTCATATACAACTAATGAATCACTGAACACTACATCAGACACTAAGTATGAACTATACAGTGGCTCACTGTACATAGTAAAAAATAAAAAAGAAGAAGAAGGTCATCAGATCTCATCTGGTTGCCCTAAGGGCTGCCCAGCATCAGTGCAAACTACAAAATAAAGCTCAGTAGGTGTGAAGTCCTCTGTGCTTTGAACTCCGAAGCTTTAGAACTACAGGTTCTCCTAAAAGCCCCATGGGGCATTTTCTTCTTTTTTGGGGGGGATGGGTAAAAAACATAAAATTTACTATCTTACCCATTTTAAGTGTACAGTACAGTCGTGTTAATCCAATGTACACTGTTGAGCAGCAGATCTCTACAACGTTTTCATCTTGTAAAACCGAAACCCTGCGACTACTGAACCAGCTCCCTTCCTCCTCTCTCCCCATTCCTGGAAACAACCATTCTATTTTCTGTTTCTAAGACTTGACAACTTTAGATAGCTTACAGAGGTGGAATCATGAGGTAGTTGTCTTTCGTGCCTGGCTTACTCTGCTTAGCGGACTGTCCTGAAGGTTAATGCAGGGTGCAACACGCAACAGAAAGTCTTTCTTTTTAACGATCGAATAATATTCCATTGTGTGTCTATGCCACCTTGTCTTGACCCATTTAGGTCGCCTGATGATCACCTGGGTTGCTTCTGTCTCTCGGCTATGGTGAAGAGCGCTGCCCAGAACAACGATGTGTGAATACCTCTTTGACATCCCATTTTCAATTCTTTTGGATCTATACACAGAGAAGTGAGGTTGCTGGATCATATGGTAGCTCTCTTTTTGATTTTGTCGAGGAATCTCCATACCATTTTCCATGGTAGCTGTACGACCCACAGAATGAAGGTTCTCATTTTCTCACCTCCTTGCCAATGCTTGTTCTTTTCCTATCTTTTCTCTTTTTATCATGGCCATCAGACAGGTGTGAGGTGCCCTCTCGTTGTGGTTTGGATTTGCATTTCCCTGATGATGAGTGAGGCTGAACATCTTATCACATGCCTGTGGGCCATTGGTACATCTTTGTGGCCTAACCGGAGCATCCGGGGCTTTCTGGGTGGAGCCTGTAGGTGTCCTACAGCTTTGGATGTAACAACACTGGGACTCAGTTTTACTGTATTTGACAATCGAGAGGCAACCAACAAATATTTACAAGTGGGGTAAGCAGTGAGATTGTTTTGTGTGTGGGTATTGCCTCATATTTCACTTGGAAAACAAGCTACTGTATTGATTGCTGTATGCCCAGGGATAATAAGCTCTTGAGGGAAATAATGGGAAAGTCCAACTGAACAGATGTATTTCCACTTGGAAAAGATAATCTTTCTCCCTTCTGGCATTTTGTATGAAAAAAGAGAGATATCTTGGATATAGAAGGCGATGTGAAGAATTCCTATTCCTTGCTTTCTCTGTGTTAATGAATTTTCATAATGAATGACAAAATGACCCAATTCATTTTTTGAAGGCACTACGTTAACAAGAGATAATCTTTCACCAGAAACACCTCGTGTATGAAAGCAACTCCGAGTCGTCATGTAAAAGATGATTCTATCCATACATTAGAGTTGGGATTATGAGGGACACTGTGTCACTGCTCACCTGTCACAGGGGAGCAGGGAGGTGACACAGAACCTGGGGCAGGCAATGAGGGAAATTCTGTATTCTTATTCTCCTTTCCTGGCCTTCCTCTCATTCCCAATTTTCTGTGCTCTTCCCTGGTGACCCCAACTGCCCTCTGGGTTTTACCTGCTGGAGATGTACTCATCTGAGTATTGTGAATCAACATCTGAATCCCTTACAATCCCATATGCTTCCTCCCCACTCCCAGATTAGTTCACTCACATTACTTTCATTTCTAGTACTTGAAGGCATCATGTAATCGGACCCTATCCTTGTACAGGTAAAATAACTGAGGCCCTGAGGAGTTAAGTAATTCTTGAAAGGTCACCTGTCTTGTTAATGGCATCTTTTCTGAATTTTCCTATTTCTTTTTCCTGACAGTGGCTCTGCCATCTTCCCCAATACTTAAGATCTTACCTTGGGATGATTTTTGAGTCCTCCCTAATTTTTATTCCCTTTACACCATCCGTTACCAAGTCTTAATGATTCACTTCAAGATTCTTGATAGTGTCAACTCTCCTATATTTCATTTTGATTGTTTTTCAGCACCTCATTAACCCATCTCTGCATTTCTAGGTTACTGGGATAGCCTCTTTATCTGATTTACCTCCTTATCTGATCCACCAGTAATTCACAACTCTGGCTACTCAAAGCACTGACCTGGGACACATTAAAAAAAAAAAAAAATTATAGCATACCTGAGCCTGCACTCCCGCCCATGGCAATCCTGCTGCACCGCCAACGGCTGCACTGGTTTGGGGAGAAGGCTCTACGGGTAATTTTTACATGTAAGTTTCCCAGGTATTTCTGATGGGTAGCTAAGATTGAAAATGCTTTGAAAACAAAACAAAACAAACTCTTTCTATAATGTTCTCTGTCATCCCTAAAAATACTTGGCCACGTCGGTGTGCTGCTCAAGAATCTTCTGTGCCTCCTCATTGCCATTGGTTTTCAGACACTGGCCTCTTCCAATCATTCAAAACTCTAGCACTTTTGCTCCCTCTACTTTTCAGAAGGGATCCTATACTCTAGTCACTTGCTTCTTAACATCAAAATCATCTCTTATAGTGTCCTATTTCTGTTTCAGATTGTAGGGCCCTTTGAGTTCCCAAACCCTCTGGTTCCTCAAAGATTATCTCATAACTGGCTTCCTTCAAGGAGCCCTGACTGACTATTGTGGTCATTATTTCCTGCTCTTGTCTCAAACTCCCTTATCATTTGGGTTTTTACTGTCTTGTTTTTGTTCCAACTGAGTATTTGTAGCTCTTTAATGAAATGGAGAGCTCCTGAAGGGGAGGGAGAAACAATGCCACATTTTTTTTTTCCTGTAGCCCCCACAGCATCCAAACATGTTTGACACATATCATAAAATAGGTCCATTTGGTTGAACTTGATATAGACCCGGGAGGCTAGACAAAGAGCGTAGAGAGTTTTTCCAAATGGCCCCTTTTTCACAGCAGGAAGGTAGGCACATAATCCCACACAGATAGACCTAACATTAGCTTCTGTTTCATAGTGCCCCGAAGTCTCTAGGAGACTATGATACATGACGCTTCCATAACAAAGAAGCAACTCCAGAGGGTTAAACTACAATTTGTAACGGCAACACAGATTAGAACCACAGTTTGAGAGAAAACACCTCCAGAAACAATAAAACTTAGATTAACCAGAAACAATTGCCTGGAACATCAATTAGCCAGTTCCTCTATTCCGCTCTTAATGGAAAGAGATATGTTAAGAAAACAAGCAGGCAGGCAGGAGTTTACGAAAAGGCACCACCACCACAGCAATGAAAAGCCTATTTCTGGTTTGGGTTGAGACAACCAGTGGAGATTTGGGATACCGTCTAAAGCCCTCTGCAACTATCTACAAAAGCTCACGTCGAAATTTGCTGTCAGAATAATAACTTTGTGATAGTGCAAGACTCTTAGTCATTCATTCACTTACTTGTTCACTCTGTAAAGCACTGTATTAACGCGGGGTGATAACCAGTATTTGAATTCTATAAAGGGGAGGAAGGATGGGGATATTGATGATTCTGTTGTCAATATAAAGGGCTATGGGATTTCAGAGGACTGGGAAGTTACTTCTGACTTGTGAACTTGGGGAAGGATTCATGGAAGGGGCAGCCTTTGACCTGGTTCTTAAAGGAGGACATGATTTGGGAAAAGGATTTCTCAAGCCAACCATGTTGGGCATGTGCCCAACCATGAAGGTGGGAATATAGGACAGTGTAGCTGGAGCACAGAGATGAAACAAGCTATTGTGGGAGATAAGAGATAAGACTGATTTGGGTGGGGCCAAATCAGGGATGGCTCTGGACCGATTTAAGGGTGTGTGTGTGTGTGTGTTTGTGTGTATGTGTGTAAAAGGTCTTTGAGTGGGGCAGTCCTTAAGGACAATCAATTGCTCTGGCATCGATGAGCTGGGAAGATTGGCCATAGCAGTACAGAAAACAGGTAAAAGGCTATTTAATCCTGTGGAATAGGCCTGAACTGGAGTAGAATGACAATAGGAATGGTGGAGAGGGCCCCGTGAGAAATGAGAGACATCAAATCACTCCCACTTGGGAACCGGAGATAGATAGATTGATGACAGATAGATGACAGATACATAGATGACAGATAGACAGATAGATGACAGATAGACAGATGAGTGGGAAGGCAGTTGAGACGGTTTTGAGCTGGATGACAAAGAGGATTGATGGTCCCTTAATTAATAAGGGATTCCAGAGGAGGAGTATTTTCAGGAGGAAAGATCATAAATACAAATTTGAATACACAAATGTGGGGTATCCGGCTAGAAATGTCTAACAGGCAGTGGGACGTCTCAGGGTGGGGTTGCGGAATGAAGCCAGACATGATGAAAGAGAAATGAGTCACCTGCACAGTAGTGACAGGAGGAACCATGGGGGTGAGTGAGACCCCGAGGGAAAAGTTGGGGAGGGGTGTTACTAGACGGGAAGGGAGTGGAAGGACATCATGGAGGGCCAGTCAAGGCAGTAAGAGAAAAATCCAGCTACTATACTGATCAGCAGAGTTAACTATGATAGGGAGGCCCAAGAGGAAGAAGGACTGAATCAGTCCCTGGGCTTCGTTAGCATGGCGGGACCGGTGATCATGGAGGGGATACTTTCGCTGGAGTCTTAAGGACGGAATCCAGATTTCAAAGGGTAAATATGTCCCCAGAAAGGGAAATTAAGCAGAGCATGCTTGTTTTCAAAATACTTTGTACATCAATGCAGGAATATAATACATTTATACATACATACATAATACATTTGAGAATGATTTTAACGAGTGTGATTCAAGAGTATTTTTCTATAAACAATGAGCACCACGTTTTCCTTAAACATTCTCCACATACAGAGTTCCCTTAGGGGAGAAACAGCATCATTCGTCTTGGTACCTTGCCTATCCCTGTCCTCTGAAAAAAAAACAAAAACCAAAAAAAAAAACCCAGAAAAACTGGGTCTTTATCCCACGACCGGATCTAAGTAGGAGCTGAAGTTTTCTGCCATCTCAGTAGTGGATTCCTAGCGTGGCCCAGAATGTGGGGAACCATGTGAGGAATAGTGTGGGGAACTGGGTGGGGGCCCTGTGGTGAGGTCCACGGGGAGTAGTGCATGAAGGCCACTTCCCACCCACAACCCTCGTGAGAAAGCTACCGTCTGAATGCTATGCACCCAGCATTGTGCTGAATCAGGAAGCAGAGTGGGCTCTAGTCCCTGACCGTCCTTCTTCCCACTCTTTTCCTAACCCTGCCCTCAGCCCATTTTGGGGCACAGCAACAGCTTTTTGTTACTTCCGTCGAAGGAATACTTGGATTGTCTCCAGAATCTATTCCCAGTGTGCTATTCCCAACCTCACTCTCCCAAGTCTGCTCCTTTCTTCATTTGCCTCCACCTTTACAGTAACATTTTAACTGCCTCCAGTTTTTGACATCTGATTATATAAAATCTGAATTCCTTTGCTTGGCATACGAGGCCGTTTCTAACTGAACCCGCCTTCGTGTTCTTTCCCTTACTGCCACCTGTCTCTCGGTTCGCCTGTGCGATGGCTCTTCTGAACACACTCCCTGGCTTTGGTCAAATTGTTTCCTCTGCCTGAAACGGCCTTACTTCTTGCCCACACTGGTGAAACCATGCTTGTCGCTCAAGGCCTAGCTATAATGTCACCTCTGGGTTAGAGCAGAACCTTCCACAACTCTGCTAAGCAGGATTAGGATATTGTCTCCTTTGGGTTCTTATCATTTCTTCGCTGTTTGCTCCACTGCCTGGTTTTCTCCCTGTCACACCTACTTGCTTATGAACGCAAAGGCAGAGACTCTCTCATCATCTTTATATCCCAGCACTGAGTCAGGTGCCTGAGAGATGCTGGTGGGACTGGACAGAAACCACCGAGCCCCCTTGTGTTTCTGTTTTTGGCTGGGGCTGGGGAATCGGTTGATTCCGGTCCCCTCACCTTCATGGATTTCAGATAGCTGACATAAATTAAATGGCAAGCATATAGCTGTCTTTTGTCAGAAACACAGGTCTATACCTTTTTATACCACAGTCAACGGACTGGATTTCCTTAATAATTATTCCGTGGCTTTATGTCTTTTCCAATAAATTGGAGCTTTTTCCTTTTTGCTCTGATTCAGGCCTCCCCTGATCAATAACATCCTTGAGAGACAGATACTTTAGAGAAATGATACATTTAAAACTTCTGGTTTTTTTTTTTTTAAAGACATCCTCAAGGAATGACTGCAATAGTGTGTGTGTGTGTGTGTGTGTGTGTGTGTGTGTATAATACTTATAATGCTTATGTTAATATAAAAGTATTTGGTAAGGAGTTGTTTAGCAGTAGGCCAATCAAATAATTCACTTAGTGAGTAATATTATCTTTCATGTTAAATTTAAACCAAATCCTGATGGCAATCAGCAGGGTTTTAACAGTTGGAAAATATGTTTCAGGAAAAATTCAGAGAACCCGCTTAAAAGACTTCGGGGGTGAGATGCTTGGCCATGTCTGTGGCAGCAGGAATGGGGTCCCATCACACCCAAACTGAGAAACAGGCCAGTCTGGCTCCTGCTTCCGTGCCTAACTGTGGGGACTGAAAAGTCAAACTGACATTTTAAAATCACAGTTCTACCTATTAAATTGTGGCCGAAGCCACCTGCCCCCTGCAGGATCTGACAGTGGAAACGCGGGCTGCTCTAGGGATGTGTTTGAGGGGCGAAAAGTTGCCTGAACCATATTTGCAAGGCTATCATCTATATTCTGCTTTATTTATGTATAGGGTATTTTTTTTTTCCTGTAAGACTTTTTTTTTAAATGTTAGGCTAAAAAACAGTCAAGTGGAGAATAGTCATTTTGAAAGAGTGGTAAATATTGTTCAGATACAAAGTTATGCCTACTTTTTAAAAAATGTCACAAGTGGTGTTTCTTTTCCCTCTTTAAATTTGGTGTGTCACTGAGCATGGGGAGAGGAAAGGAAGCAGCTCTGGTCCCGAATGGCTAGCCGCCACAGGGCAGCCCAGGGAGATACCGTGATGCCAGGAGGAGTTCAGAGATCCCAGGACTCGGATGTTTGGCAACTGTGGCTCTCTTTCTGTCAGGGGCCAAAGGGGTGCCCTGGGTTGGAGCTGTTGGAACTTGGGCCAAGGGAAATCAATGTAACTATCTGTACCAAAGCCTGGGGAGGATTTTTGCAAGTGTGTGAAGCAAAACTTGGCTGGTGCTGCCTCTGCTGGGCCCTCCCTATCTTTCCTTCCTGCTGGGGCCATTTTAGGCTGGAATTTGGTGCATTCCAAGTGCTCATGAACCCACAAATCCTATCCTTATCACTTGTGAGGTCTCAGCTAGGTATTTTCCAGAGCTCTAGCAGTAATTAGACAAGCTACTATGAAAGAAAAAGCATTATACATCAGTTACAAACAATGCAAAACCAAAGCTCATTAGAGAAAGATAATATTCATGCAGATTTTACAAACCGTGTCTTTAGGGTGGCCCAATAAGTAGAAATATGGGGACCCATGCTTGTCACTTTTCATGCACATGGAGAGACTGGAAGGTACCATTCCTAAAGGAAGGGGAGGAACAGCCTAGGACCAATCATTAGAATTAACAGAACCAGTGACAAAGATATATTATTACGGTTAGAGTCAAGATCGCTTAGTATGTTTAGAGCAGCTGAATACAAATTATCTAGGCAGTAAGAATAAAGACTTTAAGTAGAGCTACCCCTGTCGAGCATGCAGCAAGTGAAATTAGTGATAGACTAAGCTACATGTGTATTCCAAAAGTAGATTTTTCTCAAAATACTGAGGGCATCCTGAGGCGCTTTTGGGAGACACAGATGTTAACAAAAATTTGAAATGGCTGTATCAGAGTTTTTGCAGAATTTTCCCATAACGATGGGATGTTTTCATGCTATTGGTTGTCATTTGAGAATCAGTCACAGTAATCATTTCCACATTTTGAAACATCAAAAAAAGAAAGACATGGCATGCCCACGTTCATGTCTCTATTTTCGCCAATAATCTCGTACGTTCTCCTAGCTCCCCTCACCTCTGACAATCTACTTCTTTAGAGTCAAGGCTCACAGTTGACTTGCTGAGTGTAGTTGTTTTCTGGGAAAGAAACAAAGCAGGAGGAAGAAGTGTGGCGATGCCTTGAGTGTTCGACTCTGGGCTATACTCACCTGTCCGAGGGCCGAGGGCCGTGCCCTGAAACCAGCCTCTCAGCGGTTGCCTCATTTTGTGTCTCTCTCAGCTCTTGGGCTACAGTTCTTTATCTACATGTAGGCAGGTACTAGAAAGTCAGGAGTGCCCAAATCAATAATCTCCAAGAGACAGACCCCAGGAGATGCAGCAAGGACCGCTCCCGCCCCCAACCTCGCCTGCTGCTGTGTTTCTCTCAGCTCCGTACAGCAGGAGGCATGGGCAGACCAACATGAGGTTAATGTGCTCAGAACAACTTAATCCACGCAGCTCATGCGTTCTGGAGCCTGACGTACTCCTTGCTGGCATATACTGATGATACGCCTCATCTAAATGCCTAACTTGCTCCCCTCTGGCTTCGGGAAGCAGAATGGGACCGCACTCCACAGAGGTTTCCCTGATCTGTCCCCTGGAGTGTGTTTCGGGGCATGGTGTGTGTCTCAGAGAAGGGAGACAAAGGTTGAGCACGAACACCTCAAGGTTAAATGGAAAGCAGACCCTCTCTGTGGTAAGAAAACTGAAGCTTAACTACGGGCGTGAGCAATGGAAATTACATTTCAGGCCTTATTAATTGAGTTTACCATTTAGCCCTGCCAAGACGCCAGTAATTGCGTGCAAAAAGAATCAAGCTGGTTTTGTGTCACACCGAGAAGGCTCTCTTCAGGTTTTAAACGTGACCTTTCCTGGGCTTGAAAGATACATGTGCTAGGAAACCTCACGGACAGACGTTCAAAGAAAAGAACCCGGAACACGGTGGGAATGAATTGCCACGGAGACTGGGGTAGAAACTGCAGTGGAAAAGGAAAAATGGAGAGTCGCATGCTGGCCTACTAATCGCACTGACGTGTGGATGTGTGTGTGTGTGTGTGTGTGTGTGTGTGTGTGTGTTTGTGTTCAGTCCTAACACCCGGTGGCCTGCTGAGGCCAGAGTTACTACATGCGAGACAGTGCACATCTGTGTACACAAGTGTAAAAGCAAGTCATCCTGTGAGCAAATGTCTGAGCCACGGACAGTTAACAGCAATTTAGTGAGGACTAAGTGTGCATTTTTTATTTTGTTAAAAAAGCCAAAAACAAACAAACAAACGAAACGGAACCCAAAGAGCACATTGAAAAATGTGTGTGATTCTCAATTAGAGATTTTGCTGTAGTTAGACACATAATTCAAGAGCGGACCAAGGCGTTATATTGTCTCATCTTTGGTCCTGATGGAGGGAATTTGGTTAAAAGGAAATGTTGGGAGGACTTTTTCAGAACAGGACACTGCAGTAGTCTTATCTTTGAGCAAGGCTGTAGGCACTTTCTCTACTAACAAAAATTGGCCTTCGTGGACTCACTCTTTCTTCCACTAGGCTCTGCCACAAAAGGATCTTTTAAAAAAAGAAAGCTTGATTTACTTGGAGACTCTATGGCTATTGGTTATGGCAGTTGGCTGGGCCTACCCAAGAATGTGTCTTAAGGTACTAGATACCACTTGAAGTACCTGGAGAGCAAGGTTTTGTTGGCAAATTTCTTTACAGGAATTAAAAACCTTCTGTATCAGCTCTTCTTTGAGACAAGAGAAAAGTCAGACAGTGGGTGGAAAATAATTTTGGCATTTAGCACCCACTTCACAATGGGTGCAAGTGATGGGTTTGAAACTTGAGCCTAACTATACCTCTCCAGGATGGGTTCCTGGAGGCACTGGGATATTTACGGTTTCCGACATGCACGTGGCCAATAACTTGAGTATTTGGGAATTGAGGGAGGTCAGACCTCAAAGGCTAAATCGGTTCTTCTTGGTAGATTTCTTGGTTACTGTGTGTTCTAATATATTTTATATTTATTTATTTATTTTTAAAGATTTTATCTATTTATTTGACAGACAGAGATCACAAACAGGCAGAGAGGCAGGCAGAGAGAAAGGGGCAGGGGGAAGCAGGTTCCTTGCTGAGCTGAGAGCCCGACGTGACGCGGGGGCTCAATCCCACGACCCTGAGATCATGACCTGAGCTGAAGGCAGAGGCTTAACCCACTGAGCCAACCAGGCTCCCCTCTAATATATTTTATCAGAGGCTTAAATGCCTAACCAAGTGAGGACTTGGGGAAGGGGATCCTACAATATATCCTTAAAGAGAAAACGTGTTGGAAATCACACGAGGGTATCCAAAAAACAAAACTAAACAAAACCAAACCCAATATTCATTACAGTCCATGGTTCCCAATAAAACAATGTGAAGAAATGAGTTTTCATCCTTGTCCTAAAAATACTCAAAATAATAAATGAGGGTCCGGCTGAACAGTAGAGAAAGGAATGTCAGAGCTGCGTGTTCTTTAAGGAAACTTCTGCCTCTGACTCCGCGAAATGGGAACCTTATCGGGAGCGTCACAGACCACTTCCTGGGCTCACCCACGTGCTGTAGAGAGCAGTCTTGAGCCTTTCTAGGCAGGAAGCAGCCTGTCCTCTGCATGATGCAGCCCGGAGTTCTGCCTCACAGCCTGTCCTCTTCCTCCGGTCTGCCTCAGTAGAGGTGTACAGGAGTGATTTGTGGAACCTCTCATGGAAAAGGAAGATACACTCAACCATGAATGTCAGAAGCGGAAATTAAATTTCAGAATTTATTATTGAAGCAAGCTGCCTTTTGCCCTATTAAAAATGCAGGCGAATTAGTGCAAAGGCTATGGAACCACTTAAAGCTCCCATAAACATGGTCTCCTAGGAAGAAACGAAGGAAATGAAGACTCTCCCCTGGTCTTCTCTTGTGGGGGCACAGTAGCACCCCCACGAAGGCCTCAGGATGTGAGGTCACAGTGCTCAGAGCTCCCTGGGGCTGACAGCCACAGGAGGTGGGCAGGGATGGCTAGAAAATTTGCCAGATGAAGTTCGGGTTTACTAACTTAGAATTTAGAATAATTCAGACAAGGTCTAAACAGAAAGTCACCTACATTCAGTGAGTCCTTTCTTCAGAAAATGTCTGAAGTGTGGGTATAAATATTACAAAGGAAGTGCTTAACCAACTGAAGAAGCCAAGGCTTGTTGAGGATCCTTAATTCTAGAAGCGCTTATTAAATTCCACAAGTAATTAATAAAACCCACTTCAAGTTTTTCACTAGAGCTGGTCCTTGAAGACCTTTCCATCTGTCACCAGTCTGTTGGAAACCATGTCTCCTTCCTAGACTTCAGCTCCCTCAGAGCTGGGACTATAGCTTGGACGGTAGAGACTTGCCCATTGTAGGTGCCCAGAAAAATCCTCTTTGAGTTAAGGGAGTAGTAATGACATGAATTAATGATATCAGTTACAGGACTGTCTCATGTGGACTAGTTAGTAGGGGCATACTGCCTGCAGTTTATGCTTGTGTGATCCAAGGGAAGAAAGCCTTTGCTGAACTAATAACTATAAGCAAGAATATAAGAGTATGCTTGGAATGTTAACTTGTCACTGTATATTCCTTTTTATTTTAAAGTTTTTATTTTAATCTCCCCGGGGGCTCAGCACCTGTTTCCCCCATCCCCCGCCCTGCCTCCCTTCTGGTGGCCATCACTTTGTTCTCTAGAGCTAAGAGTCTGTTTCTTGGTTTCTCTCTCTCATTTTCCTTTGCTTGTTTATGTCTTAAATCCCACTTATGAGTGAAGTCATATGGTGTGTGTCTTTCTCTGGCTGATTTATTTCACTTAGCATAATAGACTCCAGCTCCATCCATGTCCTTACAACTGCTCAAGTACATTCCTGAAGAAGAATAAATAAATAAACATTGCCTCTTGCCATATAAATAGAGACCAGTTCTGCTTAATCTGGTGCTCTGATAGGTTGAGTGTAAGTCATGTGTATTTCTGACGAAAGGCAGTCTTTAACTAAACAACTGTTTGCCCCATTCATTTCTTTAGCTCTAGTTCCTGACTCATACCTTTCCTCTCCGTACTTAATGCAGTTTTATTATACTTCTAAAATGAAAACAGTCCCATTTAACCAAAGACCTGTGATCCAGTCAAAACCCATTAAAGACACTAACTCTGAAAATGGAAGGGTAGGTAGAAATCAAATTCACAGACTGGCTCTTTCTTTCCTTTGGTGTGGGCATTTGGTGTTCGTTGTCACAGGGACACCTAGATTAAGAGAATTCTGCCTCCTCCTTGTAACCCTGCGTGGCCTCCTAAGACTACTGAGTCTCCATTTGCTAGTGGACTTCCTTCACCACTGTAGTCGGAAAGACTGGTTCTGTTGCCTTTTAAGGGAATAAACAGGCTAGACCACTAAGACTAGCAAGCGTATTTCTGCTTTGCTTTATTTTGATTTGAACTGAATGGTGAATATTACCAGGGGAAAGGCCCAAGTTGGTCTGAACTGCTTGATTTTGACTTCACCCCTGGCTCTGCGGCTCGGTGTCTAAACCAAGGGAGTGCTCACCTCCGTTCTTTGAATGCTAATGAAGGACACCTGTGTTTCAAGGCAGGCGCTAATGTGTATAATTTATTCCTGAGCAGAATTAGAACCACGACGCATGATTTCTTCTCTCTTAACCTTCTTAGATTTAATTCAAACAGCAACAACCAGTGTTAAGGAGGGTGCTACTTTTGAGGCATCGTCTTCGGATTCATTTCTCAGAATGGTGGAGTGAAATTTCCTTATTCCTGCCAGTTGTTGAGATGCGTGTCAGGGGAGGGGGAGCGCACACTTCCTGGGGAGTTTATAATCAACAAATTCTTATCCTGAGGACTAGAGTAGAGTTGAAGTATCCATCTCCTTCAAGGACTTAGCTATAAAAAGCAACGTCTTCAAAGCCCTTATCACTTGCCGACTCCCCCTGCAGCTGCTCGACAGCCTGTGTGCAGCCCCGACTTCTGTGGCTACATTTGCTGATTTATGCCTCTGACTTGGCTGGGCTGTTGTGTGACGATTAGTCTTGCGGTAATTATGGATGGCATATTTGCAGCATATTTATTCCTTTCCTCGGCTCACTTGGATTCACACTGATTTTGTTTAGTCAACAATCTGCCAGATTACCCTTGGAATTTATTTTTCTTTCAATTGTACCTGGGCTTATCTCCCTGTCACAGATCACCTTAGGAACTCAGCACACGAGTTTCCTACTTCTCTTGACTGAGATCTGCTTTTCTGTCCACGTGGCCAAATGTCCAGATAAGGGTCTTGCTTCAGAGCTGTTGTGAATTCTGAATTCGGCAGGTAGCAGAGGGAGGGCTGGTGGCTATCGCTCAAAACCCTGCTAACAGGCTGTTTGTTGTCGATCTCCTTACTCTTCAAAGCTCACCCTCTCAGGCTGGATTAAGTCTACATGGCTCCCTAGCAGGTTATGTCTCCTATAGATTCTGACAACTTCCTTTAATCGTCTTCTAAAGATGGATTTTTGCTACGTGTTGGATATTAAAAGGCAAACAAAGGGAAAAAAAACGGGATTAAACTCATAGTACATGGAAAATTCGGTGTTCCTGTGATGAGGGTACATCTGGACAAAGTGGATTATCTTCTTGGTTCTATCTACTGGTTATCTCGGGCATTTTCTTTTGCTGTTCTGGCTTCCATTACTTGGTTTTGTAACAGAGCCCCCCTTGCCAGCGTCATTAAAATGCACTCTTTTATCGTGGACAAAAGATTCAGCTTCATGATATAGTCTAACTAGTGCTGGAGGAATTAGGTTGCTCTTCAGCTGTGGGCACTCCTTTTAAGCTGGGGTCATTTGTAAACTCCATGACAGCGGCTGCTTCTTCGGCTTGCTCCCCGGGACAGGAAAGAGTTGGCGTGGCAGCTGTGAGATGGCTGTTCTGTCTTCAGAAAGATCTGCTTGCAAGGTTGGCCTCTGGGACTTCGACCAGTAAACTGTCTCCTATACTAATATACACCCTTCCCTAAAGGATAAGGGTATCTCCTGCACAACTGTGCAGACAATACAGTGTATGCTGATGACCTGCTTTTCTTTTGGGAGTCTAGAATTTTGGTATGTGCTCGTGAAGGGTGCCTGCATGAGTAGCATGGTATAAACCCTGGTGCCAGGTTCTAATGAGCTTCTCTGGGCAACAGTATCACACATTTATTACTGTGTTTTTGTTGCTGGGGAAGAGTGCTCTCTGGGTGACCCCTCATGAGAAAAACAGAGAGGGGGAGGGAGAGAGAGAATAAGGAATCTTGCACCCGGTTTCCTCAAATTTTGCCTGTTTTCCCCCCATATGATCGCACTGTGTATCCTTACTACAACACTCTGATAAATCTTAGCTTTGAGTACAACTCTACTCTGTGCCCCAGGAGTCTTTCTAGTAGATCTCTGAATGTGGGGTGGTCTGGGGACCCCATTAGTTGCTATGAGATTCCAGAAATATCACTTGAGGGCGTTATCCTCAGAGATGCTGGTCTGATCCCTAACCTTCTTGGTTGCTCATGCAAAACCAGGCATCTTTCAGCTTAGATGGTAATGTTTACTTAGTTCGTAATTATTCTTTTACTTCCCTCAAGGAGATCGCTCTGTTCTATTAAATTGGATATTTTGTGACATAATCTCTAAAATTAATTTACAGTCAAAATCTGTGTCAGTCTAACTTCAACAGTAGCCGACAAACTCTAACCATTGGCAAGCATGATTTAATGTTACATTTTAGAAGAATAGATTTAGAAGAAATTCTGCAAAACGACTGGAGTTAACTGTATTGATGACTGGGCCCTCAAAACTGTGTTCAGATATTTAACAAACTCTCTGTTTGTTAAATTCAATCTTAACCAGGGATTTTCAGGTGATGTTAAGAATGAAAGGGATCATGCTGACATGATGTTGAATTTTGGTCTTGTCCAAAAACACATTTTTAGTTTTTCTTTTAAGATGCTTTAAGGCAGCCTCATATGTGGGCATCACAGTTTGAGGGATGCTGTCAGTCGGTCAACAATAATGTTCTAACTGCTCACAATAGACGAGCTGCTGAAAAGATGTACCCAACGGGGATTCTAGAACAGAACAGACAGCTCTGGGTAGTCATGTGGTTCAGATTAACTTTTCAAAGATTAACTTGTTAGGACCTAAGAGTAATACTAACTGTATGGACGTTCCGTGGCTCAGATAACAGGTCTTGCTGTGGAATGAAGGATACCTTTAAAATAAGATATTTTTTAAAAGGGCTTTACCCATCCTTTTTTTTTTTTTTTAAGATATCATTTATTTATTTGACAGAGAGAGAGAGAGAAAGACAGTGAGAGAGGGAACACAAGCAGGGGCAGAGGAAGAGGGAGAAGCAGGGCCCCCACTGAGCAGGGAGCCCGACACGGGGGCTCGATTCCAGGACCCTGAGATCATGACCTGAGCCGAAGGCAGATGCCCAAGAACTGAGCCACCCAGGCGCCCCTAAAATAAGGTATTTTTTAGAAGTGACAAACTGTCACAGGTCAGTTTCATCTTACTGGATCGCTTAGTTCTCTGGGGTGCAAAAAGTCACTCTATTCCAAGAGTAGGATTCTTTACAAAGGGATTAGCACCAGTGCCACTTAAGAGGATCAGGCCTGTCCTTATTGCTAATATTAATATTTAAACATATATTATTAGATCCAGATATTAAGGATGGGAACCTGGGATGAAGTCTTTCCTGGGGCACAGAGCCAAGCTTACAAAAACTTCTCAGTGCTTTCCTTAATTGAGTACTTGCCAGCGCTTTTGGGGTTTTCCAAGATCCCGAAAACAAAGTTTTTGAGGGCATTTGAATTCATATATTTCAACTGAACTCAAGACTATCCTGCACCATTAACTAAGGAAGTGTTCAATTATTTGGTAGTTAGGCAAGTTTCCCATGATTAAGGTAAGCATAATTAGAGAGGGAAAAAAGTGTTATTTAGAGAGAGAGAGAGAGAGAGAGAGAGTGTATGTGTGTGTGTGTGTGTGTGTGTGTGTGGTGGGGGGGGTAGGGGATGGAGGGATGAAAACTAGCGTCTAGATCAACAATTTGAGCTTATTATTTATTTAGGTCCCATTGCCCTAATTTGGACAGGTATTCTCAGCACTGTTCTTCACTGATGTCTGTCTGTCTTTCTGACACTCCTTGACATTAACTACAGCCCAGCTAAGGGGCTGATGCCTCTCACCTATTGACCACCCAACAGTTTCTTAGTCAACCTGTCAGTGGTGCCTTCAATGGGCTGCTGAGAAGTAACACCATTAAAGACTCCTGAAGGCAGAGCTAATGCACTTCCATGCCTTCTGGAAAAGCACAGAGATGCACAGTGTTAAGAGTGAATTCTTGGACCGTCCCAAAGTGCCAAGGAAATGCAACCACTGCGTGAACTGAAGTTTACATTCATCTTCCCACCTGAAGATTTGCTCTTGCTTGTCCCCTGGCCTCGGTCACATAGCCTATGGGGCAGTGTGACATATGAGTGATTTTAGGAAACAACTGAGAAATTACTGTGGACTCAAATGAACAGAAGACTTTTCGTCAAACTGCAAAAGTTCTAATGTATAAGTGGTGGCTGGCTCTCCCTGCACACTCAGAGATGCCCTGGAAGGTCCTCTATTTGCTATTTTAAACATCACTTAACCAAGGGAGCAAAAGAAAGAGCTCACACACATATCAGTCTTGTGCTTCAATGTACATATGCATATATATCTATATACATCTCTTGAAAGCTAAATATATTTAGGTAGACTTGGAGGACTGATATACTTGTACAAATAAGCAGAGCCATTTACAGTACACAGAAGAAAGAGAAAAAAGGCGAATCAAAACGTGAAACGTACCATACTCCGGGACCTGCCCCGTCCCACGTTTCAGCAGGAGACGGACCCTTCTTCCTCCCGACTTGATGAGTTCTATCGCTCTGGAGTGTGTCATGTCCCTTGTGCTCTCCCCGTTGATTTCGATGATTTGATCTCCTACCTGTTAATTAAGGAAACATTAACTCAGCCAAAGATGGATCTACTCACGCTGCATTTCCAACAGATCAGAAAAGCATCCTTTAGAGGACCAGTTTCCAGAGGGCATCTGAACACTTTGGTTGTACCCTGTTGCTTCTTTGAAGTGGATAATTCTTCGCTGCATCCTGAATCTGACCAACAAACTTGATTTACCTTTACACGAGTGAAAATATCAGACCACACGTTGGGGTGGTATGTTATTTATTTTTAGTCAGTGTGGCAGAAGCTTTAGTTAGACTTTTGGCATTTTTTTTTTTAAATTAGGGACTATGTTTGATACCACAATTCCCAATAAACCTGGTACCTTCGCTTTGAAACAAGAAGTAAATATTTTAAGGCCTTTTCATTGAACACAGTACCAGCGGTGGGCTTAGTGCAGCATTTCATTCAGCATGCTGGATGGGATGATTGGTTTTTGGGCTTCTCTGAGAATTTTTATCATGCATCATTTAAATTTCCCTGGGTGCTATTGTGATTTTGCCTTCTTTGTAAACATGGCTGGTTGATATTCAAGTTTGATGATGAGTTTTCTATCACAGTCCTTTGAATTAAAAATGAGATCCTCCATTCTCCACACACGACTAATGCCCTTGCTAAATCTTTGCCATGCTCACACCTGATTGCCAGAACTGTTTGGTTAAATATCAATCCCTCTTGAATTGTTAGAAATGCCTGGGCTCCATAAGCAATTCCCATTTAGCCTTCATGAATAGATATCTCAAATAAAAGAGGTTCAACCACGAACACATCATGTAACTCCCACAGTACCATTACTGTCAGGAACTTTTGAATTAAAATATGTTTCATTTCAGTGCAAGTCACTTAAGATAAATTAGCCAGGAAAAACACAATGAGTTGCTTTGCAAAAATGCTATTTTAGTTGGGTCCCTTAAAGCAGATCTCAACGTAAACTCTGTAATGCAGACAGAATTGCAAACAAACTCTCTAGCGCAGTGCATTATCACGATGGGGGCAGGGCAAGAACAGGAACAAAAAGTGGCCATCATAACTGCGGGATGGCACTAAAATAAGACCATTCCCTACCCCCAAAATGGGGGGGAAGAACAAACACGTTTGTTATAGCAAGGGAGCAACATCTATCTTCCTTCTTTCCTTCCTTCCTTCCTCCCTCCCTCCCCTCCTTCCTCCCTCCCTTCCTCTCTCTCTTCCCCCCTCCTCCCCTCCCTCCCTCCCTTCCCTCCCTCCCTCCTTCCTTCCTTCTATCCTTCCTTCCTTTCTCTCCCTCCCTCCCTCCCTTCTTTTTTTAAAGATTTATTTATTTATTTATTTTAGAGAGAGAGAGAGAAGAAATGAGCAAGGGAGGGGCAGAGGGAGAGGAGGGAGAGAATCCCTAGCAGACTTTACACTGAACACAGAGCCTGACATGGAGCTTGATTGCTGACCCACGAGATCAGGACCTGAGCTGAAACTCAGAGCTGGATGTTCAACTGACTGAGCCACCCAGGTGTCCCTGTCTCCTTTTATAAAGAGTTTGCTAGGGATAAGGACTTCAATGTAATGAAAGCAAAGACTTCCCCTCTTCTTTGTGTACAGTGGTCTTTGAAAGTACGGTTTTTGGGCAGTGGAAGAAGTTTGCCTCAGTGGTATAACTCCCAAATTTCACAGAAGAATCATGAACGACAGGACTAAATTATTTGTTTTAGAGGCAATGTTTGCCACATTTTTCTTCAGGTCTCCTTAATGGTCTCCTTTCCATAAGGCAATGGGCACAGCCTGAAGTCGCTCACCTTACTGGAGGCCACTGCACCTCCAGTGGCAGAGAGGGGACCAATTATTGCTTTCCTAGCAGTTCCCAACCATGCCTGCAATGTCATGGCACAGTATTTACTTCTACAGTAAGTCGTAGAAGTGAAACAAAAGGTCCAATGAAGTTAGAATAGACTCTTCATGTTTAGTTAGACCCTTCTCTGAGCTTCACACTCACATATCTACTTGATTACTACACGTCTTCACCTGGAGGTCCAATGGACACATCCAACTCAATACCAGCAGACTGGGATTACCATATTTCTCCCAAAGTCATTTTTCCTCTTAATGCCTCATTCTGGTTTATGATACCACCACTCACTCAAGCCAGAAACCTGAGGGTCATGCTGAGGGTCATTTCCTGAATGTCTCAACATCTGTTTTTGCCTTCATTTGTATTCCATTGCTAACTAGAGCAAATCAGGCCTTTACCTGGTTTTCCAATATTCTCCTGTCACCCTCCCATCAATATCTTCCTCTGTCACTAGAGTCATTGTTATTGTTATTGTTCTTCTTTTTTTTTTTTTTTTTTAAAGATTTTATTTATTTGACAGAGAGCACAAGCAGGCAGAGTGGCAGGGAGAGGGAGAGAGAGAAGCAGGCTCTCTGTTGAGCAAGGAGCCTGCTGCAGGGCTGGATCCCAGGACCCTGGAATCATGACCTGAGTCGAAGGCAGCTGCTTAACCAAATGAGCCACCCAGGCGCCCCACTAGAGTCATTCTTCTAAGAGACATCTCCCCAAATGCTTCATGTCTGTTGAGCCTCCAGCATTTTCCACATGCTACTGTTCTCTTTGCCTTCTCCTCCCTCTAAGCCTGGTGATCTCCTGGTCTTCCTCAAAGCCAGCCTAGGCATCTTCTCTGGCATTCCTTCCTAGACCCTGTCTTCTTCTCAAGCAGACGTTTCCAATCCCTGTATTCATTTGTCACTGCACCTTACTCCAGTATTTATCACACTTTGCTACAGTTATACTTTTCTGTCTTTCCTCCTAGACTTGTAGCTTGTTCACTCATCAAATGATTTCTGAGCACTTATCATGTGCTAGAGAGTCTACTAGGGAGATAAGATAAAAACAGAAACAAATGGTATAGTTTCTATCTACAACAAATTCTCAGTCTAACTGGAGATAAAGTGGGTAAATAAGATTATTTTTCAATATATCTTTGCTATGACTGAGACACTCACAAAGTGCTAAGGGAATACAAAGAGGGTCATCTAACTCAGAATGGGTGAACTAGTAGTTAGGGAGAGCTTTCTGGAAGTGGTGACATCTCAACTGAGTTTTGAAGTTATCAGTAAGAATTCCCTGGGTGAAGGAGGAAGAAAAGCATTCTAGGTAGAGAAAGCAGCATGTGCAAAGACCCTGAGACTTGAGAGCATGGTATATTTGGGGAACTGTCAGGCAGTTTATTCTGCTATTCGGGAGTTCAAGCTTTATTTATTTTTATTTTTTTTAATTTTTAATTTTTTAAAAAAATTATTCACTTGAGAGAAAGAATGAAGAGTTAGGGAGGCAGAGGGAGAAGCAGGTTCCCTGCTGAGCAAGAAGCCTGATGCAGGGCTTGATCCCAAGACCCTGGGATCATGACCTGAGTCAAAGACAGACCCTTAACTAACCGAGCCACCCAGGTGCCCCTATTTTTTTTTTTTAAATATCTTATTTCCTTATTTATTTGAGCAGAGGGGAGGAGCAGAGGCAGAGGGAGAGATCTTCAAACAGATTCCATGCTGAGTGCAGAGCCTGACGTGGGGCTCGATCCCAGGACCTTGAGATCCTGACCTGATCTGGATACTCAACTAACCGAGCCACCTAGGTGGCCCATGGGACTTGGGGGGGGGGGGTTCTTTTTAATGATATATCTTATATGGTACACATGGTACATATTTGTGAATGAATGAAGCATTTATACATGGCTTATCTTGAGAATCATGGGAAAAGGGTTATAAACACTCTTGACCCCCAAATCAACCCTTGCTAGTCACCATTGCCTGAGGAAACTTCTATCTTGAGACTGACACTGTAATAGAGTCATGTGGAGGGCAAAGAAATCTCATGGTGTTACAGAAGTGGTCACATGTCATCTGCATTCTGGTCACATACTTGAGTATAGCAAGACTTAGAAATTTGATGTTTTTCATTCTCTTGTGCATTTCTTACGTTCCCTTTCTCCTATTAAGAGTTCATGAGAACTGAGGGAAGAGACATTAGCATGGGAGAGAGAGGTGGCGGATTGGAAGACTGCAGGACTGGTTGAGAAACAGAGGGGTTCAAGGGCTGTATGGGGGCCACACTGACATCTCCTATGCAAGAGTTTCAGGGTTGGGGCTCTGGGAAGGGTCAGGGCTGTTATTTTTACTGAGTACCCAGAAGCATGGCCTGACCTCTTGGCATGGCAGATTTCCATACTTTTAGCTTTTGATATAGTGTCTCCTCAGAGGGAGAAGAGAACATGTTTGATGCTGGTTGGAGAAAGGATCCTTAGCCTTCATCTAAGACTTCCAGTCCCTTCCAAAGTCCCCTCCCCATGACAGGACAAGGGAGGATGGAGTCTGCTGATTTCCTGCCTCACTGGAAGCAATGGAAGTTTGGGTATAGTCCTACATCTTACCAAATTCAGAGAAAAAGAAAAATTGGTGTGGGTGGATGCCAGTCAGGTAATAAGACGGAAATGCTGTCCCTGTCACAGACTCTGAATCTTACAAAGTGTGCTGAGCAGGTTATAAAAGTGGGCCAACTCATTTGCACCTAGTATCATTGATAATAAACTCAGTGGGAGCCCAGACTCAAGACCCCTATTCCTTTTTTGTGAAATGATGAAAATTGTACAAAAGACTTAATATTTATTTTTACTTCACTAGTAGTGGTATACACAGTCATCTTAAATGGGACTCCCTAAATAAATTTTGTATTTGATTCCTTTTGCTTTCATCCTTATTACGTGGATATATAAGGAGTCTGTCGGGGCAGAAGAGGTTCTCTGATTACCTTCCTATGTCGTCTGACTTCACTGTAGCTGTCAGGATGTGGCCAGTTGAAAAGCATCACTTTCCTCCCTTACATGTGAACCAACTGGAGGAATTAATTTGATAAAGCCATTGGGAAATTTGCAGTCCTTTCAGGGATGAAGAAAAAAGACCAGTTGAGATTCTGATGGTCTTCTCTTTCTATACTCTCTGTAGGAGAACTATCTTCAACTAAGCTCTGTTACTAAAATGGAACTTTACACAACTCCTCCATTTATTGGGGTACCTGGGTGGCTCAATCATTTAAACATCTGACTCTTGACATCAGCTCAGGTCTTGATCTCAGGATTGTGAGTTCAAGCCCTCCTTTGGGCTCCATGCTGGGTGTGAAGCCTACTTAAGGAAAAAAACAAAAAACAAAAAACAAAAAACAAAAAACAAACCCACCAACCAACCACTGACCTGTTCTTAGAGAATTTTTAAAATATCAAGTTCTTGTTAGAATTGAGAGAGAGAGAGAGAGAGAGAGGTACAGGGAGAGAGAAAAAGGGAGGTGGGGAGAGAGGGAGACCCAAATTTCACGAACATGTGTGTGCTAATTTGGGTGTGTCAAGGAGATGTCAAATTTAGGAAACTAACCAAAGGACTTAAGCTAAAATTCTAGGCATTCCTTCCCCCACCCCAAAGAAGAAATACTTATATCTGTGGTTGCCTTGAAGCAACTAATAGCCCTACAGCAATGTCTTAGGGGCAAAGAATGAGATAAGACAGCTCTCTCACAAACTGATGGTTGGCTGAGGGGATGGCAGCGGGGTGACTGGCAAAATGGGTGAATGGGGGAGGGATGTACAGGCTTCCCATTATGGAATAAATAAGCCACAGGGATGAAAGGTACAGCTTTGGGAAGTCTATGGTATTGTAATAGTGTGTATGGTGACACAAGTAGCTACACTTATAAGCACAGCATAATGCACAGACTTGTTGAGTCACTATGTTGTACACCAGAAGCTAATGTAATATTGTGTGTCAATATTACAATAGAAAAAAAAGAAAAAAAGACAAGACAAGACTGCCCTCTGTTGGCACAGCCTAGTAAATTCTGCATTTCTACTCCCACATTTCCGTTCAATACATCATGGCGGATTTTTCTTTAAGCTGTTACCAAATCCTAGAACTTGCCAGGGGGTCTGCAGGTAAAACCTTTTCTCTTCTTATTGGAAAACCAAGGCAGGGAAAGGTAAAAGTTTCAATATTTCTTAAGTGGTTAATAGATCAAGTCATAGGAGAGAAATATAAACTCCGACCTGTGTGCGTTTTTGTAGCCAAGTTGTAGAGAAAGTATTTGGCTTGGCTCAATGAAATATTTATAAGAACTCAATTAATCCTGGATTTCCTTTAACCCTAAGTCACAGTCGTTCCCACTCAAGTCTTGCTCCGACATCTCACGAACATGCTTCGTGGGGTACGAACTTGACTGCCCTCGCTCCTACTACTGCCCCACAAGAATCTGTCCTGCGTGATTATACATGACTAAAATCCTAGGTTATAATGTGAGGGTTTGAGTTCTTTCCAAATTTTATACAAACAAACAATGGATATCTCTCTTCCTCATTTCATGGAAGATTTAGCTGTGGACCATTGTTGTGGCTAATGATCTGAGGTCACAGGGTAGCACCATCAAATTTTTCACTTACAGGCTGGCTTCTCTCGCCGACTCCAGACCCCTCGTGGGCAGGGACCGTACCTACTGTCATCTACACAGTTCCTGACAGGGGGGCCTGTGGTTAATCACAGTTGACTACATGGCTGAAGTTTGCTTTTCAGTTAGAGTAGCTGTCTGTCTTCTCAGGATACAGTGAGTTCAGCTTTTGAGCATCGCAGCAGATCTTTTTTTTTTTTTTTTTTAAAGAATTTATTTATTTGACAGAGAGTGAGAGAAGGAGAGAGAGCACAAGTGGGGGGAGCAGCAGAGGGAGAGGGGGAAGCAGGCTCCCCGCTGAGCAGGGAGCCCGATGCGGGACTCGATCCCAGGATCCTGAGATCATGACCTAAGCCAAAGGCAGAGGCTTAACCCACTGAGCCACCCAGGTGCCCCCATTGCGGCAGATCTTAATGCTTTCTTGAAATGCTGCCTCAAGCCCTTCTAACTACACCACAGCAATTTCAATAGTACTTCGAGGAGGCCAGTGAGGTTTCAGTAATGGTGACCTACAAAAATTGGTAGAGACAGGTAAAGCAATGGGAAACAAATGCTAAAGGATTGAAAGAAAGCAGAATGGAGGCTGAGTGTGAACGAAATCATAAAGTGCCAGGAAAAAAAAAAATTTGAATCAGGCTGTTGGCCGCTGCCCGCCACGGGCACCATCACCAGGTGCTCTGACAACAGGACCCCTGGGCCCTGACGGTCCTGCTGAAGCAAAGGGACAGGCTGATTTTCAACTTGAATAGGTAATGGCTGTTTTCGCAATTAACTTTTGTTAGATATTATTTAATAACTCTTACAGTAAAAATGTTTTCTAGGAGGTTATACTGTTTTGGCTAACTTTCCATTTCTTCCACGAGGCTGGTGCCTGAGATAAAGGAGATCCAAGCCTCTCTTTAGGACCTGGCTCTTGTTACAAATGTTGTGCACTACTGCTTCAACAAGGTGCAGGAGCCCAGCAAGTCAGCAGCTTTTTCCAGAGGGAAAGCTCCCAACCCAGTTGGAAACAGAAGCACATGTCTGAGAGCACCAAAACTCTGCAACTTTTATTTGCCTCAATTAATACATACACGGAGAACTGTCTGAAACTCTCTTTAGACTACGTTCTAGAAAGTAATCACTTAAAACATTCCAACCTCTCTCAAGAGACTTCACCCAAACACAAGTGTGAAACAACCCTTCTGGATTTACAGAAGGGTCCCTCATCAACGTCCTGCCTGAGCACATATCTGCTGAGAAAGGCCACGACGGTGAGGGGAACAAGTGGGGAGCAAGAAGTTAGGGGCTGCTGCAGAATTCTGAGGGGTTATCTCTTGAGGCGGGTGATGTACCCTATTTCATATCCCCCTTCAGAAGAGACTTAGTCACAGCTCAAACAAAGCTCAGTCTTTGACTTGGGCATATTGCCTGCTAGCTGGGGTGATGCTTAGGCGGGTCATTCAAAACAGGGGGCCCACTCTGGTGGAGATTCAAGGGGAGATCTCCATTCAGAAGCCCCTATTTTCTCATTCTTACTTTAAAATCCTCTAATTAAAACATGAAAATAGATGTAAAATTTAAGGATGATGCAGTGCCAAATTTGTGGGGGTCAATTATAAAGTACAATTTGGCATCTTTCCCAGCAAACCTTTCTTTTTTTCCTTGTCAGATATTTAGCAATACTAATCTCATACAGAGAATTTTATTAGACTACTTCTTTCTAAATCTCCTTGCTCTTCTAGGGCTTCTCATGGGAGCTGATGTGCCATTCTTCACGTCCTCAGGCTCCCTGATGATCTCTTCCTACCTGTCTAGAGTAGTTCTCTTCTTGTGCCCTTTGTCTAGAATCTGCCCTCCACTCTGCAAATAGCTTAATTCTACTCACCCCTTCAGACCTGCCTCAGGTATGACCACAGCCAGGAAGCCTTCCATGATCCCACCAGTCTGGGCTGGGTGCCTTTGTTCAGTGTTTCCTTAAAAGTGTTGATCTTCGTCTCCCACTATGTTGTAAACTCTCTAAGGGCAGAGGCTTAGCCACGTGGGATATACCCATACATATTTGTTCAATAGATGGATGTATGATTGAAAGAAAACATTTTTCAGAAGTTGTTTCTTGACTCTTTGCTCCTTATTGTGTAAGCCAAATTTAGATGAGATCTATAAAAAGTTTAAGTTTGGTTTCACGATCTACGTCAAACAGGTGGAAGCATGGTCAATTAATATAAACTATATGTAAGTGCTTTGTAAACTCCAAACTATACAAACATAATGCAAGTAATAATACAAACGTATTATTAATTCTCATAATTACTACTATCACTGTCACCACATGGCAGAGTGGAGGAAAAAATGAATGCAGTTGTAAGCTGTTTATAATGAAACTAGGAGAGAAGTAACTGAACTACTGGGGATATTTCATGGTGGAAATGAGGTAAATGTTTTTCTTAGAACATCCCTTAGAATTGAAAAACTAAAAAAAGAAATCTTCTGTTGGTTTGGTAAGTTCTGCACGTTAGGAATTCCTACAGGATGTTGATGTTGTTTTTCTATTTTTATTCTATGATTTTAGATAGATAGTTCTTAGAAAAAGAATCTCATTGAATGCTGGACAGCTCATCCAAACCCTAAGCTAAGACAGAGGGATAACTTCCATTGTGGTGACAGACATGAACGCAAACGAAGATTTTCAAGACAAGCTGGTTAAAGCAAAATATCTTCTTTGAGGGAAAAAATAAGCACGACACTTTTCACTTTCATATGTCTGTTTGACGGCTCAGGCAAGAAGAAGAGGCTGGGGAAGCATCTTGAAATGATCCACCTGAGCAGGAAGAGAAGACCCTCGTTGGCAGTTCAGCTAGTGCCTCACCCATTTGCCCAGAAATCACTTGCGTTAGGTCATGAAGTCAGTTTCCCAATTTGATTGAAAAACAACCAAAAGGAAATCAAAGAGGAAACTTTCCATTGTGGACCCTGTGTCAGCTGTCATTTCTCTTTCCTGGATGTAATCGAGAGAAAATGAGGGATTATTACTCCTAATCAGATGCAAGCATTATGCTTTGTCTGATGAGCGTGATGTTGGCACAGGGTGACAATGGTTTTCCTGACGCCAACCCACTTGAATATTGCATTTACGTCCACTTTCTGTGTAGGTGCCAGTTCCAGACCTGACACTCTCATGGTGTCAGAATGTGAAAAGGTGTAGCAAGATGGGTGGTTCAGTCAGCTGGGATTTTACAGATAATTTAACGATGGGACTATTTCAGAGGTGTGGGCAGGGTTCGGGAGTCAGAGGGCTGTTGAGGCTCTGCAGGTGGGGACTGTTACCACCTCTGGCTGAAAGAGCCTGGGAGAGGAAGGCAAATTTCAGGGGTCTGATGAGAGCTGTCATTGTAGAGGGATGGGTGCTGCCAGGCTTAGCGCGTGGAGGCCGGGAGCAACAGGGGGAACAAATACCTCTCTGTGGCAGACAGAATAATGTCCCTCTCAAAAGATCTAGTCTCTGGAATCTGTGAATATGTTACCTTACATAGCAAAAGGACTTTGCAGATGTGACCTTGAGATGGGAAGTTAAGAACCTTGAGATGGAAAGATCATCTATCCCACACTGTCTGGGTGGCCCCAGTATAATCATAAAGGTCAAAATCTGAGAGAGAGAAGATGTAAGGGCAGAAGCAGTGATGAGATGAGAAAGGTACCCCGCTGCTGGTATTAAAGATGGAGGGAGGGGCTATAAGCCAAGGAGTGTAGGTGGCTTCAGTAGCTGGGAAAGGCAAGGAAATGGATTCTCCCCTAGAGCCCACAGAAGGAACCAGCCTTGCTGGTAAGATAACTTGATTTTAACCCACTGAAACCACTTTAGAATTCTGATCTCCAGAACCATAAGATTGGTGTTGTTTCAAGCCACTAAATTTGTTGTTATTTGTTAAAAAACTATTACACTTTCTATTCTCTCTCTACAGGGCCTCTGATCTGCTATGCTTCTCAGCAGCAAAATCCAACAGGAAACCAGAGAGCAAGAGAGTTTGTGTGATGAAGGCAGGGATCAGTTCCCCAGGACACAGAATAGGGAAAGAAGGAAAGACAATGGATCCAGGAGGAGGAGGCAGAACAAAAGAACAGATTTTAAAACAAGGAATGAATATGACATACGAAGGCTGCTATGGTCTGATTGTTTATATCCCCTCAAAATTCATATGTTGAGATCCTAACACCCAAGGTGATGGTATTAGAAGGTGGGGGCCTATGGGAGGTGATTAGATCATGAGGACAGAGCCCTCATGAATAGGATTAGGACCCTTATAAAAGAGAACCCAGAGAGCTCCCTCACCCCTCCACCATGTGAGGACTTCCAACTTCCACAATGATGAGCACTAAATTTCTGCTGTTAATAAGCTACCCAGTCTGTGGTATTTTTTGTATAGTACCCTGAAGAGACTAAGACAAAGGCTTTAAAAAATAATTTAAGAACAAGACATGAAAATCGGGTGGTGGTAACCATGCCCATATTGGAGAAGCTAGTTTTGGAAACCTCTTTTAATATTTTTTTAAAAGATTTATTTATTTTAGAAAGAGACAGAAAGCATGAACTGGGGGAGGGACAGAGGGAGACAGAGAGAAAGAATCTCAAGCAGACTCCTCACTGAGCGCAGAGCCCGAAGTAGGCCTCAGTCTCACAACCCTGAGATGACCTGAGCCGAAATCGAGTCAGATGCTTAATAGGCGCCCCAGTTTAAATATTTCATTTTTATAGAAATAGTCTCTTAAGATAGCATTATAGAAAGACAAAGGATATGGAGTTGAATGTGCTTTTCAAAACTGACTTCCATTCTGTTCCCAGCAGCAGCTGGTCATTTCCTCTTTCTCCTGTGTTTTTCCATTCCTCATTTCTCTCTTCTCCTTCTTCCTTTGGTCCACATCGTTGCCACAAGCATCTTTTAAAGCTCATCTCTGTGTTGGTCTCTCTCCCCTTCAGACACCTCCCCACCTCACCTCCTTCTTTTTGAGCAGAATCCAAGCTCCTTGACCCAGTGTGAAGATCACACAGGACCTTGTCCCCTCCTCCTTCCAGCTTATCCCCCACCATTTTCCTGTGTTTCATCTGGCTGGCTTCTCATTCCTCCCTTCTTCATTGGGTTCTCTCACGTGGGCATTTTTGCTCTTGCCCTTACCCCTGCTTGTAAGTCTTTTTTTTTTTTTTTAAAGATTTTATTTATTCGACAGAGAGAGATTACAAGTGGACAGAGAGGCAAGCAGAGAGAGAGAGAGGAGGAAGCAGGCTCCCTGCGGAGAAGAGAGCCCGATGTGGGACTCAATCCCAGGACCCTGAGATCATGACCTGAGCCAAAGGCAGAGGCTTAACCCACTGAGCCACCCAGGTGCCCCACCCCTGCTTGTCATTCTTACCGTTCTCCTGCCCCCTCCAATCTCATTTTGCAATCATGCCCATTCTCGAAGTTTCCTCTCAAATCCTCCAAGAAGCTGTCTCTGGTCACTCCAGGGGGAAGCTCTCCTCCTTTCTCTTGGGCTCTTCTGCACTTTAGCTACAACCTCTCTTATACTACTTACTGCAACCCTTTCATTCTAGTTATTGTGTGTTTATTTGCCCCACTACCATTTCTCACTTCCGTACTTACTGAATTATAAACTCCTGGAAAGAGGGATTTTATCTTTGTGCCTTCTAGTAATAGGTAACACATTGCCTTAAAAATAATAGATAATAAAAACTCGTAGTGGGGACAAAAATTGTTACTGCATAAAATATAAAATGATTAATGGGAGAGAATGAGTCTTCAGAGGGAGTTGAGAGAGTGTGGGGGTTGAGGGAGAGATTGCTCTGAGGACAGACTGCTTTGCAAACATCTGTGCCTTGCTCCCTATTGTTTTTCTACTGTTGACTAAGGTGCTTGGCACAGGGTAGTTTCATAAACATGTCTTAAATGGATGAATAAATGCTAGCTACTTCATTTTGGCCAAGGCTGACCTTGAATTCCATGAGAAGGACTTCACAGAAGTCCCTCTTACAAAATGAAGGTGAAGAAATGTATGAAAGTAAAAACAATACCATCTTCTAACTTGCAATAAGAAATAAGCTTAGAAGAAGAAGAAGACCCAGTCACAAGGTAGAGGCATCTCTTTTCTTTTTGGTGTAACCATACCTTTGTTGGCATAAATGGGTGACAGCAGACATTATTTTTTGTATTTCCTGAGTCCTGTGAGAAGTGCTGGAAAATACATTCATATGGGACTAAAATTTCCCTTCCCAGTGTACAGTTTGAGGGCAAAAATCACATTTTACATTTCTAGAATATACTTTATAGAGGCAGCTAGCAAAATACTGTGTGAGCGTGTGTGTGTGTGTGTGTGTGTGTGTGTGTGTGTGTGTGAGGGAGAGAGAGAGAGAGAGAACAACAGAGAAAATTGTGGGTTAATTGATTGGGGGGTAAAGTAAAGAAAAGAAGCAGTTCTTGATAATACACCCACCAAAGCATACTTGGGGCATTGAGGGCAAGGAGCCCGTATTACTAATCTTTTATCTCTGGTTTCTATTATCTTACTTTAAGATGAAGAGTGCACTTCAGGGAGGAAAAGAGATTTGTGAAAGACCACATAGCACACAGGAGGAGATGACAAGACACAGGACCTTTAATGCCCAAACCCAGAATCCTCATTCTTTCTGAGATTGCTTTCGGATTGTTGAGCCATGGAGAAAGATACAAGAGTAGGTTTTTACTTAGTTCAGAATTAAAAGTTCCTTCTATATGAAGATGTGTAAGATATTTGTGATTTATTATTAACCTTTGGTATATTGTTTAAGAATACACACATAATCACATGTCACAAATAGCTTTGAGGTCCAGGTTCATGCAAGCATGAGCAGAATGAGAAGGAAGGTCTGATGAAAGGTGTAACGAGAATCCCTACAACGGTGAATAAATCTAGTTAGGGCTTTGTGGGACTGAACTTCCCTGATCATTTCAACAACTTTCTCCTCAACTACATGTTGTTTCTATAGTGTCAAAATTTCAGGTCAACAGAATAATGGGTGTTCTTGTGTCTGATTTTTAAATGCACAAGGAGTATGTCTACAGGGCAGAAAAAATTCCCATCTTCCAGGTGGGCTATCTTTGTTTGTTCACAATGAAAACGAAAACCACTCTTTCTTAATAGCTTAATTTTAAGACAACTCTCCAGAGGGTCTTTACTCATTGCCACAATCTTCAATTGTACTGGAATGGAATGTGAGGATTACAATAATTTTTCTATTGATATACTAACACTGAATACATAGAAAGTTAGAGAAGCATTGTATCACTATCATTTTGATGCACAAAATAAACATTATCTACTTTATTTTCTTTTATTATTTAAAGTCACATTTTAATTACTTAAATTTTACAAGTAGGAATGTAGCCGAGTGTCTAAAACTCTTGTTTCTGTTCAAGTTAATTCAGATTGTCCATCCATGCATGAGAACAGCTGAGCTATGAAATTGGGCAGCATGTTTTCTGGCAATAATGAGGAGATAATATTCCTTAGGAGTATTTAAGTGACATCACTATTGATAGGT
Organism: Enhydra lutris kenyoni; assembly: GCF_002288905.1. Classification (NCBI taxonomy): domain Eukaryota; kingdom Metazoa; phylum Chordata; class Mammalia; order Carnivora; family Mustelidae; genus Enhydra; species Enhydra lutris. The sequence continues at coordinate 7,264,147 of NW_019154124.1, forward strand.
TAATTGGAAATAAAAATGTAAAGCTTTCTTAAATCACTAGAATAAAAAGCCTCTGGTTTATCATAGCTTCAAAATGCACTTTTTGAACTCTCCCCACTTGGCAGTTTAGGTTAATAACTGTCTGATTAATGTAACTGTGGCTAGTCTCAGAGTTCCACGTACATCCCATGGCAAATCAGCCACTTTTAAAAAGAGACTTTCCCACTTAAATCTTGACTCACAGTCATTTTTGTTCCCTCCACTCCTTTCCCAAATGACTTGAGAAACGACTCCTGTGTCCAGGGAAATGCATGGAATGTTGGATGGAGATAAGACATGAAGTTTGATGTGAGGTCATGACACTGACTTGAGTTGCGACTCTGGCATATGAGATACCCTCCATGTTCAGAGACGGGAGAACCCCTTGCTGCAATTTAGTGAGTTTCATAATTAATGATTTTGACAAAGATAGCTAAGATGACATTACTCTACCAGGTATCCTAACTAGACTCAAATCATCTTCAGTTCTCTGTGTGAACATTCACACTTGGTCAACTATATGCAAGCATTTAGATTTCTCTCCCTTTACTAACCTCTCAATTACCCATAAGCTTATGATGCAGTCGTGCACCACCCAGATAAAAAAGTTGACCCCTCACAGTAATTAGCACTTACTGAGCATAGTTTTTTTTTTTTTTTTTTAAAGATTTTATTTATTTATTTGACAGAGAGATCACAAGCAGGCAGAGAGGCAGGCAGAGAGAGAGGAGGAAGCAGGCTCCCCTAGAGAGCAGAGAGCCCGATGCGGGGCTCGATCCCAGGACTCTGAGATCATGACCTGAGCTGAAGGCAGTGGCTTAACCCACTGAGCCACCCAGGCGCCCTGAGCATAGTTTTATGCCAAGTATTTTCCAGGTAAATTAGAAGCATTAGCTCATTTAATTCTCAAACAAACAAATGAGCAAACATACTCTAGAGACAACAAAGAAAAATTCGAATTAAGTTTGGGAAGCAGAATTCTAATTCAGAGATATAGATATATATATAGATATCTATATCTCAGTTAGATATCTATATCTCTTTCTCTATAGCTATAGATCTCTAATTTACTGGCAGCCAGCCAATTAACTTATGAATGATGCAGAGTGGGTGCCATGGGCACCAAGAGACCAGGTTAGTCTTCGCATGGTTAGTTACTTTGAGCTGTTCCACACCACTGACTGTACCCCTTAATTTGGGCTAGTAGGTACTTTTAACACTTGGTGTGGATGGACATCCAAGAATGACTTGGATTTACTTAATTATGCTTCCCTGATCCTTCCACTTCCTTCAGGGTGTTTTTTGTCCTTGGTCCTTACCTTGAATGATGGCCCTCGTCATCTCTTCCCTTCAGTTTCTTACATTTCCAAGTCATCTTTGGCTATCTCTAGTGTGGTTCCTCAAACCTGCCTGGGTTCACCATTTTACCACTACTTTTCAAGGCTGACCCCTCCTATATGGTCTCTGTATAATCTTGTATTGTTTTTGGTGTGATGCTGTCTTGTCATTTTACAAATTTGGGCCATGTGTCACCAAAAAGACTGAGTATAAATGTGTGAGTGGAAAGTTTCAAATTCATCAACATTTCTAGGAAAAACAATTCCACAGGCTTATCCTGCTGGAGAATCTTTGGTTTCTAATCACCTTTGTTTTCTAAGGATACCACATGGCTACTGTCACTTGTTTGACTTAAGTGTTTCTAGGCACTGAGGTATAAATGCATGATTGATTTATTTTTCCAATAACTGCTACCAGCTGTGCTCTGTTGACCTCCCTCTACTGCTTGCCCTCTGGGTAGTACTCCAATTCCATTATCTTTCAACACTTGCAGCTATTAAAAAAGCCTAGTGCAGTTAGCACTGCAATCTTACTTTCAATTAAAAGCTCCCCTTCCCACCACAGACTGGGCTGAAGGCTTGAACCACTTACATGGGGAAAGAGTCTTGTTCTCTCTCTCCCAACACCTACTTCTTTCTCCTCACAGTCTGCTAGAGAAGCTCTGATGGCCAGGTAGTCAAGAGGTTAGTGAAGAGTTACTGGTGGCTAGCCTCCCTTTCTCTTTTTGTTGCTGTTCTAGGTGGTAGTTCTCAATCACATGTTCATTTTCTGCCAGGGACTGTCTTAGGTGCTGGGAATGAAGGAAGATAAAATTTCTGACCTCAGGGAATTTAAAGTCAGTGGACATTAAAACGCTGCCTCTCTCCTAAGGATGCCTTGGGTCACTTCTTTGGAAGACCTGATGTGGCATTTCTATGTTGGGACACACCGATGAGGTTGGCCTCTTCTTCTGCCATTTGGCACGATGGGTAATGTAACCTACAGCCTCTTTCAGCAGGGGTCCCTTTGGCCAGAAAATATCCCAACAGAAAGGTGGTTTAAGCCCCAAAGCACCTTCTATAGTGCTGACTCAACCCATGGGGAATGGTGGGAATCCAGACTGCCCTAGAACTCCTCTTCTTGCTTTCTCTCTTTCCTCTTCTCTCCCTTCCCATGCTCATCAAGGTCTCTTGTGGATTCACCAGCTCAGCCCCCTCTAGATAGAAACAGTCATCAGCCTCCTTTGAGATAGAAGGCGAGGAGGGTCAAATATTCTCAATCTTGTGGGAGGGGAACAGGGAAAAGTCTAGTATCTCTTTCCCCCATGGAGGATGAGGTAGGGAGGAGGGATGATTAATGCTTCCCAAACTCTGTTTTCTCCCAAAGAGAAACTTTTACTTCTACTCTGCATTGGGAGTATATAAGAAAGGGCAAATCAGAAGGACTAGTTCTGTGAAACAGCAGCTCCCAGCAGGCCACCCAAGGACATGGCTGCCCTCACTATGGCTGATTCCCTAAGTCAGGCTGAGCCCTTACACCATCATATCTCATGGAGAGGAAGAGCAGAATAAAAACAGAGAGTTGAATGAAGCATGGAGATTATCTGTTAGTTTTGCTCATCATTCTTACTCTGGATAATTGAAAAGTGACCTCGTTTTCATTTCTCCTTTGAGTTCCTTAACAACCAAGTTTTTTGAAAAAAGTGGGTTCCTGACTACAATGTGCATAAAGGTGTTTATTATTACATATTCTTCTAAAGGTTTTAGTAGTTTGTTTTTCACCCTCAGTCTTTAATCCACCTGGAGCTGATTTCTGTGTGTGGTGTGAAGTAGAGATTCATTTTTTAAAAAAATTTTATTTATTTATTTGACAGAGATCACAAGTAGGCAGAGAGGCAGGCAGAGAGAGAGGAGGAAGTAGGCTTCCTGCTGAGCAGAGAGCCTGATGTGGGGCTCGATCCCAGGACCCTGGGATCATGACCTGAGCCAAAGGTAGAGGCTTCAACCCACTGAGCCACCCAGGCGCCCCTCATTTTTATCTGTATGGATAACCACTTGTCCCGGCACCAGTTATGGGGAATCTGTTCCCCAACACTGACTTGTGAGGCTGCCTCAACCACACGTTGGGTCTCCATACCAGTCGGTCTTTTCCTGGGCTTCCCACAGTGTCCTTTGGTCAATAATGGCCAGCCCAGTGCCAGCATTCCTATCAGCTTGAGTCCTGTCGCCCTATACATAAATCTTGAAATCTTGTAGGTCTTTTATAGTCTCACGTTTTTACAGTCTCACATTTACTCTCATTTTCAAATACAAATAATTTCTAAAATCCCTAGGTTCCATATAGTGAACAATCATCTGAATTGCAGGCGTAAGAAAAATACCTACACTTTATCTTTTCACTTCACTTGCAAAGTATCATGAAGTGCCCATTGCTAACTCAAATATTTTAATTGTAATTTGCAGACAAAGGTTTTATTAGAAGTTAATCCATTAACTGTTTAAGAGGTCTTTAGAAAAGGAGAAGTATTTTTCCCAAAGAATTAAATTAATCATATAAATAAAAGTGGAATTATTTTAACCATCCTGTCATTTTCTTGGTGATGTATTTAGGGAATGACAGAGTTATAAAGGATAAACTATTTTTTCTTGGCCTCATATGGTATATTTTATAATAGTGGACCATTTAATGCCCAACTGCCTATTCCAGCCCATTCAAAAGTGGGTTTTCCCCAGGAGTATGCAGCAGAATTACCTAGGGAAACTTTAAGAACCATTTGGTCTCTTTTCAAATTTCAATATTCTCAAAAAAGTTTTAAAAGCAATAATACACCACTAAAAAGGCAGGGCTTTTGCCTCTCTACTAGAAGAACACTGATGCCATCTATTATTATGACTGTATAAAACTGTCAAGTATGAGCTTCCCCAAACTTTTATTCCATCAGTGGCCTCGTTGTATCGAGAAATGGTATCTTCGTTAGCAGACATAGTTGTGACATGCCTCTTTGCCCCCTTGTTTCTGCCGTGTTCTCTCGGTCATTTCCAGTGTATTTCTATTCTCTAGTTTTCCTTTTCTAAATATAAGCTTTAGTGGATCCCTGGGAGCTACATGGAAACTGCATATATTCATTTCATGCCAAGACATGTTGATGTGCCAATGATAACAGTGTGGCCAGTTTAAAAAGGCCAGCACAAATGAGTGGGGCTCCAAACAACCAACAGCTTAAAAATTCTGCAGTTCACTGATTCCTATACTCTTCTTACGATGGGTGAGGACATTCTGTGTCATCTCCCACACGACACATCGAAGCCATTTTTTCCTGAGAGGCCTCTCTAAATTAACCTTTCGAAGCTCAAGGAGCTTGGGCATGCAACATATCTAGCTCAAAGGAGGCTGCCTATTCAATACATTCCTGTAGGGCCCAGGCTGGGAGGCTACCATATTGCACTTTGCCGGCTTCCCCTCAGAGCTCCTTTTAGGGTATCCAACATTTACTGTTCAAAGTCACTGTTTCAACTCCTAGTTGACTTGCTTCCTTTTCCCTGCAGAAGAGTCTGAACCTTAATCTGGATCATGCAACTCTATCAATCTGCTTTCAGGTCTAGGTGGTGCTTGCTCCCTCTCCTCCTTGGGCCACTCTCTTGAAAACAGACCCCCAGACCTGCCTGACATCTCACAGAGCTGTTGCTCTCTGTCCTGGGTAGGACCCACACAATTTTGCAGGGCAGGTAACAAGAACACAAATCATCATCCCAGGGTCACCAAAAGGGCCACATGGATTAGTTACAGAAAACAACGCAAGGACTAAACACACACCCTAAGCCATATATATATATATGTATAATTTTCCCCCAACCTTTCATTAGGCACTAAGTAGTGGAAAGTCATTTACAAATTAAACTTTACTTCAGAAGGGCAATAAATGATATGTAAATGCAGAGCTGCTTTGATTGAAACAGGGTTGTGGGTATGGGGTAGTATTGAGGTTCCTGCTAACTTTACCCCCATCTTATTTCCTGGCTTCTTTTCCAACCTCAGGAGTATCTTTGGAGTCCTGGGGATTATCTTTTCTATATGATGAAAAAGGCATGTGGGGAAAAGGGTCCTATCTTACATGTTTCTGACCTGTTCTGTGATACTCCCGGGGCTATCTGGAATTCTAGTCTTTCCTCATATCTATCTGTTGAAGGCCCATTAGGACGTCACTTAACTGTTACTTCCTCTAAGGATTTTCTCTGAGATAAAATTGATCTTCCCCATGGCAAATGGTCAGTGTGTTTTATTATAACTAGAAGGGTTGCATGTCTTAGATGTGCTAGGATAATCTCAATTTCCAGTATTAGAGTACTAAGGTACTCTCTTGGACTCATTTTTTTTTTTTTTTGTCAGACCACATTTCAATTTTTGTTTTAAAAATATGGTTATGATGGGGTGCCTGGGTGGCTCAGTCAGTTGAACATCTGACTCTTGGTTTCAGCACAGGTCATGACCTCCAGGTGGGGAGACTGAGCCCTGCGTCGGACTCTGCACTCAGTGTAGAGTCTGCTCGAGATCCTCTCCCTCTGCTCCCCCTCCCTGGCTTGTGGGATATATAGCTCTCTCTCCCAAATAGATAAATAAAAATTAAAAATATACATGGCTATGATTATTATAGCTCTTGTTGTAGTCAGCCTTATTCCTGAGTGATCGATCGATGTAGACATCAAAAAGGATATATTTCTAAAGAGTAGGGATTGTCTTTGCATAGTAGGTATGTCTTGATCTCTATTTTGGGATGGGGAAGCTCACGTTACCCAGCTGGTAAGTAAGCTGAATTTTGCCCAAATCCAGCCCCTTTCCTTTACGCTACTCTGCTGCCCGAAGTACTTCACTGTTTCTCTGTATACTCTAGAAACATTTACTCTAGCAAATACTGAATATATATGTGCTCAATTGCTCAGAATTGAAAGCATACATGACTATATCTAGGCTATGAATTGAAATACTTCCTTTTCATGCTTGCATGATTCAGAAAGGAACGTTATACTGGTCTTCAGTGCCATCTGAACTCTCTCTCCTGGTTGAAAAGCCAAGTGAATCCATTGGGATTTTTAATTTCCTGGCAGTCTATGGTTAAGGAAACCAGCACCCAAGAAACACAGTGGCTACTTCTCTGTGACTGGCAATGTCCGAGCCCTGCTGGCTTATCTGAGTGTAGGCTGGGATCAGTTCTCCACACTGCTGAGGTCTGTCTGTGGCTACCTACAACACTCCCAGGGGGTGTACTATTCAGCTACTAGAGGACAAAAGAAAACAAACTGGCTGGCGTGTCTCATATTCCCTGATATCTAGGAGTTCTGCTCCCTGGCTTTGTACTTGTGAAGAATGATGCAGGGGGCAGCTTCTGAGAACATCTGTAGAGGATGGGATAGAGGAGGGGAGGTACCCAGCAAGATGAAGAAGGAGGCTCTTGTACTCCTTGCCAGTATTGTTGGAAGCCTGGTGTAAAGACACAGGCATTAAATAGAGGTTTCTACCAGCCATGCTACTCTAAACCTCCTGAACACCCATAAGGTGGGAAGTGTTGTGCTAAGACAGTGGAGGATTTGGAGATTATTATGATACACTAACATGTATCAAAGGCTTTACAATATAATGCATTGAATTTTACTACAAACTAAAGGCATGGTTAATATTTTAAGATGAATCTCTACCTCATACCATATGCAAAAACCAATTGCTGATGGACTGTAGATTTATATGTGAAAGGTCCAACTTTAAAAGTTATTAAAAATATGACTTTAAGGGGCACCTGGGTGGCTCAGATGGTTGAACGTCTGCCTTAGTCTCAGGTCATGATCCTGGGGCCCTGGGATCGAGCCCTGCGTTGGGTTCCCTGCTCAGAGGGGAGCCTGTTTCTCCCTCTCGCTCTGCCTGCCTCTCTGCCTACTTGTCTCTCTTTCTCTCTGTCAAATAAATAAATAAAAATCTTTTTAAAAATATGACTTTAAGATAGCAAAGGATGGCTTAAAGCACAAAAATGCAAGTAATTCAAAATATTGATATTTTTGAGTATAAAAAGTTAAGAAGGTGATTTCATCAGAAGAGATTATAAAGGAAAGGGAACTGCCACAAACTGGGAACAGATATATGCAGCACATATAACCAACCAAAATACAATATCTATCATGTCCAAAAATTAACCAGGAAAAGACAATGGTAACAATGGCAATGGGGCAAGAGATACCAACTTAAGAATCAAAGAAGAGGAGAATGAAGAACTTGATCATATAAAAAGATGTTTGTTAATAGTCAGAAAGAACATCAAAACCATAAGGATATAGCATTTTACATCCACTAGACTAACAGAAATTTAACTTCAATTTCATATCAGACATTGACAAGGATATAAAGCAGGGGAGACCCGTATCTGGCATGGAAGAGTATATATATCGTTATAAACACTTTGGAAAATTATCTGGTACTATTTAGTCAACTTGAAGTTGTTCCCAGGACCCAGCAAATCCTCCTAGGAATAGATTCAGGAATTGTTGCCAAGAGAAAATCTTGCACATGTTTACCAGAAGAACTTTACAAGAATGTCTGTGATAGAGATATTTCTAATAGTAAGAACATGGAAACCATGTTAAGGCCCATCAACGTGGATAAATAAATTTACATTTATATACCAAAGAACTATGCAGTAGTGAAAATAAATAAATATTGGTAGTACATATTAAATCAGTGACTTTCGTCACCACGTTGAGCTAAAGTAATCAAGAAAATACAATTCTGTGTCTATGAAGTTCGATGACATGTGACATTGAACAATATCTTGTTGAGGAATATATCAATACATGGTAAAGTATGAAGAAAAGCAAAGGGATGATAAACACAGAATTCAGGAGAGGAGTTATACCTCTGGCAGATGGGGGGATGGCAGTGAGAGGAGGTGAGGAAGCCTTCAAATATATTGGCGTTGTTCTATAGTGGTTGTGTGGGTACTTACTTTATTATTGTTACTGAAACTGCATATATATATTCTATAATCTTTCTTTTAGTGTATTTCATAATAAAAATGTATTCAAAAGTGTGCTATGGGGGTGCTGAAGGTGAGTGGGAGTGCGAGGTGAGGTGGGAATTAGCATAGCTTCATGGGGAAGTCAGAGCTGGTCCTTGAGAGATGAGTAGCGTTTTAAGGACAGAGATGGGCAGAGAGGAAATTCCACTTGGAAAGAAAAGGTTGAGGAAATGCAGGCAAGTGTGAGATGGCCTCAGCTGTCCTGGAAGCAGGAATGGCTGGGATAAAAACAATGAAATCAGACTGCCATAGAAGGATAGAAAGCTGTTTTGGGCCAGAATGTAGAGGGCTTTTTTTTTTTTTCTTTTTAAAATACAAAACCAACAAAAAACAACCACCACAAACCAAAACCAAGACCAAAGCCAAAAACCTTGACACATTTAGATCGTATCCTGCAAGCAAAGGCGGAGTGTTGAAAAAAATAAAAAATTTTTGATTATACCTGTGCTTTAAGAATATAATTTTGAAGGTAGTATGAAGCATGAATGGGAGAAATGAGACACTGGTGGGACTCATCTGGGTACTGGAATAGCTTAGGATAAAAAAGAGGTCTGTATTGTGGTAGTCAAGATAGAAGAAAATGAGGAAATGCCTAATTTGGGATCTGACTTAAGTTTCCTTCATGTGCAATTCCAGAAAGACACAGACGGAAGCAGTGTGTACTGGCTTCCTTCAGGCCAGCCCTGCTTGGGACTGAGCACACTCCCAAGTTAGGTAGCTAATTGCAAGCATCGACTCAGCAACTTACTCCCCAATTCCCTTTGATATACCTCCCGGTTTTCTCTCTGGAGCTAGGAAGGCAATTTTTGAAAATGATCCAATATTCAATATTCATTAATCCTTCCCTTTGCTTACTTACATTTGACCTTAACTTCTCTTTCTGGGCTCAGTCACTCTCTCAAGGTCTCATACAAAGCACAGTAATGCTAATAGGTTTAGGAGACTCCTTCTCTTCCCGCAAGAAGACTAATATTGCTGACAGTGTCCTAAAGACTAGTGGTATATCATTCTTTTGGCAGATAATTACACAAAGGCGTGAGACACTGATGGCACAACGCCAAGAACTGGTGGCTGGTTTGAAACGGGAAGTGGGTGTTTTGGACATCCAACAGGCAGCTGGAAATTCAGGTTAGGCATTTAGGAGGGGTGTCAGCCCATATATCCCAAAGTTGACCAAATAATGAGACAAGCCTGCCTTGAGGGTTACGCTGCTTTATACAGGATCAAGAAGAGGTGATGGATCCCAATACAGAGAAGAAGTACTTATTGAGAAACAAGTATCTTGTCAAGTTGAAGCACCCAGGAGTCAGAAACAGTAATGCACTTTTCATCCTGGAGAGGGCGGCAGCCATGTTCCACAGGTAAGAACAGAGGTCATTTCTCTGTTCAACAGCACAGATGCAGGGAATGAAGGGACCAGGGTCTGAGGGTGGTGTGTTGCCAAGGAAGCCGCACTGCAGGGGGCACCCAGAAGAAGACACACGAATGGCCCGGGAATCACATTTGAAGAATAGAGTATGCGGCTCTCAGCATCTTCTGAATCACTCTGCTGTGCCAACCAAATCCTGGGTGAGTCAGGATCAAGATGTGTTTCATGCCCACTGTTCCGACGAAGACGGAGAAGTGAATGGTAGCCTGGGCAGGCTGAGTGACTCCTGGCCCACCCACCAGAAGAGCTGGAGGGCTGGGGGAGTGATGCGGTGACAAAAGATCTCAAGCAGATGGCTCATTTGCATAAATGCTGGGAAGACATTTTTGTAAAAATGAAGAGGGAAGAAGATTTTGACTTATTCTCAGAGAAAGACAGAGAAATGATGGCTTAATACAAAGACGAAACTATCTTCACAAATCCTCCCCTCATTGAAGAGGCAAGTAAAATGTGTTTTTCAGATCACAGTGGTGGTTTGTAAACGTTCTCATTCTTTTCCACAAGCAAAACCAAAACTCCCAAACAAAACAAAAATCATGAATAATTAAAATGCAAAGATTCTCCTCACTTGTAATTTATTCAATTTCTTCTCTGTCTTTTCCCACCAAGATGCTATCCTAACACTAACCCTTTGATTCCTTACCAAACCTTCAACTAGCCCTCATGGGAAGCTGCTTTTGAAATGGTTCAAAGTTGGGCATCCAATGGAAGAAGAAATAGGGCAGAGAAATGGAGCCCTCCCCACGTGGCATAACGAACCCTGAATAATTGACAAGGGAGTCTAATGCCGGGCGAGCCCGCTCTGCTCCCTATGGCTTCCTTCTCTAATCAAGACAAAGCTCTCCCTCCTTCCTGAAAGGGACTCGTGTCACTCATTTAACGCAGTGTTCACAGGTCAGGCTCTGGAAAGGAGAAGGTAATGGATTTGATCTTTTCGAGAGGTTTTTTCTTTCCCTTCATAAAAGACACGGAGCAGAACCAAACAATAAAGGAAAACCTTGCATTTACAGATGATCTGAAGGGTGAGTCACACTGATGGCTGACAGATGACGGAGTGGCTCAGTGACACAGGCTGTGGGGACATGGAAAGGTTAACAGTTATGGAGGGATGAGCTCTCTGTTTACTGAGTATCAGCACCCAGAGGTAATGAAAGACTGGGTGGGGATCTCTGGCAATGCGGGGCCCTAGAAACGATCTACCCGAGGCCAGATGATTGTTTTATTTCTCCAGCTGGACTGCTCTTTCCTCTCTTAAGCACTTGTTACCTCTCTTCTCTCATGAGTTCGATTTCATCAGCTTCCTTAGCTCATCTATCCGCATGGAACTGACGGCTCAGCTCGCAGAGATCGAACATTCTGCTAAGCTCTAGCTTCCCTATCACCCAACCGATGGCCCTGCTCTCCTGTGTACTTTCTCTACTAGGCTCTGGTGCACCTGTCTTGTAACCCTTCATTCTGTCAAGTTTTGCATACCTGATGCTTTTGAAGTTCTTCATTATTTCCTGCTTGACCTTATTTTTCACTTTATTTCTATCCTATTTCCATTCCTACGGTGTCATTCACATTTGGTGATTGGGAGTTTACATACGGGGAAAACAAGATGTGAAATGTCACAGAGTTTAAGATTAAAGACATTTAAAAAATGTTAGGCACAATAACTACACTACCTCACCGATCCTGCGAGATCTGTAACAATTAAATATACTCCAAAAAGGATGGTGAATTTACAGCGAGGTGTTAGGGCATAAAAAGCTAACTGTGGGTTAGACTGAATGTCCTGTATAGATTCATATATTCTGTTATCTGTGAAATCTGGTTCCTCGGGTGCCTTTGTGGCCAGGTACTTAGTGAGCAGAGCCAGTTAACTTCCAGACCCAGAAAACAAGCCTGCAGTGTTCTGAAATCCAAAGGCTTCAGTTCACATACTCATTCAGCAAACAATGCCGACAGAATGTGCACCATGGGCCAGGCACAGCGCTGAGCACTAGGGTACAGTGGGGAGCAGAGAGCTCCTGTTCTTAAAGAGTTTATACTCTGAAGAGTCAGATTTCATAACATAATCATACAAGTGAATGTGAAATTAGCATCGTGACAAGAGCTACAAAGGAGACGTGGCAGCCGATGACAGGCGGACGTGACCTGATTGGAGAGTGAAGAGAAGGTTTCTCTGAAGACAAGATGCTTGCGTTGACAGGAGAAAGAGGAGGAGGAATTAACCAGGTGAAGAGAGGAGGGAGGAGATTTTCCGGAAGAGAGGGCGATGTGGGCAAAAGCCCTGTGGGCAGGAGAGAGCATGCAGGGCCTGCTAGGGGTCTGGTCTTTACCCTGCAAGAAATGGGGTGCCCCTGCAGGGTTTTCAGTAATGGGCAGGAAGATCAGGTTTGTGTTTGTGTTTTGAGAAGGACCCCATCTTATCTAACAGACTGGGGGAGGCAAATACAAGGTGATTTGTACTTCAAAGCTTTTGTAACTTCTTGACACACTTAAACAAGCCTTCTATATCTTCTATATCTTCTATATCTCTGGGATCATGGTATTGCACAATTTAATAGAAATACAGATCTTGGCTGGAAGGAGGGGGACGAAGAATAGGAGGAAACTGAGGAATACTGAAGTAGGCACTTTGTCCTTCCTGGAGAAGACTATTCCCATTTTCCAGAAGAGTAAAATGGATGCTGTTAAATAACTTGTATGATATGAGGACACGCTGTCATTCTTTGAGTTCCTACAGCTGACTCACCTGGTCCTGCTGGCCAGGAGAACACTCTCTCTCCCGCCTGCCCACCCAGTGTGCATGTCCCGGAAGCTGCCCAGAGGAGGCTGGGGATTGAGGCTCCTGGACAGCTGTAAGCTCTTTTTTTTAAAAAAATATTTTATTTATTTATTTATTTGTCAGAGAGAGAGAGAGAGTGAGCACAGGCAGACAGAGTGGCAGGCAGAGTCACAGGGAGAAGCAGGCTTCCTGCCGAGCAAGGAGCCCGATGTGGGACTCGATCCCAGGATGCTGGGATCATGACCTGAGCCGAAGGCAGCTGCTTAACCAACTGAGCCACCCTGGCGTCCCAGCTGTAAGCTCCTGATGGGGTAACTTGTCGAAGGTCAGAGCTAGAGAGCCAGGGAGGTGGTGAGTCAGTATAAGAACATCAAGTCCGCTGGGCTCCTGCTCCCTTTACTGTCCCATATTTCCTTACAAGGAAGAAACAGGCTGTGGAAAAAGGAAAGGGAACAAGATAGCGAATGGACTAGGAAGTCAGTAAGACAGTAGACACTTCCCTTGGAAGGTCATCTGGGTAAGGAAGCAACAGCGTGGACTGGAGACAATGAAAATACCTCAGACAAGCCGACTGGAAACAAGAAAAGTGCACGCGGTTGTTCAGCATTTGATGGTGACCAGAGGCTTCAGACTGAGATAGAGCCAGTGATGGGCGTATATCGCTATTTTTACCCAACTCTTTCCTCTGGGAAATTGTGTGTGTGAGAGAGCCTCTTGTTGCTAAGGGAGACAGCCTCGCTGCTTTGTTTCTCTGGATCCAAGGGCATATTAATTCAAGACACTGTGTCATGCCATTCAGCTCAATGGCAGAATATGAGCAGGATGTGAAGGGGGCTCCTCCCCAGACTTAGGTAGAGGCTCCAGCTGAGCAGGCCCCGTCATTTATGGCCCGGACAAGCACCCCTGGTCTCGGAGAAGATAAGGTAGGATTCTTCTAAGCGGTCACCAGGAATCTGCATACTACTCAATGTGTCCCCTCCCAGAGCAGACCCCTCTTACATATGGCTGGAGATGACAAATGTGGAGAAATCTATCTGAGTCACCAAAATACATTTCCGGGGAATGAAAGTTTTATAATTTCAAACACAAAGATGAGGCACAAGAGCAGCAGATTACGCAGGCTTTTCCCAGAATGCCCATTTCTAGGGCATTTCACACTTTTTTGCTATGGGTTCTTCTAACAGCACATGGGCCATCCTGCAACACTTTTGACTGGCTGCATTGGAACCTGCAACTACTGGTGTAAGAACAGCCTCAGCCTCCCTGGCCACAACTGCTCCACCTTCTCCTTGCCCCAGTATCTGTTTACAACAGTGACAAAAATAAGGCAGCTGAGGGGGTGGGGGGGGGAGCAAGATGGTGGAGGAGTAAGAGGCCCAAATTTCATCTTGTCCCAGGAATTCAGCTAGATAGTTATCAGACTATTCCAAATACCTACAAACTCAATAGGAGATCAGAGAAAGGAATAGCAGTAATTCTATGAACAGAAAAGAGATTGCTTTCTGGAAGGTAGGACGTGTAGAGAATGAGCCCGAGGCAATATACAGAAGACAGACCACGGGGGGTGGGGGGGCTGGCTCCTGGCAAGAGATAGAGCTGAGGAGCACAAAATCAGAACTTTTAGAAGTCTACTCCAGTGGCGAAACAGAGGGTGGAAACCTCTCAGGGACAGTGTGGTCTTAGGACCTGTGGGGACACAAAAAGACCAGGGGTGTCTGAGTGTGGCAGAGCTCCCAGGTATTGGAGCAGGGAAACCGGCTGCAGAGACAGAGCTGAGGAGAGGGCTGCCAGCTCAGGGTTGCCTTAAACCATGATCTGAAGCACAGTTGGACCACTATTCTTAGAGCAGGGACCCCAAAAGCAGCAGATCCAGGGAGACTCACTGACTCACCTTCCTCCTCCGGGAGGAGTGGCACGGGAGCATGCTGTAGGAATCTGCTGGGTTTGGAGACTCCAAATGGGGTCATGTGCCAGGCATAGAAATGTTCGGTCACAGGCTGGGTGAGCATGGAGTGCGGCCAGAGACCAGGGAGATAGGAGTGATTGACTGCTTTTCTCTGAGGGTGAACTAAGGAGTGGGGCCTTGAGCTCTCGACTCTTTCAAGATGGAGACTTGGAGTCTGCCATTTTTATTCCCGTCCTCCAAAGCTGTATGGAAAGCCTTCAGGGAACAAAGCTACCTAGAGCAACCCGAGCAGCTTACTTAGCATGGCCCCTGGCAGGGGCAGTGCAATTCTGCCTCCGGCAAAGACATTGGAAAATCACTGCACAGGACCCTCCCCCATGAAGTCAGCAAGAACATCCAGCCAAGACCAAGTTTACTTACCAATGAGAACTGCAAAACTCCAGAGCCAGGGGAACACAGCACATAGAATTCATGGTTTTCCCCCCATGATTCTTTAGGCTTTCAAAGTTAAATATTTAAAATGTACTTTATTTTTTCTTTTTCTATTTTAAAAAAATGTTTATTCTTTCCTATTTTGACTTATTTCTATTTTTTGACTTATTTCTATTTTTAAAAAATATTTCTTCTTTCCTATTTTAACATCAATACCTTTTTAAAAAACTTTTAAAATTTTTATTTTCATAGTCATATTCTTCATTGTATTTAACCTTATTTTTTGTAACATATAAGTTTTTCTTTCTTTAAAATTTTGGGATAATTTCCTTCTAACAGACCAAAATATACCCTAAATCTAGTGTATGGGTTTGTTCTAGTTCTCCCACCTGGTGACACTAACCCCCACCACCCCGCTTTTATTTTTTAGTTTTTTTCTTTCTTTCTTTCTTTCTTTCTTTTTTTTTTTTTTAACAAACTTCTTATCAATTCCTTTTTAAAAATCTTTTCTAATTTTCATTGAAAATTCCAGTCATATTCCATCCCTTCATCATATTTACCCTTATTTTTCTGTATAAGATTTTCTTTCTTTAAAATTTTGGGAGGCAATTTCTTCTAACAAACCAAATTACCCCCCAAATCAAGTGTGTGGCTTTGTTCCATTCACCAGCCATATGTATGTACATATATATATGTACATATATGTATCTATGTATGTGTGTGTGTGTGTGTGTGTATTTTCCTTTCTTTTCCCTCCAGTTTCGGGTCTCTTCTGATTTGTTTAGTGTATACGTTTCTGGGGTTGTTGTTACCCCTATAGCATTTTGTTCTCTCATTCATCTATTCATCTCTGGACATAATGACAAGGCAGAAAAACTCACCTCAAGAGTTTTTCTTCTTCTTCAAAAAGAACAAGAAGCAGTACCAATTGACTGATTGCTAGGGACCTAATCAATACAGACATTAGTAAGATGTCAGAACTAGAGTTCACAATGACGATTATAAAGATACTAGCTGGGCTTGAAAAAAGCATGGAAGATGCTAGAGAATCCCTTTCTGAAGAAATAAAAGAACCAAAACCTAACCAAGTTGAAATTAAAAAAAAAAAGTTATTAAAGAGGTGCAATAAAAAATGGAGGCACTTACTGCTAGGATAAATGAGGCAGAAGAGAGAGTTAGTGACACAGAAGACCAAACAATGGAGAATGAAGAAGCTGAGAAAAAGAGAGATAAACAGCTATTGGATCATGAGGGGAGAATTTGAGATAAGTGATACCATAAGATGAAACAACATTAGAATAATTGGATCCCAGGAGAAGAAAGAGATAGAGGGGCAGAAGATATATTGGAGCACATTATAGCAGAGAACTTCCTTAATTTGGGGAAGGATACAGGCAACAAAATCCAGGAGGCACAGAGAACACCCCTCAAAATCAATAAAAATAGATCTACACCCTGTCATCTAATAGTAAAACTTACAAGTCTCAGAGACAAAGAGAAAATCTTGAAAGCCGCATGGGACAAGAGATCTGTAACCTACAATGGTAGAAATAATAGATTGTCAGCAGACTTATCCACAGAGAACTGGAAGGCCAGAAAGTACTGGCATGATATATTCAGAGCACTAAATAAGAAAAATATGCAGGCAAGAATACTATATCCAGCTAGGCTGTCACTGAAAATAGAAGGAGAGATTAAAAAGCTCCCAGGACAAACAAAAACTAAAAGAATTTGCCAACACCAAACCAGCCCTACAGGAAATATTGAAAGGGGTCCTCTAAGCAAAGAGAGAACCTAAAAGTAACAGACCAGAAAGGAACAAAGACAATATACAGTAACAGTCACCTTACAGGCAATACAATGGCATTAAATTCATATCTTTCAATAGTTACCCTGAATGTAAATGGGCTAAATGCCCCAATTAAAAGACACAGGGTATCAGAATGGATTAAAAAGAGAAGACCCATTGATATGCTATCTGCAAGAGACTCATTTTAGACCCAAAGACACTTCCAGATTTAAAGTGAGGGGATGGAAAACCATTTACCATGCTAATGGACATCAAAAGAAAGCTGGGGTGGCAATCTATATTAGACAAATTAGATTTTAAGCCAAAGACTATACTAAGAGATAAGGAAGGACATTATACCATACTTAAAGGGTCTGTCCAACAAGAAGATTTCACAATTTTAAATATCTGTGCCCCTAGCATGGGAGCAGCCAACTATATAAACCAATTAATAAAAATCAAAGAAACACATTGACAATAATACAATAATAGTAGGGGAATATGACACTCTCCTCACTGAAATGGACAGATCATCTAAGCAAAAGATCAACAAGGAAATAAAGGCTTTAAATGACACACTGGACCAGATGGACATCACAGATATATTCAGAACATTCCATCCCAAAGCAACAGAATACACATTCTTATCTAGTAAACATGGAACATTCTTCA
The DNA here is from genome assembly GCF_002288905.1 of Enhydra lutris kenyoni. Taxonomy (NCBI): domain Eukaryota; kingdom Metazoa; phylum Chordata; class Mammalia; order Carnivora; family Mustelidae; genus Enhydra; species Enhydra lutris. The sequence continues at coordinate 7,281,540 of NW_019154124.1, forward strand.
CAATAGATCACATCCTGGGTCACAAATCAAGTCTCAACCAGTACCAAAAGATTAGGATCATTTCCTGCATATTTTCAGACCACAATTCTTTGAAATTAGAACTCAACCACAAGAGGAAAGTTGGAGAGAACTCCAATACATGGAGGCTAAAGAGCATCCTACTAAAGAAAGAATGGGTAAACCAGGAAATCAAAGAAGAATTTAAAAAGTACACGGAAACAAATGAAAATGGAAACATAACTGTTCAAAATCTTTGAGATACAATAAAGGCAATCCTGAGAGGAAAGAATATAGCAATACAAGCCTTTCTCAAGAAACAAGGAAGGTCTCAAGTACACAACCTAACCCTACAACTAAAGGAGGTGGAGAAAGAACAACAAAGAAAGCCTATACCCAGCAGGAGAAGAGAAATAATAAAGATCAGAGGAGAAATCAATGAAATAGAAACTAAAAGAACAGTAGAACAAATCAACGAAACTAGGAGCTGGTTCTTTGAAAGAATAAGATGGATAAGCCCCTGGCCCGACTTATCCAAAAGAAAAGAGAAAGGACCCAAATTAATAAAATCATGAATGAAAGAGGAGAGATCACACCCAACACCAAAGAAACGCAAACAATTATAAGAACATATTATGAGCAACTATGTACCAGCAAGTTAGACAATCTGGAAGAAATGGATGCATTTCACATGGACGGGACTGGAAGAGATTATGCTGAGTGAAATAAGTCAAGCAGAGAGAGTCAGTTATCATATGGTTTCACTTATTTGTGGAGCATAACAAATAGCATGGAGGACAAGGAAGATGGAGAGGAGAAGGGAGTTGAGTGAAATTGGAAGGAGAGGTGAACCATGAGAGACTATGGACTCTGAAAAACAATCTGAGGGTTTGGAAGGGGCGGGGGATGGGAGGTTGGGGGAACCAGGTGGTGGGTATTAGAGAGGGCACGGATTGCATGGAGCACTGGGTGTGGTGCAAAAATAATGAATACTGTTACACTGAAAAGAAAAAAAAAAAAAGAAATTGATACATTTCTAGAGACATATAAACTACCAAAACTGAACCAGGAAGAAATAGAAAACCTGAACAGACCCATAACCAGTAAGGAGATTGAAGCAGTCATCAAAAATCTCCCAACAACAAGAGCCCAGGACCAGACGGCTTCCAGGGAAATTCTACACAACATTTAAAGAAGAATGTATACTTGTTCTCCTGAAACTGCTCCAAAAAATAGAAATGGAAGGAAAACTTCCAAACTCATTTTATGAGGCCAGCATTACCTTGATCCCAATACCAGAGAAAGACCCCATCAAAAAGGAGAATAGAGACCAATATTCCTGATGAACATGGATACAAAAATTCTCACCAAAACACTGGCCAATAGGATCCAACAGTACATTATAAGGATTATTCACCATGACCAAATGGGATTTATTTCTGGGCTGCTAGGTTGGTTTAACATCCACAAATCAATCAATGTGATATAATATATTAATAAAAGAAAGAACAAGAACCATATGATATTACCATATGATAGATACAGAAAAAGCACTTGATAAAGTACAGGATCCTTTCTTGATCAAAACTCTTCACAGTGTAGGGATTGAGGGTACATACCTTGATATCATCAAAGCCATCTATGAAAAACCCACAGCAAATATCAATCTCAGTGGGGACAAACTGAGACTTTTCCCCCTAAGGTCAGGAACATGACAGGGCTGTCTACCATCACCACTGCTGTTCAACAGAATACTAGAAGTCCTAGTCTCAGCAATCAGACAACAACAAAAAGAAATAAAAGGCATCCGAATCAGCAAAGAAGTAGTCAAACTCTCACTCTTTGCAAAAGATATGATACCTTATGTGGAAAACCCAAAAGACTTCAAAACTGCTAGAACTCCTACAGGAATTCAGTAAAGTGTCAGGATATAAAATCAATGCACAGAAATAAGTTGCATTTCTATATACCAACAGCAAGACAGAAGAAAGAGAAATTAAGGAGTCAATCCCATTTACAATTGCACTCAAAACCATAAGATGCCTAAGAACAAATCTAACCAAAGAGGCAAAGAATCTATACTCAGAAAACTATAGAATACTCATGGAAGAAATTGAGGAAGACACAAAGAAGCGGAAAAATGTTCCATGCTCATGGATTGGAAGGATAAATTTTGTGAAAATGTCTATGCTACCTAGAGAAACCTACACATTTTCTTTCTAAAGATTTTATTTATTTACTCGACAGCAAGAGAGAGAACACAAGCAGGGGGAGGGGGAGAGAGAGAAGCAGGCTTCCTGCTGAGCAGGGAGCCAGATATGGGGCTCAATCTCAGGCTCCTGGGATCATGACCTAAGCCGAAGGCAGATGTTTAACAACTGAGCCACCCAGGTGTCCCTACAGCAATCTACACATTTAATCCAAACCCTATCAAAATGCCATCAGCTTTTTTCACAGAAATGGAACAAATAATTATAAAATTTATATGGAACCAGAAAAGATGCTGAATAGCCAGAGGAATGTTGAAAAAGAAAACCAAAACTGGCCTAATCACAATTCCAGACTTTAAGCTCTATTACAAAGCTGTCATCATCAAGAGAGTATGGTACTCACACAAAAACAGACACATTGATTAATGGAACAGAATAGAGATCCCAGAAATGGACCCTCGACTCTATGGCAACTAATCTTTGACAAGGCAGGAAAGAATGTCCAATGGAAGAAAGACAGTCTCTTCAACAAATGGTGTTGGGAAAACTGGATAGCCACATGCAGAAGAATGAAACTGGACCATTTCTTTTACCACACACAAAAACAGACTCAAAATGGATGATAGACCTCAAAGTGAGACAGGCATCCATCAAAATCCTTGAGGAGAACACAGGCAGCAACATCTTCAACCTCAGCTGCAGCAACTTCTTCCCAGAAACACTGCCAAAGGCAAGGGAAGCAAGGGCAAAAATGAACTATTGGGACTTCATCAAGATCAAAAGCTTTTGCACAGCAAAGAAACAGTCAACAAAACCAAAAGACAACTAACAGAATGGGAGAAGATATTTGCAAATGACATATCAGATAAAGGGCTAGTATCCAAAATCTATAAAGAACTTACCAAACTCAACACCCAAAGAACAAAGAATCCCATCGAGAAATGGGCAGAAGATAATGAACAGACATTTCTGCAGAGAAGAAATCCAAATGGCCAACAGACACATGAAAAAGTGCTCAAGAGCAGTTGGCATCAGGGAAATCCAGATCAAAACCACAGTGAGTTACCACCTCACGCAAGTCAGAATGGCTAAAATTTACAAGTCAGGAAATGACAGATGTTGGCAAGGATAAGGAGAAAGATGAACCCTCCTACACTGTAGATGGGAATGCAAGCTGGTGCAGCCACTCTGGAAACAGTATGGAGGTCCCTCAAAAAGTTGACAACAGAGCTACCCTACGACCCAGCAATTGCACTACTTGTTATTTACCCTAAAGAAACAAATGTAGTGATCTGAAGGGGCACATGCACCCCAATGTTTATACAGCAATGTCCACAATAGCCAAATTAGGGAAAGAGCCTAGATGTCCATCAACAGATGAATGGATAAAGAAGATGTTTTATATATATATATATATATATATATATATATATAATGGAACACTATGCAGCGATCGAAAAATGAAATCTTGCCATGTGCAACGATGTGCATAGTACTAGAGGGTATTATGCTAAGTGAAATAAGTCAATCAGAGAAAGACAATTGTCATATGATCTCACTGATATGAGGAATTTGAGAAATGAGACAGAGGATCATAGGGGAAGGGAGGAAAAAATGAAACAAGACAAAACCAGAAAGGGAGACAAACCATAAGAGACTCTTAATCTCAGGAAACAAACTGAGGGGTGCTGAAGGGGAGGAAGGTGGGAGGGATGGGGTAGCTGGATGATGGACATTGGGGAGGGTGTGTGCTATGGTGAGCGCTGTGACTTGTGTAAGACTGATGAATCACAGACCTGTACCTCTGAAACAAATAGTACATTATATGTTAATTTAAAAAAAAAAAGAAGAAAAAAAAAAAAAAGAAGAAAAAAAAAAAAAAAGAAAAGGTAGCTGTGATCCACACAATTGCCTGCAGACTTGTTTCATTTTGCATGCACACCTTTTTAAATTAAAAAAGAACATTTTTTCAAGTCTGGCTGATTCTTAAAAATATGGGTTTTTGCTTTCTCTTGAAAGTTTGAAGACTTAGAAGGAGAAAGCCAGCAGCCCTCTGATTAGCAGCTGGCCTGGGTTCATTGTGGCTGCTCCTCAGAAGGGGCAAGGGCTCTCCATGCCTCACACATTCATATTCCCCACCCAGCCCAGGCAGGCATGTGAATTTGGGACCCTACCTCCCTCTTTCTGAGACTGTGGGCCCAAGCAGAGCTTCTTCTGCAAGCTGAGGTGGCAGAGGGTGAGGACACCAGGCTGCTCTCTGCCCAGAACCCAGTGGTGAGTGCATCATGATGGCCTTGAGAGTGTGCAGACCTCGCCCCTTGTCTGTGGAGTTCTCAGGCAAGCCTGGAGCAGGGGCAAGGACTCACTAGAAATCAAGAATAAACAACTAGCCAGAAAACCCCTATAGATTTAAAAATACAAAAGAAGAGCACTTTTTATTTTTATTTTTATTTTTTTTAAGATTTGTTTATTTATCCGACAGACAGAAATCACAAGTAGGCAGAGAGGCAGGCAGAGAGAGAGGAGGAAGTGGGCTCCCTGCTGAGCAGAGAGCCCGATGTGGGGCTTGATCCCAGGACCCTGGGACCACGACCTGAGCCGAAGGCAGAGGCTTTAACCCACTGAGCCACCCAGGCGCCCCAAGAAGAGCACTTTTTAAATGATCTATGAGTCAAAGAGGAAATCGCAGTAGAAATTAAAATATATTTACAACTTAAAATCATGAACATACTACATATCAAAACCACAGCTTTAAATTCATACATTATTAATAGAAATGGAGAAAAATGGATAATTACTGACCTAAGCATCCAACTTAAGGAGCAATAATAAACAAAAACAAAAACAAAAGAGAGTAAAAGAAAATGGAGAGAGCGATACTAAGTAGAAAAACAGTAATGAGTAAGCAACAGAACAAATATGAAAGCTGGTTCTGTAAAGAGAGGAAAAAATGGACAAATCTCTGGCATGATTAATAAAGATAAAACAAAGAATGCACAAAGAAACAGCTATCAAATAAATGAGATCAGGACATTAAAACAAATCCTTCAGACATTAAAAATATAATAAGAAACATTAAAAACACTTTGGAAACTAAGACGGAATAGGCAAATTATTAGAAAAAGGAAATTTATTAGAATTGACTCAAAAAGAAATAGAAAACCTGAAGAATACCCTAGTTTTTATAGAAATGTAATTAGTGATTTAAAATTTTCACATGAAGAAAACATATGAGGTTTGGATGGATTTACAGGTTCATTCTACCAAACATGCAAGGACAATTCTCAGCTTACATAAACTTTCCCAGACAGCAACAACAATGACAACCACAGAAAGGATTATTCCTCCTCACTTGATAAGGCTAGAATAACATTAATATCAAAATCATTCAACAACACTACAAGAAAAAATTTCAGGGCAATCTTATCCAAGAATAAAGATACAAATATCCTAAAGCGATAATCAGGAACTGAATTGATCAAGGCATAAAAAAGATCATTATGGATAAAGAGGATTTATCTGAGGAAATCAAGAGTGATAATAAAATAAAACCTATTAATATGATTAATCATATTAATCAGCATGTTAAAAAAGATCATATGATACTTCCCATGGATATAGAAATAGTACATAAAATTCAACACCAAATCCTAACAATGTCTAACAAACTGGTAAGAGAAGAGAACATTCTTGACCTGAGAAAGGTTACCTATATAAATTCGTTAAACATTATGTTTAGTGATGAAATGTTAAAAGCATTCCCTTTAAGACTAGAAACAGAACAAGAGTGCTTGCTTTGACCACTTCTATTTAGAGTCACATTGGAAGTTGAATATGTGCAGTAAAATAAGAAAAAAAAATGAAAGAACTTAAAAGACCCAGAACTCTCATTATTTGCCGAAAATGTGTTTACCTATGTAGAAAATCTAGAGGTAGCTACAGATAAATTACTTGAATTAATAAAAAAGTTTAGTAATTTTGCATGATACAATTGATCAACATGCAAAAATCAATTCTCTTTCTTTTCACTGGTGACAGTTTATCTTAATATTTCATTAAGAATACTATATATCGGGATGGCTCAGTTGAGCAACTGACTCTTGATTTTGGCTCAGGTCATGATCTCAGCGTTGTGAGACTGAGCCCACACGGGGCTTGGTGCTGAGCACAGAGCCTGCTTAGGATTCTCTCTCCTTCTGCTCCTTCCCCACGCTCAAGTGCCAGGCTTTCTCTCTCTCTAAAAAAAAATAAAAATAAATAGGGGTGCCTGGGTGGCTCAGTCACCCCTCTTCTGAAGGCAGAAGAACATCTGCCTTCAGGTCGAGTCATGATCCTGGGGTCCTGGAATCGAGCCTTGCATCAGGCTCCCTGCTCCTCGGGAAGCCTGCGTCTCCCTCTCCCATTCCCCCTGCTTGTGTTCCCTCTCTCACTGTCTCTCTCTGTCAAATAAATAAACACAATCTTTAAAAAAATAAATAAAAATATTATAATAAGAACAAAAATAAAACAAAGTGCCTAGAGTCAGTCTAGCAAAATACTTGCAGGTACGTTATGAGAAAAAAACCCATAAACTTTGAGTAGTTTATGGAAAACCTAAATAAATGGATCATATCATGTTCATGGACAGAAAGATTCAGTATTATGAAAATTATAAATATTATAGAGTTTTCCCATATTTCTTATAGATTCCAAATAATTTTAATACAAATCCTACTAGGACAAGCAAATTCTAAAAATTTATATTGAAGGGCAAAGATTCAAGAACATCCAGATGCTCCTGAAAAATTAAGATGTGTGTCCAGGATGAGTGGATGGATAGTTTTTCTATCAAAAATCAAGTCTTACTAAAAGGTAGATAAGTAGAATGTTGATGTAGGCATAGACAAATAGAAAAGCAGAACAGTGTAAATAATCTATAAACAGACCTTTGCACATAGAAATTTTATTCATTATAGGGCTATCATTGTAGACTGGGGTAAAATGAGGGGCATTCAACCAATGATGCTGTGGCAGGTGGTTATCCATATAGAAAAACCAAAACTGGGTTTCTTCCTTATACTACACAGAGAAATCAATTCTAGGTGATTAAAGACTCAGAAATGAAAAGCAAAACTATAGAACTTTAAGAAAAAGATACAGGAAATCTTTAAGAATATGAATGAGGGAACAATTTTTTCAAAGACAACACAGAAAGTGGGAACTATGAAAGAAAGGGTTTATTTAGTCAATTACACTAAAATTAAGGCTTTGTATTTACCAAAGTGCATCAGAAATAAAGTGAAACTACAAGTCAAAAACTGGAGTAAGATATTTGCAACATAACAATTGATGAAAAACTATCACCAAGCATCTATGGAAACTTCTCTAATCAATATGAAAAGAAGAAACAATTCAACAGAAAATAGGGAAAATGTGTGAATAGGCATTTTTGTTTACGAGAAAACACAAATGCTGAATAAACATAAGAAAAGATGATGAACACCATATTTAATCAAGAGATGCAAATTTAAACCTAAATGATGTGTCATTTTCTACCTACCTATTAGAAGCTGAAATAGAGTTTTATGAGGAGTGTATAAATTTGTATCAACACTTAGGAAAATAATTTTTTGTTATTTAGTTAAGTTAAATATGTGCCCACCTAGGTATATTGGCTGCTAGAAAAATTCTTGCATATGTGCAGCAGGAAATATGTAGAAGGATTTTGTTAGTTATGAAAAGCTCAACTCAAATGTCCACTGACATGGAAAATCTCGAATCTCCATGGATAACTACTATCGACTATAGCATATTCATACAATGGAATGATTTGCAGTATTGAAAATAAGTGAACTATAGCGTTATGTATCAACATGGATGAGTCTTACGAGTATAGAGTATAAAAAGCAAACTACAGAGAAGGACATGTACAATGGGATTTATTTATATAAAGTTCCCCAAGTGTGCAAAACTAAATGAATAATATAGTTGAGAGATACACACATTTGTAGTAAAACTGGAAGGAATGATGAATGTTTGTTTAGAGTGGTGGTTCTCTGGGGGCTGGAGTGTGTGGGGAAGTTGAGTCACAGGAGATTGATCATATTCTGTTTTTTAAGCAGGGCTAGGATTTGTGGGGGCTTGAATCATTTCTAGTGTTCACACCTACAAAAACAGAACTGCCATATGATCCAGCAATTGCACTACTAGATATTTATCCAAAGGACACAAAAATAGTGATTTGAAGGGATACATGTACCTGGATATTTACTGCAGCATTATCAACAACAGCCAAACTACGGAAAGAGCCCAAATGCTCATCGACTGATGAATAAAGAAAATGGGATGCATATATGTATAAGGGAATATTACTCAGGCATCAACAAGAATGAAGTCTTGCCATTTGTAATGACACAGATGGGGTGTGTTATGTTAAGCAAGTCAGTCAGTCAGAGAAAGACAAATAGCATATGATTCCATTCATATGTGGAGTTTAAGAAACAAAAGCAAATGATCGTAGGGGAAAAAAGAGCAGCAAACCAAGAAACAGATTCTTGACTATGGAGAACAAAGTGATGGTCACCAGAGGTGGGGGTGGGGAGATGGGGGAAATAGGTGATGGGGATTAAGGAGTTGTGATGAGCCCTGGATGTTAAATGTTAAGTACTGAATCACTAAACTGTATACCTGAAACTAATATTATACTGCATGTTAACTACCTGGAATTTAAATAAAAGCCAAAAAAAAAAAAAAAAAAAAGAAGATGGATAAGCAATATCTTTTTTGAACCAAGATTTTTTAGGTTACCCTGAGGCCCACTGCAGGCAGACTTGTGCATATGAATTTCAAGAAGATAAGCCATTTTATAAATAAGCCTATTTGATGCTAAAAAGGTATATACAATTGTTACACAGCTGTTAAGGTGATGAAGCTAAAAAATGATGCTCTTTTTTATAACAGAAAGTATGTTTTATGGAAATGGAGAATATATTATGTTATATGGAAACAGGAAAATACTTTACCTTTTCAAGACCAAACTTGGTCTCCTTTCAGAGTCTTTTTAAACTTGACTGTCAGACTATTTACGTGATTAGAACTACTATCCTTACTTCCAAATGTCTCTTGATTTCTTAAGATCCCCTGCTTCACCAGTAAAGTATTTTGCATATTCATTATTCTTTGCCCGTGTTTCCTATTTATTTTTAGTTTTTAATTACATTGTGTCCCTAAGAGCTTTGTACCAGAGATTTATTCATCAGTACAAAATTTTATCCCTCTCAACTTTATTAGACTATTTTACAAACTGGAAAACATTTTCCTTTTTAAAACATATCCATTAATTGTTTCTAATAAGTTCTTACACTTTTGCTTAAAAACTGAATGTCGTTTGTGTTTTTATGACATTAGCCTTCCTGAGTGACTGAAGAAAAGCAATCAGACATGACGGTTGTGTTTCTGTTTTCTATTCTCTGTATTTTCTGCATTTACAGATTATGTTTTGTCTGTTCAAATTTTTTAATTTTTTTTAAGAGAGAGAGAGGGTGCTTGTGCACACAGAGCAGGGAGAGGCAGAGGGAGAAGGAGAGGGAGACAGAATCCTAAGCAGTTTCCATGCCCAGCATGGAGCCCAACACAGGCCTTGATCTCATGACCCGAGCTAAAATCAAGAGTCAGACACTCAACTGACTGAGCCTCCCAGGTGTTCCAGACATATTTTAAAAATATGTATCTGTGCCACAGTTTCTTCAAACCCCCAGTGTGAGGACCGTGTCCTTACACCCATGTTCCTCACCTCCCCTGGCACCAGGGCACCTGGCTTTCTTGTACTATTAAATGCCACCACTGTCCTACAACGAGGGCTATCGTAAAAGACCCAGGAAAAGTCCCAGGTTCAGAGGCTAATGTCTGGTGCAATAACTAAGTGTTCAAAAGAGCTATTATTTACATCCCTGACCCACGAGCCTGGTAATTCATTAGTTGTTACAGGAAATGTTTTTTCAGAATCATCCAGCACTCTCACAGTAATTCTGATGTGAGTAGTTCTGTTACGCTGTGTTTCATCTAAGGTATCCAGCTATGATCAGATCATTATCTGGCTTTTTCCGATCATGAGAAAGGGGGGGAAAATACAACCTTTTCCCCACATTTATTTGATCATTAAGTGGCTGTGTGTTTAGTTTGCACATAGCGGAAATGATGGATTAAGACTGAAGGTGAAGGGATCCCATTAACAAGGAGAAATGTGCCTTCGTGTTTTAAAGGCTGGGAAGGACCTGGTGCTAGCTTCTCTACGTCTTGAGCTTATTTTTAATGACAGCCCATGAATCTCTTGTCCACCTATTTTTCTCAGGAGTCTTGGAACTTCACAACGAAGTCATAATATCCATGGAGTAAAGAGCGGCCCTGCAAGCATCACCTGCAGGGATGATTCAGATCTGTGTATGTGTCCGGGCCCCAGGGGTATCAAGGGTGAATCTTACAGTATGCTGAAAAATGGGTCCCTGATTGATTTTATTGTAAAATTTCCAAATTGGAAACCTTATTATCCAGTTTGTGCATTAGTCTAAAGTAATCAAGTCAGAGTCATGCAAATATTTATCAGTCCTGGTCCTTGCCAAAATAATTGAAACACATCTGTGAATCACAGGTTATTGCCAATTCCTGATAAGCACAGACGAAGGTACAAAACACTAGCTTAAATGATTAAAATTTGATAATAAACATTAAAACAAGATCTGATTTAGTTATGTGCTATGATGAAGAACAACCATGCAGATATAAAGTAGTTACCTAATTCTGACAGTAGCTAATATGGACACCTTTGAACTTACGTGGTGATGATGTCCTTTTCCCTGACAGGAAGTCAGTCACCCTGGACAAATTCTCTACTGGTTTCTGAGTGAGAAACCAACCCCTGACAACATTTGAGTATTAAATATAACCCATAAAGAGCAGAAAAAAAGTCTTCCATTCATCTCTGCTAAGTTCCCAGCCTTAATTTAAAGATTGGAGATAAAATCAACCAGTAAAATTTTATTCATTGGATTTCTGTGACTCCCAAGTGGTTCCTTTTCTTTGAGAATTAAGTGCTGGAAATATATATATATATATATATATATATATATACATATATAATAGTCCCAAATAAACTAATCCATATTATCTCAAACCAGCCATAAAATTCCTTTTAGAGGGGCGCCTGGGTGGCTCAGTGGGTTAGAGCCTCTGCCTTCGGCTTAGGTCATGATCTCAGGGTCCTGGGATTGAGCCCCGCGTCGGGCTCTCTGCTCAGCAGGGAGCCTGCTTCCCTTCCTCTCTCTCTGCCTGCCTCTCTGCCTACTTGTGATCTCTGTCTGTCAAATAAATAAAATCTTTAAAAAAAAAAAATCCTTTTAAATAGCTTGTACACAGAAGAATCGGTTGCCCCATAAAACTGGCATGTAAAATTATAAAATTATAAAATACTGCTTATTTTTATAATCTGTGAAAAGAAGTTAAAACACCATTTTCTGAAACCCAGGTAGAGGACTCATTTTTATCACTTGCCAGAAGAAAAAGCATCTTTCATGAAATTGAGCACCTGCCTACAGAATTCTAAATCTGTGTTTACATGGGTTTAGAAATACCAGTTAAACTGCTGGAACAGGATGGAAATGTCCTTTGACAAGACCTGGGGGGAATTAACAAAGCCTGAGCCACACACATCCTATCTTTGTCCTACCTTGTCAAGTCAGCTTCCCTCGGGCTCAGTTAGAAGTTCTCAAACTTCACCTTGCATCAGATTCACCAGGGGGTGAATCAAACAATGCTGACCCCACTCCTAGAGTTTCTGATTCTATAGGTCTGTGGTGGGCTCAGGATTTGCATGTCTGACATGTTCCCAGGTGATGCTGATGCCAGGGACCCAGCAGAGAACGACTGCTCGGGCTTGAATTCTCTAAGAAAGAATATTCTTTTAACAGAAGAATACTTCTATATTTAGGCTTCTAGGCCTTGGGAGTACTGTATATATTAGCAGCCATTTAGATCATTTGTTTAAAAATGTGGCCACCGTTTGGAACCCACACAGTCCACGTCTGAAGTCCACTGCAGGGTAGGTGGGCTATCCTGTCTTCTAAGGGTCCAGTCACTTCGCTCATGGCCTTTGTGCCGTGTGGTTTTTACCTGCACCACGAAGATTTTGGTTTATTTAATCCCTTGTGAGTTGGCTTTGCATCATGTTAAGAAAGTGACTTCTGTGTTTAGGGAAGCCAGGTTGCCTAACCTAAAACCCTCTATAGATGGGGAAAGGGGAGGTGCAGGGCACAGGCTCTCTCGAGTCAGCCCTTGCCTGGGTTTGAATTCCAGCTGGAATACTTCCCAGTTGTCAAGAATTGTGAGAAAATTGGGAGAAAAACTGACATGATTTATGTTCTTCCCACTTTGTATTATGGATGATTCACTGACATGGGGTGAAAATCACAGAAATGGTAGACTTGGTGGTAGGAATAACAGATTCACTTAGTTATTTGGGAGCAAGTGGCTGGTAAAGCTCACCCCAAGAATCTGAGGTTCCAGAAGCCAAGAACCACAGCTTTTCTGTATTAATTTAAAGGACAAAGAGGGAGGACAAGAACGAATTCTAGATTTTGTTTATCATGGCTAACCTTTATTATGTGCTTACTAATGGCCATTTTGTAGAAAGAGAGGCAGAGAGAGACACTAATAGTCTATATTCTCCTCGTTTTGTTTTATACCTTTAGATGGAGTCAGTTACCCATCAGATGCCTCAAAATCCTATACATTAAAAAAATCCACCTCAGCTTGCACTATACTTGGAAAATGTCACCATTTTTAAAGACAACACGTGTCCAAGAAGCCGAGTCCCCTTTTTTCCAGTATCAAAGCCAAAAGACCAGTCAACTCAAGAGAAATCTTTCCAAAGAAACAAAGAACCATTTGATTAATAAACTTGAAGAAAAGAAAGCGTAAGACAAAATAAAATTTCAAAAGATTTACTCTCAAATGAAAACTAAATATCATCAAAGTAAAGGAAAAATTATGGATCCGTGTTTTGATTTCAAACTATTTCTTACGTTGCTCTGTACCTTTTCTTTAGTTTGCTCTTCAGAGAAACTGTATCTTTAAAACATTACAATGAGATTTGCCAATTGGAAAGGTACATGCAAGAAAGTGAGAAATAATATAATTCTTAAATAACGTTAGACCAGACTTTTAGAAAACTGAGTCATGCAATGGAAAGAGGGCAAACCCTATGCCAAATCTGCTTGCTGAATTGCCTGCTTTGGTACTCTGATACTACAGTGGGTTGTTCTTTCAGAATTAGGTGGTTCTATAAAAAGGAAAGTGTTCTTACCCTCATCCTTCCGTTCCTTATTGCAGGCCCATCTTCTGCCAATCTCAACACGTACAAATCCATTTTGTATTCTCTTCCTCCACGAATGCTGAATCCAAAGCCTTTGGCTCCTTTCTCCATGTCCACAGTGAAATAATCAAAATCCTTTAGATTTGGGCAGAAAATGGAATAAATAGTTGTTTAATATTAGAGAAGCTTCTGTGGTCAGTCTCTCTGTTCTCCTTCTCTCTTATAGTTAATATCTCCAATGATGTGATACTGTGAGAAAAAGTACCCTGACTTCACCATCTAGTAAAAGGCAAGATGAAATTCCAAAGAGTCAAGAAGGTCTTAATGCAGTTGACTTGGTCATTAAGAAAACTACTATAGGGGTGCCTGGGTGGCTCAATCGGTTGAGCATCTGTCTTGGCTTGGGTCATGATCCCAGAATCCTGGCATCGAGTCTCAGATTGGGCTCCCTGTCCAGCAGGGAGCCGGCATCTCCCTCTCCTCCCTACTTGTGCTCTCTCCCTGTCTCTGTCTGTCTCTCTCAAATAAATAAAATCTTAAAAAAAAAAAAAAATCTACTATAGAGCATGTTTACTCCGGTATTCATCCATTTACTTGGCAAACGTAATGACTGCACACAGGCCTGAGTGATATTACCTCTCCTTTGGGTTTTCTCATTCACTGCTGTTGAGCACCATTAATAAATGTATCAGAGGGGTGTGTGTGTGTGTGTATGTGTGTTGTGTATTACAGGTTTGTTCATTAGAAACCGAAATGTGACAGGGTCTCTGAGGTACCTGGGGCTGCCTGTAGTCCGCCAGAGGGTACTGCCTGGTGTCAGGTGAGTGCTGCCTGTAGTCCAACAGGGGAGGCTGCCTGTAGTCTGAGGGTGGGGGTTGCTGGTAGTCTCCTCCCGGTGGCTGCCTGTAGTCCAGTGGCGGCTGCCTGTAGTCCGTGAATGGAGGCTGTCGGATGTCTGGTTTCACATCTTGCCTTGCTTTTACTTCTGACCTGTAACTAAATGAATGGAAATGGGATTTGCTCAGATAACTCAGGATTCTGAGGGGATTACAAGGACCACATGACCTCTAGGCATGGGTGGGCCACCCCTCTTGGTGGTCCTTTTGCGGGTTCAGGACCCTGAGAAAGTTACTGATGAGAAGTACTATTTTAAAATCTTTGACAAATGAAATCAAGAAATAAGAAATTGAGGTAAACATGGTGGCTCAACCAGGGCTTTGTGGAAAAGGAGTTAGGGACAGCCTTCTTTGACTCTGGCTTCTTAAAACCTTGCACAACTATAGCAAAGCTAGGAGCTAAACACGGAACTGTATCTCAGACTCTCAGTCTTTCTCAACACCAGTGAATCAACTCTATCCAACTCTCTCTCTCCCACACACATTCATCACTTCATGAAGCACAACTAAAGTGATCTTAGATCTAAATACTCCATGAATATATAATGAAGGGCTATTTTAACCCACTAGGTTGGGTCCTTTTGACTATCTTACAGAGGTTAAAAGACTGATAGCAAACTCTAATCACCAGCTACAAGTCAAGCAGCAAGTCACTGGGTCATTCCTAAGAGTAGGAACATATTACAGAGTTTAAATATTAGGCTGTAACTACCAGATCAGTATCAGGTGCTATTATCAGATACTACCACAGCCGTAAGACGAAAGGGATGAAAGGGAAGGCAAACGTGTTTGTGTCCAACATTTGTCTCTTTCTCGTTTCTAGATATTCCCTCACAGCAGCCCCTCCCCTATCCATGGCAGTTATATGCCAAGACCTCAGGGGTTGTCTGAAATGCATAGAGTACTGAACCCTGTATATACTATGCTTTTTCCTACATGTACACACCTATGATAAAGTTTAATTTATAAATTAGGCACAGTGAGAGATTATCAACAGAACTAGTAATAACACAGGACAATTATAGTAATATACTGTATTAAAGTTATGTGAGTGTGGTCTCTCTCTTTCAGAATATCTTACTGTCCTGTACTCACCCTTCTCGTGATGATGTGAAATGACAAAATGCTTGAGTGATGAGATGAAGTGAGGGGTGTGACCTACGCACTATGAGTACATTGTGTAGCCTTAGGCTAGGTTATTACTGACCTTCTGACAACCAGTCAGAAGGAGGATTATCTGCTTCCTGACCATCCTTGACCTCAAGTACCTGAGACCATGGGAAGCAAACCTGTAGATTAAGGAGGGGGAGTGGGGGCTTCTGTACTCATAAAATAAGTACAGAAACCAGAGTTAGTTGTTTAGTGTTGTTTTGTGAATCCAAACTGCTCTAAACTGAAGGGGTTCCTAGTTTCAAAAGGAGACTAAGAGAGCTAATGCCTACCATTATGGGATCATTAATAATGTAACCTGAAAAGTTATCACCATAGTATAAAGGCCACTTAATTCTGTAATTCATTGTCTACTGTCACAGCCACAGTCCATAATGAGCTGCTCAGTAATCCAGGAAGATTAAAAAGAATACATTCAATCTAATGACAATTTTATCTAAAATTAATATAAAGGATTTGAGGAATTGAGAAAATATTTAGGACCAAGGAAAAACTCAAATGTGTTGAGAAAACAGGATCTAAACCAGTAGAATTTTTATCTTTAAAACCCAGATTTTTTTTTTTTTTTACACTGGCTTACGGTCTCACTGATGCTGATTATTACTATTTTTAAAAATCACTCACCTGAACAATTGCCATTACTGCAATCTAATATTTGGTGAGGACACACTAAGAATGCAGAGCCATAGATATATTTACTTGGGGTTTTTGGAGGAGGTTTTCAATCAACACTTTGAGCAGGTCCCGTTTATAACTTAACCCTGCAGATGGGACACATTCCTCTTGGGGACTGCACAGTTTGGGCTTTGCTTTGTAGCTCAGCAAGGTGTCCAGTGCACTCACAGATTGGGAGTATGCATGCTGAGAGCAGGATTATTTAAACATGCTTTGAATACAATGCCGAACCACACAAATGCAGGAGTTAAGCAAAAAGAACCCAACTGGCCGGCATTTGTTGGCATGCGTTGATGTCTTCCTAGAAAACTATTTGGTAGATTAGACATCACATTGTTTTGAGTCACTCTATTTTCATAATCTGTGTGCCAGGGGCATGCTGTATCTGTTACATGCTCCCTTTCCAACCAGATGTGTCATGAGGTGTAGCAAAAGAGGGGGAAATGTAGGCTCCCCAAAGATTACGCAGCAACCCAGAATAGGAGCTGTTAAGATGCAAAAGCTGTCACCCACCCCTGCCTTCTGGTGCTCAAACACGCATTTGACCCCAGTGCCGAGTGTCAGGATTTTATGTTGAACTGCACATTGAGGAGTTTTTAATAAGGAAAATACGCTTAATTTTTTATGTGTGTTGCTGACTTCTAAGTGAATGATATCCTGGCTTGGGCAAAAATTATGTTGCTTTGAATGTATAAAAAACTCTATTTTCAGGAAAACTCAAGATGATTAGAAAAAAATACGGCCTCTTTAAAATTCCTTTACTCTTTGTAGTTGTTAATTCCATTATTAATGAGATTTTAGAGATAATAAAACCAGATTTCTAGTGACAAATTTTAACAGAATTTGATGGTACGAGCAAGTTCCAGAACCAGGAAACATGGCCCGTGATCGGGGATCTTGTGGGATTTTGCCTCATATGGGCCTTTTAAGAATTCCTTCCAGCCTTAAGCATCTAGGGTTTAAAGTCTGTGAAAGAAGTCAATTTCCAATGTTCTTCCATTGACCTCGCCATTTAAAATGCAGTCAAATATTAATTGCCCTAGCTGGGGAAGGTGAACTCTGCTATTTAGATTTCCACATTGGCTCTTTTGCTGTTTTCAACAAACACTTCTCCTTGACTACTGTTTTGTTCATGTCCATATTAAAACTATTTTGTTTCCCACGTATACACTGAAAGGATTTTAAGGGACAGATAAATAAGGAGAGGTGTGCGGGGTGTCCCTTGGAAGCCAAGCTGAGAGTAAACAAGATGGGATTAGAACATTCAGTCATCCTAATCATAGAATGAGCTTTGCAAACAGACTGCCATTTAATTTTCTCCGACTTTCCTGGGGAATCAGGCTGGATGTGACATGGAGCTAGGTGGGCACTTCTAATACAAACGAACTAATAGGAGACACATCCAGGGTGCTTGGCGTACAAGCTATCTTGAAGACATCTCTAGCCTGATCCACAGAAAGGCAAAGAGTTCCTGATACACTGACCATTTTTAAACGCAGCTAGGAAAATGATTCTGGGATCTGTAAAATGATTAATCTCTTCATTCATATGTAAATGAGCCACTTGCTAACCATCAACAATGAAGGCAGGAAACCAGAGTGCCAAGAAAGGTCCCTCTAGGAGTCAGCACTTTCCAGGCTTTTAATATTAGTGAAGCAACAACAGCTAAGAACTCCGGGAAAATTCGCTGTTGATTTATAAAAATTTGAGTCAGGTCCATCTGTTAATCTCCGGATTAGGAAATATTTTATTCTGTAGTCAGGACAAAAAAATATTCCAAAGACTGCTGCTTCTCTGCTAAGGGACGACAAGTCCCACCTGTGAGGTAGTAGAAGTTGGGGAATGACCGTGACCTTGCCCAGATGTTATTCCCCACACTGACCCCGTAACATGACAGGAATGAGATTACCCACCCCAAAGCCAGAAGCAAGAAGCCAACATCCAGGGGAGTCTGACTCTGGAAAAGTGAGATGGAACTGTGGCTGGGAGGTTTGCAGACAGTGGGAGAGTCATCAGAAGACTCTGAATCTGGCTCAAAGACTGCATCCACTCAGCCACTTCTTCCTGAGTCCAAAGGGGGATCTGGGGAAAGCCTGTGCGATCCGTTGAAATAGGGGACACATCAGTGGCTTATTACTGAGGCAGCCAGGACTCACTCCTCCTACGGGTGGTCAAATTCTTACCTCCCTATCATTTGCTTTACGGTCTTTAGTCTTTTTTCTTCCCTGGAATAGATTAAACCCATAACCAGCTGAGGACAACAGACATTTCCTTTTCCGTGAAAGCAAACGGGAGAGCTCTGAGGAGAGCAGGGCTTTCTGGAAATAGCACCTGTGGCAGAGAGAAAATATTTGCTTTGCAGCCTTGTGAGTGATAAACCCACAGAGTTCTGGGACTTGGAAATTTGGTCTCACTTCATCTTCACCAACACGGGAGGCAGAAGCTGGGAAGCAGATGTTCAGAAAACATTAGAATTATGGAAAAGACCGGCGAGAGTTTTGTACACAGAGACGTTCCTATAGATTGTTCTGTTTTTCTCCTCTGAGAGAGAGGACACAGCATGGGAACGTGTCTTTATCTCTTTATTTAACGGCTCAACCTAACCCAGGCTCCCTGTCACACATGAGTCGAGTCGCAATAAGAAGACAATGCTGTTCTAATAGGGCATCCTTTTCTTCTAGAAGATCAAAGTGCCTTATTTACATGAGTTTTTGATCTGGAATGGAAGAACCTCATTAGATCATGGTAGGAGGCTCTAAGGCAATGTGCAGTAAAAAAATGCTGACGTTTATTAATGTTTACAAGTCTTTCCACACGTGCCCCTCTCCACACCACCATTACTCTCTGAGCCACCACCGTCATTGACCCCAGGACATTGGCAGCCACCTCCAACCGCTGAGTAACCTACATCCACTGTGACCAGCCTCTAGTCAGTTCTCCAGTTGGCCAACTGAGAGGCCTTGGAAAGCAAATCCAGGGATGTCCGTCTTCAGCATAAAACCCATTCCAATGACTTCTCACTACACTTAAGACCGAAATCTTTAACATGCTCATAAGACCCTGTAGAGGGGCCCCTACCACTCCCACTGGCTTCATCTCAAACCATGCTCCCGGCCTCTTTCCTCACTACCTTATTTCCACCTCTTTCAAGGTTGCTTGCTCCTTCCTGCCAAAGGGCCTTTGTCTATTTTCTTTACTCTAGACTCTCTTCAATGTGCTTTCCAGCTTCGTTAGCGCCTCCGGATCTATAACTGCTCATCACTTCTTCAGGAAAGGTTCTATTAATGTGAAGAACAGACACTTGTAGTTGCTAGTAAAATCACACTTGTGACACATACACACCATCTCAAAATCACAGAGAGGCGGACATAGCGATTTCTACTTTATGAAAAGTTCTCTTCTGCCTGTGTCGCGTCCTGTCCTGTCCCAAACTCTCCTCCTCCCCACCTCCTTCACCTCTCCGAGTCAGAAAAGCCAGGGGAAATTTTACCTATTTTCGTGTCCTTGCAGCTGAAGTGGCTGAGGAGGAGCTGGTTGGGCAACAGGGCTGTTGGGGGTGGCCGGGCTTGGCTGGGCCAGTGGACTCTGCTGGGCCATCGGGCTCTGCTTCTCTGAGCTGGGCGCCGAGGCTGGGCTGTTGAGCTCTGCAAAGGGGAGCCAAAGTGGCAAATGCAATCAGTTGGCATCTGATAAAGGGCCGCCTCAGAGACTCAAGGCTTTGGTTATTTCAGTTTCCATTAGACTTTAAGACGACAGGTTAAACTTATCAATTATCCAATCAAGTTCCAATACCATTCCCAGAATTAGTGTTATGTCATTAGTTATAAGTGTTGCTGAGCAAGGTCAGAAACAGAGTCTCTTGTCATTTTGTCAGGAGAAAAGATTCCAATAAAAAAAAAACAATTAAAACAATGAAAATATAACCCATAGGAGTGAGCTCTAGAACATATTCTATTCTATTTTTCCAGTGTTGCCCACTGACGGAAAACATTTAAGCCACCACTTTTTGGTTGTAATGACAAGTCCTACTGGTATTCCAAAGTTTGGATAAGGAACTTAATATAACAGAAATAAATGCTTTTCACAATGTTCTCTCTAGGCCTTGTTAGTCTTATTCTTTAATAACCCCCTGAACTCCCTGATTCTTCAAAGAAAAAAAGACTATCGGATAGAAAAATGTTCATGAAGTTGTTCTTGGTTAAAACAGCTTCTTGGATTTTCCTCTAATAGCCTCACACGTTCAACTGAAATTATCTGTATATATGATGTGATAGAAACAGAACAGACATATTTCAGCCTGGGGAAAATGGAAATGCGAGCCAGATTTTTAGTGAGCAATCTTGCTTAGAGTTAATTTCCATTAACTGTTTTACACGTAATGGTGTCTGCAAATAATAGGTTAAAAAGACCATGGTCATTTTCTTTTCTGTTCTTTTTATTTGGTTGGGTGATGAAAGGGACATGATCTATTCCTTTATAAGCCACTCTTCCCCTTTCTTCTCTGACAGCCCAAATTTTAAAATTTCTTCTCCCCCTGAAGGGTTTCTCAATCTCAGCACTGTTGACATTTGGGGCCAGATAATGCTTTGCTGTGGGGGCTGTCCTGTGCCCTATAGGGTGATTAGCAGTGTCCTCACCCTTGACCCCCCAGATGCCGGTAGTACCCCTATCCCTATAGTGACCATCAAAAATGTCTTCGAACCTCGCTGTACATTCCCCAGGGAGCAAAATCATCTCAGCTGAGAGCCACTGTTTTATACTGCAAGTCCAGTGACTGCCTGAGGCCTCAACGTCTTATAGCTCCAAGAGGGAATCAGGAGACAGAGTAAATTAGAGGGGACCAGGGGGAGCAAACCCATCCCTCTCCATGTGGGATGCTGCGACCCACCTACCGGTGATCTCCAGGGACTGCGTTTTCCAATGTCATTAATGAGTCAGCAGCTACAAACCAGTAATGAACTTGCTGTGTCTGGAAACGGTGACTTTTGGTGAACAGGCACTTAGATCCCTGTGGCCCTCAAGGCTGTGAGTTGTGATGCTCACTACTCTTCAGGCCTCAGGGGGGCAGCCTTACACAGAGAAATTCAAAAGACTAAGTGGGGGAATTTAAAATTCTTATCAGACGCACCATTTAAAGACAGTCTCTTCAATAAATGGTGCTGGGAAAACTGGACAGCTATATGTAGAAGAATGAAACTCGACCATTCTCTTACACCGTACACAAAGATAAACTCAAAATGGATAAAAGACCTCAACGTGAGACAGGAATCCATCAGAATCCTAGAGGAGAACATAGGCAGTAACCTCTTCGATATCAGCCACAGCAACTTTTTTTTTAATACTTTATTTATTTATTTATTTGAGAGAGAGACAGTGAGAGAGAGTATGAGCGAGGAGAAGGTCAGAGAGAGAAGCAGACTCCCCGTGGAGCTGGGAGCCCGATGCGGGACTCAATCCGCAGACTCTAGGATCATGACCTGAGCTGAAAGCAGTCGCTTAACCAACTGAGCCACACAGGCGCCCCAGCCACAGCAACTTCTTTCAAGATATGTCTCCAAAGGCAAAGGAAACAAAAGCGAAAATGAACTTTTGGGACTTCATCAAAATCAAAAGCTTCTGCACAGCAAAGGAAACAGTCAAGAAAACAAAGAGGCAACCCACGGAATGGGAGAAGATATTTGCAAATGACAGTATAGACAAAAGGTTGGTATCCAGGATCTATAAAGAACTCCTCAAACTCAACACACACAAAACAGATAATCATATCAAAAAATAGGGAGAAGATATGAACAGACACTTCTCCAATGAAGACATACAAATGGCTGTCAGACACATGAAAAATGTTCATCATCACTAGCCATCAGGGAGATTCAAATTAAAACCACTTTGAGATACCACCTTACACCAGTTAGAATGGCCAAAATTAGCAAGACAGAAACAACATGTGTTGGAGGGGATGTGGAGAAAGGGGAACCCTCTTACACTGTTGGTGGGAATGCAAGTTGGTGCAGCCACTTTGGAAAACAGTGTGGAGATTCCTCAAGAAATTAAAAATAGAGCTTCCCTATGACCCTGCAATTGCACTACTGGGTTTTACCCCAAAGATACAGATGTAGTGAAAAGAAGGGCCATCTGTACCCCAATGTTTATAGCAGCAATGGCCATGGTCGCCAAACTGTGGAAAGAACCAAGATGCCCTTCAACGGATGAATGGATAAGGAAGATGTGGTCCATATACACTATGGAGTATTATGCCTCCATCAGGAAGGATGAATACCCAACTTTTGTAGCAACATGGATGGGACTGGAAGAGATTCTGCTGAGTGAAATAAGTCAAGCAGAGAGAGTCAATTATCATATGGTTTCACTTATTTGTGGAGCATAGCAAATAGCATGGAGGACATGGGGAGTTAGGAGAACGGAGTTGAGGGAAATTGGAAGGGGAGGTGAACCATGAGAGACTATGGACTCTGAAAAACAATCTGAGGGGTTTGAAGTGGCAGGAGTGGGAGGTTGGGGGAACCAGGTGGTGGGATTAGAGAGGGCACGGATTGCATGGAGCACTGGGTGTGGTGCAAAAACAAGGAATACTGTTATGCTGAAAAAAAAAAAAAATAAATGAGCTCTCTTTATACCACAAAACTTCCTCCAGCTTTTCAGAATCAATCTGACTTTGAAGAATCCTCCGAAGCTTCACTGTGAACACAAATACTTTTTTTCTTTTTCAGATTTGTAACTCTATCATCTCTGTTGAATGGGTTCTGGCTTCATATCACCATAAAAAGAGTACTCCCGGGACCACAGGGGCTGATTGAATAACCCAGGGTTTTGGGATTCACACTTGTTATCTATAACGTCACACAGCTTGATCTCTGAATGAAACTGGTACGGAGAAAACAGGATCTGGGGCGCATGGGTGTGTGAATTTTTGCAAGTGTGGCAATGAGAATAAACTTTGGACCCTCTTGCCCTGCATGGATGGCAGCCAGGCTCAGGCACTCACCCTCCTGAGGAATGATGCGGAGGGTGACACTGAGACCCGCGTCCTTGATGAGCTTCACGATGTCTGCATGAGGCATGTTGATGATGGACTGGCCGTTCACTGCCAAGATCCGGTCTCCCACTTTCAGTTTTGCACAACGATCTGCGGGACTCCCATCGATGATGCGTCCGATTTTATGGGGCACAGCTAGAACAATCCACAACACAATCAGGTATCAGGGGTGTTCCCAACACATGTTCTATCTTTGCGTCCCAGCCCCACAGGAAACAACACGATGTCAGAAGTCTTCCTTCCATCGGTACATTTGCCTTTGGAAATCATAATCGTGCTTATTAAAGGCAGTTCTGTGCACACCCCTGAGATCAGCGTTTCTAAATTCAGGTCCTGTGCGGCGAGGGACCGATTCCAAACACAGGGACCCGGGGTTCTCACACTTCCGAGCATCACAATTACTAGAGAATTAAAAATACAGCCTGTTGGGCCATACCCCAGCCTTGTCCATCAGAATGTCCAGGCAGCAGGTGAGAATCATGAATTTTTAGATAGATCCTCAAGACATTCCACCACATGCAAAACCTTGAGAACCACAGGCATAAACTGTTGTGAGCTCATATCATAGAGACCATAATCCACAGTTTCAGAAAGATACAATAAATGCTAAGAATTTAATTTTTACTCTTTTCCATTTTATTGACAGGAGAAAACAGGGAAGGAAAGAAATCTGTATTAATGTGGGATGCTGTGGATGGTGGAGACACTAGGCTCAGTTGTCACATCAGTTACTAAGTTTCAGTTTCAAGGTTGATGCAATTTTCAAATCTTACCTCTTCTGATTTAATCGATTAAGTAGTGTTGAGATCTTGCTAATATCTGATGCATAATATATTTCATCAAAACTAAGATGTCATTACAACATACTTTTGTTTTAGGGAAAGAGAAAGAGGGAGGGAGGGAGGGAGGAAAGAAGGAAGGAAGGAAGGCAGGAGGAAAGGAAGAAAGAAAAATGCCATTATGACATACTTTTGTTTTAGGGAAAGAGAGAAAGAGAGAATGAGAGAGGGAGAGAAAGAGAGAGGGAGAAAGAAAGAAAGAGAGAAAGAAAAAAGTAAGAAGGGAGGGCAGAAGGGAAAGAGGGAGGAAGGACTCGACTCTTCTGATTAAACAAGGACACTCCGTGGACTGTAAGATGCTATATAATTTTTTTAGATATTAAAATAAGAAAATGTGCACTGTATTGATCAAAGAGGGCATATGTCTCTTTAAAACAACGAAAACTTTTATTTATTTATTTATTTATTTATTTATTTATTTATTTATTTATGTAGGGACAGCCAGGTACATGAGGATAAAGATTCTTTAGCAGGCTGACTTCTATCCGCTGTAAATGTGTGAGCGCCTATGAGCATACCTATTTCTGGAGTCAGATATCGATGGCACACAGAGTCCCTTTAACCGCCCCCCTGCCCCAAGGAGGTTACAATCTAGAATCCCGTTCCTTTTCCTTTCTCCCTTTTAGACAGGGATCCCAAGCCAGGAAATCACCTGTCAGTGTGACTCTGTATTGTTGCTCTCCCTGTGGACATCAGGTACCCATCTATCTGTGGAAAGCGGCAGAGACACTCATGATTTGTTATGCTCCAGGAATGTCTGTTCCCTGAACTCTCAATCTTACGTACGTGGTACAGCGAAAAGGCAGAACATCCGCTAATAACCACGGCAAGGAAGGATAATCAGTGAGTTAATGACCCAGGGCCTTGATCATATCTCCACTGTGAAAGGTTATAGACCGCATAAGAAAACACTGGCTGAGTCCGTGTTCCTGAAGTCAACGCATCATGTTGGAAGCTCAAACACCTTTTTATTTACCACAGACACTGATGGCTCTAATTAAGAACATCTTACTTAAAGCATACTAAAGATCATCTTAGGCTCTCGGGACAAGGTACTTCTCAAGCAGAAATGTAATAAAAACACATTCATTTACTTATTTAAAAAAATAAGGTATTGCGGGGCATCTGGGTGGCTCAGTCATTAAGCGTTTGCCTTCGGCTCAGGTTCGAGGGTCCTTGGTTTGAGCCCCGCATCAGGCTCCCTGCTCATTGGGAGGTCTGCCTCTCCCTCTCTCACTCCCCCTACTTCTGTTCCCTCTCCCTTGCTGCCCCTCTCTCTGTCAAATAAAGAAATAAAATCTTAAAAAAATAAGTTATTGCAAATTGCTTGATCTTCTGCCATAATGAGAATGGACAATTTGTTCCCGTTTTTGTCCCCTCCCAGTTCGGTACTCCCCTGAACCATGAATACATGTCTCCCTGGTTTCCCACATATCTATTGCTATCTCTCATGTGATCCTTGGAAAGTTACCGGACCTCCCTGATTTGTTTTTCAACAGGAAAATTGGGATAATAATACCACTGACTTCACAGGATGGTTTTGCGACTCAACTGAGTTGTCCCACGTGAAGTGACTAGGACAGTGCCTGGTGTAAGAACTGATCTGCAAGTTTTCACTTTTCCTTCATTCTTTTTATTACTATTATTTTTTAATGGTTCTGATATCACTATTGATATGTGCATATGCTTGTGTGTAGATAGCAGCTTAAATTCTTCCATGTGGGGTAAATCCATCCTATCACTAAAACTGAAGAAATGCTGCACTTATGACACGACAGTATCTCCTAAGGATCACCACAGGAAAACAGCTTCATTTGGGAAGGAGAGGTGTGTTTAGGGGATTATCTACAGATGCTAGATGAGGGCAAGCATCTTGTTTGTTTTTCTCTGGTTTTCCAAAAAAGATGTTGCGGATCTCTGGAGGAAAACACCAGCTTATAAGTAAGAGTTTATTATTCAAAGAGAAATCAGTGTAATATAGACGTCCTCATTATCTGCCTTGAGCCTTACACACACACACAATTATGACTACATTAAAATATATATCATTTTATCCTTAACAAATCATGTGAGATAGCCGATGGCATGACTCCCACATGTTTAGAGTGGAAGAAACTGAGGTACAGTCATCAGCAATTGGCCCAAGGTCACAGAGTCCAACCACGATTTAGAATCCCAGTCTGTCAGATTCCACAGGCTTTGCTCTCCACACCGTGTCTCTTGACATCTTGTGGTCTCTTCTCTCCATGCAAGCACTTGCTGCATGAGCCCCCGGGACTTGTGTTTGGGGAGTGAAGCCTGCCTTGAAGCAGGGAATCACCAACACTTCACCAGTGGCCCTCATTCAGGGGAGAGTGGGAGGTGGAAATTTTGCCTGAAGCTGGTTCTTTGTGGCTGCCGTCTTTTGACGGGCAGGGCATGAGGAGAAAGGGAGAGGAGCGGAGAGGAAGGAAGCAAGGGGGAGGAGAAGAGGGGCGGGGAAACTGGACAGTTCCTCAGATCCCTTTTACTTGGGACTTCACATCATGGTGTCATTCCTTGATTTGAAGTCATTTCTTTGGGCATTAGAAATACATTTGAAATGAAATTTAAAAATACACTTAAAAACACATACAGCTGGTATTTGGATGATTTGCTATTTTGAATTATTCATGCCTCTAACTTCCCTCCATTACTGTGGATCATTTAGAATCTACCGGGCAAAAAACCCCAAATGTTTCAAAACATAGATTTCATACACACACACACACACACACAGGCACGCACGCACACACACATTTTACGAGCTCAATAGCAATAAAAACTAAAACAATAAGTTATCATTTGTTAATTTCCAGGCACTGTGCTAAGCACTTATTTTAAATCTTACAGCAACAGTATGATATAGCTATAAAGTAAAACAATCATGCTTATTTTTTGTCAAGAAAACAAAGAAGTGTCAAAGCCAGATTTCAAATCTATGCCTGTGGCTTCAAACTTTCAGGTTACTCTCTCCTTTTTTTGATCTATGCCAGGTTGGAAGCAATTTGAATTATGAGGACGGAGGGAATGGCTGGTAAGGTTTAGCTTAGGAAAGCGTGCTGCTTGAGATTTTTGAGATGAAAGTTTCATTGTAACCAGATTTATTTGCTTATGATGACAACTCTTAGTTTCAAGGCCATTTTCACTTTACCATGGCAGGTAGAATAAAAACTAAACTAAAATAATAAAAACTAAAATGAAATAATGAAAACTGAAATCAGTCCTACGGTAGCCACTTAGAATGACTGAGTGGCTTACATAAAATTTGACTGAGTACACAATTTAAAAAGGTCTGCCCATAATTGCAAGTATCTGACATAGTTTTGTTAAAATTGTTTTCTATTGGCATTTACTTTAATAAAAACAGTGCTTGAAACTCTTGGCAGCTGGAGACAGCTTTACTTTTCCCTTACCAGCATTTTCCCTACATGTGTAAGTATACTGATCGTTGATGTACAACAAATCATTGACAAAGGGTGTGCTCGCAGAGGATTCTCTCTGAAAACAAGATGCAGTTCCATTTGCTCAGTTATAAGGTCTACAGAGCTTATGACCCAAGTGCTTTCTGTGCATTGCTAATGGAATTACAGAGCATGGAAGAGGCCCTGACCTTGGTTTCTATTATTGGGATGAATGGTACTCGTTAATTCTCTGGGAATTGATGACTAAGGTAACTGTCGGAGCACAGTCCATTGAGACAGCATGCCTTCCAGACATCATCTGTCAGGCAGCAACATGAATCAAGCCTTTGGACCAGTCTTCTTGACAGTGCGCTAAGGATCCACAGATATTTGGGAGAAGTTGCAATATGTCATGTGGCTTTGAACATACTGACATTTGGGAAGGAGACAATGTACCATGACTTAGAAATTTCCCCTTTAACTGCAAATCACATAAAGTATGGAAAAAGAAACTCATCTTTTTTTTTTTTTTATTTCTTTGTGGGTAAAACACTATGGTACATGTATATTTTATATTATAAAATTTCATATTTTTGATTTTATATTTTCCTGTAGATGAACTGTTTGGCCCTACTCAACCACAGCACTGTTGTTTTAGGGGGGCTGTTCAGAGACAGTCACTGGATTGGATGCTAAGTTTGTTCAAAAGGTCGGGAGTCTCTGGGTCTTTGGTCACAGTACTAGAGGATACAGTGGTCCTCCCTTTTTGCAGCTGGCTTTTCTTTTGGGACTTTTGTATGGTTTATCCAGGCTCCTTCAACCATTGGCTAACCAATGAATTCTTGAATTTTACCTTGGGTTTATTCCCATAAAGAAGATGAGACAGTTGCCTGGATGACTTTTCTTGCTTCTGGATTTTTCCTGAAATTTTTGGTGATGGTTTCTTCTTGAAATTCTCAGCTGCATCTGAGGGAAAGGCCTCCCTATTTCCCCCCTCCATGTTTCTTTGTTGTTTTTTATATATTATATTTCAGAGAAGGAAAACCTGTGACTTAAATTTATATTTAATTACCTCCTTGTTCATCGATCCACAAAGTGGAATTGTAGATGGAGGTGGAGGAAAGCACTAGATATGGAAAGTGGATTCTGCGTCAATCATGTCAAACTTATAAGCAAGAAGTTTCTGAAATGAGTGTGACAAAAGTAAATACTTCAAAGGCAATCAATAGCATAAACTCTTATTGGCTCACAACTCCATTAATTTGTGAAGGTTATACAACATGCCATTAGCTTAAAGAGGCATGGAAGGTTAGTCTGGGTTTAAAATCTGTGACCTGATAGGAAAAGAAGTATGTGTGCGTGAGTGTGTGTGAGTGTGTGTGTGTGTGTGTGTGTATGTGTGTTCAATTGGAAGATTCCAGTTGCTTTTCTTAAAATAATCTGTGACGAAGACTTACTGTCTAGTTTCAGAACTGTGGGTTGGGACAAGAGGATCAGTTACTCCTTTTATTACACATTTCTGTAGGGCACCATCTTATTAACAGGTCCAGGCCTTGGTGCAGTTTGGAAGAGAAAAACAAAACAACACATGGCATCTGGTCTCAAAAGCTCACAACCTAGTTGGGGACATTCATATAAAAATACAACAAAAGTAGCAATTCCATGGTAATGTAACAGGCGACAAGAGTAGAGAAGAGGTGTGAATTATTGAGTCCACGTGTGGACTCAGAGCGGCAAGGAAAAAGGAGGGTCATTCTAGGGAAGAGGACACATAGTGTCCAAGACTAAATGGCAGCTCCCTTAGTGAAAAACTCATGGTGGCACACAGGGACCTATCATATCCATGGAGGAAGAAGAGAGGAAAGATGCTTTGAATGTGGGATCCCTCTTGCCTTCACAATTCTTGTTTCCCTCCCTGCGATCCCTGATTTGATGCCTTTAGCCAGCTCCTCTAGATGGACCCTGAACATACAGGAACAGAAGAGCATAGAGCAAGGGTTTAACCACTTTAACCCGTGGTGCAGAATCCTGTTCTCCTGCCTTCAGAAACCTGAGCTGAGTATTTATTCCTTATTTTCCATGTCTCCTTCTTAGAAATCTGGGATAAGCGTGTTCTTTTGTGACATATCCATTCAGTTAGATGTTGTCCCTTCCTGGAATGTGACAGAGTGTCCTTCAAAAGAGTGTTTCTTGGTCATCAAGAGGTGAAGATGTGGCAAAAACATGTGTTTGATATTTTAAAAAAGCTGGCAGTAAAATTAAGAAAAAGCTGACTTGTTTTCCCCCTAAAAGTCTGTGAAATTTGATTTCCAAAAATGAAAACGTCTTCCCTGACATTCATAGCCAACTGAGTTGTAAGACCCAAAAATCGAGCAGCTGGTGTTTTAAGTACTGCATATTCCAAAAGTGCACTCCCCACCCCCCTGAACCATTAGTCATTCTCTTGTGGTTGAACAGTTTAGTTACCCTGTACTTGGTAATAAGCAGATGGTCAGACGGGAGAATGGGAAGGGAAGCCCATCACTGGCAATTTGGAAAGCCCAGCCAAACTCAGGTTTCCGAGGGCAGAAAGCACCATGTAGAAAGTATTAACTACATGGCTGGAAAGCAAGGAACACTTGTCGGCTGTATCTTGCCCCTCTATGTTTTTATTTTGCACCTATTAAAAAAAAAAAATCCCTTAGCTAAGTACTGAGAGTGGATTGGTAATCTAAAGAAAATTGCATTGCTTTAGGAATTGTAATTAGCTGTAACCTGATGGGTCATATTGCACTGGGCCCTGGAAATTACGTGGTTGATCTTATATAGATACAACCATAATTTATTCCCTCCTTATATCACTCTGTTGTTTTTGTGTCTTCGGTGGAAGATGTAAATGAAAACATGTTATAGTTACCAAGGAAAATTATCACAAAGGTGGGGGGTAGGGAAGGAGAAAAATAATCCCTTTTTCTTGTGGCTTCATTTTTTTATCCCCATGCACATCACTAGTAGAGGTAGTCCAGATCATTTTTAAGTATATTGAAGATCCTTAATTTTGCACATATTGACTCAAGAATGCTAAATATGACCTTAATTCTGTTGTGGACATTATGTAATTAATCACTCTTTATTGAGTCATCTACAAAGCAAATGTTCTTCTTTATCTGTCTTTAAACAGACTTTAATATATACCACCCTATTTCAAGGAATTTATGTGTTTTTGATAAATGTCCTTCATAATCTGACAGTGTCTAGACATTAGAATGGCAGGAACCAAAGAAACTTCAGAATAGTCGTGATTCTCAAGTCTGTCACTGGCCAGGAGGGTAAGCGTGTGAGAGAATGAGGAGCTGAACAGACAGAATGGAAAAACAGTTCTACTTCTAGATACTTAAGCCTTTATCTTCTGTGGAGGTCTTCTCATTCCATGGTATATCCTACAGACTCAATTTTTACCTTGCTAATAGGTAGCTGGGACATTCTTTTTGACCTGTTTTGGTCTGAAAGTTACTGTCGAAAATTTGATCTCCTAAGTCAAATATCAACCCTGTCAGCATTTTTTTTGCAATCCCCCAAAAAAAACCTGATAAAGAAATACATTTCCGTTACTTAGTAAACATCAGGAACCCAGGATTCTCTAGTCAAGGAGTAGATGGAGAAAGTTCTATGTTGTTCACCTTGATTGATTTTCAAGAGTAAAATTGTATAGCTTTTAGCAAGTTTTGCTTACAAATAACCAAACGGCAAACTGATTCAGTAATAATAGAAAAAAGTTGAGAGAGTTACTAATATTAAAATATGATAAAAGGTCTCTTCCCTGCCAAGCAGAAAAAAACAAGTTGTTTTACTCCTTTATGAAAACAGTCACAATGTTGGCTGTTTTCTCAGAACTACCACATGGTGGTAATACACCCCCCATCCCAAACAAGCAAATCTACCTTTCAAAGGGTTAGGTGCTAGCTTTATGACAAACTGAGTTCTGGAATAAGGAGGTTCCTTTTTATTTACAATTTAATTGCAGGAGCTTTGTCCAATCATTACTAGAAAATACTGGATTAGTCTATAAAATGAGAAAATCATATAAAAATTTCAAAACTCACATCATGATGTAAAAGGGACAAAGTAAACAGTAAATAACTGTTTCCTAGTGGTTGGAAACCTCTTCTAATTAAAACAATTTAATTCAAGTAATTCATGCGCAAATTAAAAGACAACCAAAATAAAATGTTTGTAAGCAAGAAACCTTAGTCTCCTGCCCCAATCCTCTAATGTCACTTCTAGCGACTCAAAGGCAAACATTTAAAGTCTGTCAGCTGTTTCTTCTTCACATTTCTAAATTATAGTCTCATACTATAGGCTACTTCTTAATTTGTCAACTAGAGCCAAATCTATTGACTTCCTATTGTGATAGAGGCTTTGGCACTCTCACCCTGCAACCCACCTCCTCTCCTCATCCCAATATAGTTTTTTTTTTTAAGATTTTATTAATTTTTTTTTACTTATTTGACAGAGAGAGAGAGAGAGAGAGAGAGATCACAAGTAGGCAGAGAGGCAGGCAGAGAGAGAGGGGGAAGCAGGCTCCCCACTGAGCAGAGAGCCTGATGTGGGGCTTGATCCCAGGGCCCTGAGATCATGACCTGAGGTGAAGGCAGTGGCTTAACCCACTGAGCCACCCAGGCGCCCCCCAATATAGTTTTATCACTAGTTGTAGTTAAACCAGTTCTCACTGTTTGTAGTCTTACCATGTAACTATTGCTCACTGTAGTGTTTTGTGATTCCATTTCTTTCCCTACACAATTTTCCTCCCTCCCACCCTGAATCATGTTTCTGATTGTGTCCTTGCTCCCCCCATGTCTATAATATGCTGATTGTTTCCTGTTTCCCCCAAAGCTGCTCAAGTCATGATGAGTTGAGGACGGGGTGGGGGAGCGACCTCCCTCCCTTGGGTAGGTCGGTTTCTCTCAAGTTGTGCTGCTCAGTGATATTCAAGGGATTCCTGTTGCCCTCCAATGTGGGATGTATGCTTCTGTAACCCCTGGGAACCCTTTTTGGATTCACTCTCTCATTTTGCTTGAGTACATCCTACAGTATCTTCCTAAGAAAATGAGAAAACATGCAGGGGAGAAAATAATTTGTCAGTATTTAATGTTTGAAAATGTCTTCACTTTTACCTTCTCTTTTGACTGAATTCTAACTAAAATTCTAGATTATATGAAATTACAGATTTGAAAAAATCAATTTTCCTCAGAATTACAGGTATTACTCCTCTGTTCTCTGGTATCCAGCATTGCTACTAAGAAGTCTGAATCCATTAGGATTTTTGTTTCCTGTATGTGATCTTTTTATTTCCCCTTTTCCTTTTGGAAATGTTAAAGGTTGTCTCTGTATTTTTTGGGTTCTAAAGTTTCACAATGATGCATTGTGCTGTACTTCTTTCCAGTCTGGAGACTTGTTTCTTTTAGTTTTGGTTTTGGGAACTTTCATTATAGTACTTATTTTTTTTTTTTTTTTTAAGATTTTATTTGTCTGTCTATCTATCTACCTATCTATCAGAGAGAATGAGAGAGCACGTACAAGCAATGAGAGTGGCAGGCAGAGGGAGAAACAGTCTCCTGGCTAAGCAAAGGAGCCTGATGTGGGGCTCAATCCCAGGACCCTGGGACCATGACCTGAGCTGAAGGCAGATACTTAACCATTGAGCCACCCAGTCAGCCCTCATTCTAGCGTTTCTTTGATAACTTTCAATACGTTTCTTTGCTCTCTCTTTCTGAAACTCTTATTGGCTAGATATTGGTTTCCTGGGTTGATCTGTCAATTATCACTTCTCTCATACTTTATCTTTCTCTTTGTCCTAATCCTGTGTAACTTCCTTTACTCTTCCTATCAATCCTTCTACTGAATTTTTCATTTCAGCTACGATATTTTCAATTTCTAAGAATTCTTTCTTGAATCATAATATTCTTTTTTGTAGTATTCAATTTTATTACAAAATAAAAAATCGTAAGGTTGTAATATCTTCTCATATCTATGTATATGAGGGAGATGGTTTTGAAGCTTTCTTTTGTGCCCTTGGTTATCTCCATTTCTTCTAGTATTCTTTCATCATTGTTTCTTCGCTTGGTTGTTTTCTACTTTAAAAATGAGCATTTCACATTTGGTGGTCATGGTTGTTGTGTTCCATTCTGTCCTGAGCTTTTTAAGTTCTGAGCTGCTGAATTTCTAAAGAAATGAGAAGATCTGTATGATCCATTTCTCCTTTTGGTTTCCTCTGTCCTGCAAAATGAGTTGCCACATTTTTGTCTTTATTATTTTTTTTAAGATTTTATTTATTTATTTGACAGAGAGAGATCACAAGTAGGCGGAGAGGCAGGCAGAGAGAGAAGGGGAAGCAGGCTTCCTGCTGAGCAGAGAGCCTGATGTGGGGCTCCCCCATGATGTGGGACCATGACCTCAGCCAAAGACGGGGGCTTAACCCACTGAGTCACCCAGGTGCCCCCACATTTTTGTCTTTAAAATATCTTCCTCACTCATGCTCATTGCTTTCTTCTTCATTTACTCCCATTTATTTGGTGTCTGAGCAACAGGAAGGGATAAGCATGTTCTCATTTTACCACCACTAATTAGAAACTGGAAATATCTTTTATAAATTTAAATCAGTGGTTGCAATCAGAATTTTAGTATACCAGTTAGAAATTTGGAATCTATTTGGAAAATAAAAAATATCAATAATTTATGTACCCAAACTTCAAAAGTCCTATTGCCTTCAGTAGCCCTGACAGGTAAAAATATTAAAAAAAACCCCAACTGTTTCTTTTTAAGAGCTGAGAAAATGTCATAAAATTACATTTCATCAATCCCAGGTATTGGGTTAAAAATGTTCAATAAAACCACACTTTTTTCCCCTTTCTGTATCTTTTGACTGCTTTTTGAGACTTCACACCCATCAATGTACTTGGCTTTCAGTGATTTCTCAGCAGGCCCAGTAGAAATGGTTGATAGTTACAAGCAGGTGTTGCTGACAAGTCATGTTTCTCATTTTTACAGATGCAGTGTATTCTATCTCTGCCATCTCTTTTTTCCTTTTATAGCTTCTGAAATTGTGTTTTGTAAAAAGTCACTTGGCTATCTTCACACAGTTTCCCTGTTACAATAGGTAAATGTCAAAAGCAATCAGGTACAGTATCAGCTTTTCATTGTATTCCCCTAAGCCCTCTGATAGATAATAACTTCTCGCAATATTTTCTTAATGTAAACGGAAATAGATACTAACCCAGGCAAATGATCCCTCCTGAGCCAGCTGTCCTTTTCAATATGTTATCCAGAAGATTACATGAATATTTATGGGGTCTCCAGTTTCCCACAGAAGCCAAAGTTCCATGAATGGGGTATATCATGTTTTAACTTGAAATAATGCAATTTTGCAGGACTGGATAAAACTAAATATGAAAGGGCCCTTAAGCCTTGTGGTCAGGAATGAGGAGATCTTGATCACATATAAATTTCGAAAACAACTGTGTGACCCGTGAGTGGCCAAGTAAATCATGCCAGACTTTCCTTATTTGAAAAGGAGGCTATCTCTCACAATTTTTATTTTGTAGCCTTCTCTTTCTTCTCCCAACACTGCATATTTTAACTTCATTTAGATTTCTGCTTACGTGACTTTCTCTCACCCCTTGCATTTAAAACTTAGTGACTCTATGTGTTTTCAGTTCTACTAAGCAGACATATGTCTCCATAATTAATTTCACCTGAGATCATCATCATAAAATGAGTTTTATTACCCTAACATGAGAAATGAGTGAGAAATGAAAAATGGAAGGCGAAAGAGCCTGAAAATGTATTTTGTTGTCCACAGCGAAATACCAATTACACGCTAGAGGGAAGAGACCGGGAGTGACAAAGCGCATCCCCGAAGATGGAAGGAAGGCCCAAAATACATGTGGAAAGCCCTGCGACATCATTAGTCTTTAGGGAAGAAATGCAAATGCAAACCAAAATGAGACATCGCTACACACCTACTGGAATGGCTAAAATTCAAATCACAACGATGACGAGAAAGCCTGGAAAGAAGTCCTCACACGGGATGTAGACCATCTGGAACCCTCATATGGGGGAATACAAAATGGTACCCCAGTTTGGAAACCAACTGAACCAGCAACCCTGCTCTGACGTACTTACTCAAGTGAAAATTCTTTCCATGCTAAAACCTAAATGAAAAGTTTCATAGCTGTTTTATTCACAATCACACAAACAGTTAAGGGTGTGAAAGGCTTCAACAAGGGAATGGATGACGAGACCACGGTGCATCCGCTGAGCGGAGGACTCTCACCAGGGCGGACCCGTGAGGCAAAAGGGATGAATATAAAGCGGAAGAGGCCAGACTACAAAGGCCAGGTACTGCGTGATTCCATTTTTATGGGAATAGGCAAAACTAGAACGGAAAACAAATCTGTGGTGGTTGGGGGTCAGGAGTGGATGGAGGGGCTGACTTCACTGTGGCAGTAGTTGTAGAACTAAATGCATTTGTCAAGACTTACAGCTTATAGCCTAAAAGGGATGCCACTTAGGATCTATGATTAAACCTTAAAAGTGGGAGAAAGAGTGAAAAAGCAGGGAGAGATCAAGAGAAGGTTTGGGATGGAAATGAATAGAAGGAAGTAAAAAAGAAGTGTGTCAAGTAAGTAGGAGGCAGGAGATAGGGAGGGGAGAGTGGGGTGTCTAGGAAGCCTTCAGAGGGGAAACCCTGCCTCGTCTTTGTTTTAATGATGAATTGGACTTCTCCAGGGGGGTGAGGATGGAGAGGGCACCGAAGTCACAGGCCACGTGACTTGGCAAAGGCACTGATGTGTGCATTAGCAGAGTCTGTACTGTGGGTGTGAGAGTGCAACAAGCACACACAGGGAGACGGGATCAAGGTAGGAGGAGACAAACTGTGGAAGGCTTATTGGTTGTGCCAGGGGCTGGGAATTGATTTTCACAGCCACAAGAGAAGCCACTAATGGATCAGGAAAGGTAAGTGATATTATCAGACTAGTTGTTGTAGACAGAGTGCCATGGTAACATGTGAAGGGTGGCTAGGAGGGTGGTGAGAAGGCTGGAGGCAGGGAGGGCACCTAGAGGCCACTACTGTGCTCCAGCGCAGGCCTGCAATGTTTGATTTGCTGTCCGACGTGTGGCCACTATTTAAATTAATGGAAATGAAAGGCAATAAAATTTTTATTCCTCGGGGCATCTGGGTGGCTCAGCCTCTGCTTTCAGCTCAGGTCATGATCCCAGGGTCCTGGGATCGAACCCCGCATCGGGCTCTCTGCTCAGCAGGGAGCCTGCTTCCTCTTCTCTCTCTGCCTGCCTCTCTGCCTACCTGTGATCTCTCTCTCTCTGTCAAATAAATAAATAAAAAATCTTAAAAAATTATTTTTTGTTCCTCAGCCACGGTAACCTTATTTCAAGTGCTCCAGAGCCACATGTGACTAGTGGCTGTAGTACTGGGTAGGGCAGCATAGAATACCGCCATCATCGAGGGAAGTTCTACTGCACTGTGCTGATCTAGAACCTCTACTAAGGCTAATGTAATGGCAGCCAAGATGGCCTGATGGATCTAAGTTTTATATCTGGAAAGAATTTTGGGGTAAGAGCTTGCCTTAGTCTCGCAACAGTGGATATGCAGTTGTGTATAAATCTGGCTAAGATCAGCTCAGGTACCTGGAGGCCTGCTTTAAATCTTGTGATCTGATACTCTGATTGGAATTGCGAGCTCCACCTGTCAGTCTTCTGTTGGCCCCTTAGGGAAGGTCAGTATCAGTGGCTAACAAGATGCTATAGACTAGATATTTGTGTTCTCCCCAAATTTATAGGTTGAAACCTAATCCCCAAAGAGATGCTCTTTGGAGGTGGGACCTTGGGACGTGATCAGGTAGAAGCAGAGTCCTCCTGAACAGTATCAGGGCCCTTATGAAAGGGATCCCAGAGAGTTCCCTGGCCCCCCTTCTGCCATGTGAGGTCACCGCGAGAAGATGCTTGATTATGAACCAGGAAGCTGGTATTCACCAGATAGCAGATCTGCGGCACCTTGATATTGAACTTCCAGTCTCCAGAACTATGAGAAATAAATTTCTATTGTTCTGTTGTCTGGGCCACCAGACCGTGGTATTCTGTTACAAAACACTGGGCAACCAGGTTTTATTGTATTTTAATTTCATCAAGTACCTACAAGAATATATGTTTTTTCATCTTGCTGTTCATCTAGCAATTCTATAACACATTCAAATGAAGATTTCTAAGTTGGACTATTCTTCTACCTCATGTTATCTCAATTGCTCTGTGTCAGAGAACCAGAAGGGCCCATCTTTTAAATGATGTGCTCTTCCTTGTTTCCTAAAAGACCTCATGACAAACCCATACATATACACTTTATGATGAACAGTCTTTGAACATAAGGTTTTGGTTCTACCCTCGAGAGAAGATGGGTTTCTTTGGTTGCTCAACATCTGGGCATATTTGTGGAGCAAACCCTATAGAAATAGGATCTGGGAGAGATCACCCTGGAAAATGAAAATGCCAATAGCAGGCCCCATTGCTTAGTTAATTTTCTTTTTAGCACTATACACCTTAGGAATGCCTAGAGATCATCACCCAGAAGAGACTAACTGATTAAGCTCTAGAAGTGTTTCCAAGAAAACATTTGGGAAGAAACCCAGCTTACAGAGCAAAATCATGGGTGGTCAAAATGAATAAATAAAAAGAGCTTCCACCAGGATTTGGTGCAACTGAAAATAGTTTGGGGACAGGTACTCCCTAAGTCCTTGATGAAAGCTGGGGCTCAAAAAAGAAATACTATTCATCCCATTCTGAGTGGGAAAAATATCCATTTATAACACTCTTTCCACATAGCTGAAAAATGGTGATAAATAACAATCCTGTGTTCACTTAACAACATGCTTTTAAATTGATTGCATATGTGAAAATAGCTTTTCTTAAGGGGTTGACTGTTGGGAAAAAAAGAAGAAAAATAAGATTACAGAGAATTTAATTTAAGGGGGCCTTGAATATGTTATTAAGAGAGTGTGCTTCTGCAGAAGTGACCTGTGGGCTTAGAATTCATTTGAACCCCATGGGGAGTGATGGACATTTTGCACTGGTGGAGGTTGATCTAGTACCTTAAGTCTGGGCTCTCTTCGTCGTTACCATCTCCCTGTACTGGTTAGTGAATACTAAGGAGGTGGGTGCACGATGTAAGCCATGAAGAAACAGCTCCTGATCACCCATTTGCCCCACTTTTAAGACAACCAAGTAGCTGAAGGTAAGAAAACATTCACCCATGCACCTTCTGCTGCTGCCTAGAGAGTCTCTGAACACAATAACAAAATCTCTCCTGAAAAATTATTCGCTGGTGGGGAAAACTTACGATTTATAAGCTCTAGTCAAATGATAAGAAAAATGGGTCTAGAATTTTAAAAAAATGCTCTGTGAGCACTCAGATTTTTTGATAGGTTACACTGCTCTTCTCTTTGAAAACAGAAAAGAATGATGGTGTTTCTCTGTGGACTTACTCTTACAATTAAATGATCTTGAAATCTGTTAGCACTAAGAGAGTACCATCTTTATGATCATCTTTCCATTTTAGTTAATAGATGGCTCGGTGTTCAGATATCAGTACTCAGAATTTGACGTAACATCTTTTTGTGTTTGCTCATCTGCTTCCTTGTAGGACCTCAGCAGCCAGGTTTTAGCTTGGGATCAAAACTAGTCATGCTCCGGATTGAGAGAATGGAATTTAATCAATAGGTCCTATTCATCCTGGTTTGAGCTGGGTCTGATCCTCTCAAGAAGCAATGTGATTGAGAAGTTGTTCAGTTGGAACTGGAATGGGTTGCTTTGTTAATGACGATTGTGAAACGAGTAACTAATTTGAAGGAATACATTTTTCCAAGGAGCTTGGGATGCCATCCAAACCCTCCTGTTTAAGGACAATATAATTATCGCTGAGGTGGTGTTCACACAGATGGGTGGTGATTCCAGGAAGAGCCAGGGCCAGGATGAGGGAAATCAGAGAGCATGCTAAGGCCACAGCCTGGCCCTTTGGAGGACAAAGGCTTTGCAACCCAGAGGCTTGAGACTAGAGGGGCTGCCCAGAGACACAGAGATGGCTCCCGTGAGCCTGATTTCTTAGAGGCCTCTCGCATATAAGACTTCACCAGGCTCTGAGCTGGCTGTTCAATCATTCACTCAGGCTGAGAACAATTGAGGAGAAATATGTATTCTGGGACATTGTTCCCGTTCTGCTTTCTTAGAGTGCAATTTCTCGTGCTGGGCAAGGACCAGCTTACATGCAATTCCTCAGCTAAGGGTTCTTTTGCTGTTCTGCCCATTCTCAGAAATACTTCTTACTACCTTGGAGGGACAGGACAGCTATAGTTAGGCACAGGGAAAGTGAGAGCAGAGCACATTCTCACTTTTACTTCCATGAGGACAGCGCTGGACCGTTATAGGAGGATCCAATCCAACCCCTCCAACATAAATTATGGGACAAATCCGTGAACCTCATGCTATTAGGAACTGTAAGAGAATCAAAGAAATGTCACCATTTCCTGCCCTTAAGGAGCTTATAATCTTATAATTCCCCTAAGGAAGCAAACCACGAACATATGCAAAGTAAAAATGACAATAATAGAGAATAACCACAGCATAATAACAGAGGAGAAGTCAAGAAGCAGTCAACAATTTAAGAGTTTACAGACAAGAATTCCATGTAAGAATTAGAGAAAACATTTCAGGGAGAAGGGGAAGGGGTCAGGCAGAGTCTTAGTAAGAGATTAAGAGTTTTTCAAGCTGCTTGTGAGAGATGCTTACTATCTGGGCAGTAGGCTGCCTCATAGGGTTACGGCGAAAATTAAACATGATGTAAGAGTCTTAGCGTGGTGCCTGGGAGAGAGCTTGGTAAAACGTATTATTGGAGAGGAGGAGCCATTCTAAGTGGCAGCCAGCAAAACACGGGCACTGGGACAAAGCAAAAGTTGTCTTTCAGGGGTGAAGTAACCAACCCAGCTTTAATGGACAGGAATTGAGAGAAGCCTTTGGTAAAAAGTGGCTGTTCATTATCTAGGGTCTTGGATATAAGAGCAGTGTGTTTACACTTTACCCTGTAGGTATTTCTTTGTTTATTTTATTTTATTTATTTGACAGACAGAGATCACAAGTAGGCAGAGAGGCAGGCAGAGAGAGAGGAAGGGAAGCAGGCTCCCTGCTGAGCAGAGAGCCCCATGCGGGGCTCGATCCCAGGACCCTGAGATCATGACCTG
Source organism: Enhydra lutris kenyoni (assembly GCF_002288905.1). Taxonomy (NCBI): domain Eukaryota; kingdom Metazoa; phylum Chordata; class Mammalia; order Carnivora; family Mustelidae; genus Enhydra; species Enhydra lutris. The sequence goes on from NW_019154124.1 coordinate 7,322,427, forward strand.
AGCCAAAAGCAGAGGATTAACCCACTGAGCCACTCAGGCGCCCTGTAGGTATTTCTTTTTAAAAAGATTTTATTTATTTATTTATTTGAGAGCGCGGGGGAGAGAGAGAGGGAGAGGGAGAGTGTGCGTGCGAGAGCATGTGCACACGTGGAGGGAGGGGCAGAAGGACGGGGAAACAGATTACCCACTGGGTAGGGAGCCTGCAGTCATGACCTGAGCTGAAGTCAGATGCTTAATGGACTGAACGCCCAGGCGCGCCTCCTCTGTAGATATTCCTATCATGAGTGTGGTGACCAAGGACTCGTTATAGGAAGACTGGACCGTCCATAGCAAGTGGCGTATTTGTTGATACCCTTCACGTCATTAGCAAGTGCACCCCACTCCTACCCTAGCCCCCGGCTACCTCCTGCAGCGGGAAGTAAATCTCACTAGTAAGTGTGATGAGACTGAGTTGATTTAAAACATATGTATATCGGTACAGACTACGAACACAATCCTAACTTTTTTGTATATGTGGATTTTTTGCAAGATTATGAAGACATTTGCTTATCTGATGGCCCGTGAGTTGTAATTAGAAGGCAGACACTTGAAGGAAAATTAGCATTTTATATGGTGTCCTGCACCTGCTCTGTACTTCTGTTACAGAAGCACTCACAGTAACGGTGTGGGTGATGGATACCATTATGCCTCCTGAGTGAGCTGCTCTCAGCAGAAAGCTCCGAGTAAAAACACTGGTCATCGAAGGACTCCAAAGCAGAGGTTCATTTAAGGATTAAGGGAATACAGTGTTACATGTTTCAAAACTGGTTAAGAACTCTGAAAGGAAACTTGGTTTTGCAAACCAACAAGAGATGAAGGAATGAGACTCATTTTCTAATTCCCATGTCCAGTGGCGTGGGTATGACTTAAGGACCTTTCCAGCAGTGACTTTTGGGGCTGGGAATATTGACTGGTAAAAGTTTACAATGATTTAGAGAAGATCAAGGTCCCAGCATCGGTACCAGGGGCACTGAGTACCTGTGCTTTTCAGGCAATCAATGAACAAGCCTAAGCGTGGAGGTGCGAAGAAAATCCCTTGTTACAACCTAAACCAATAAAATGTAAGATGAGGTGCTTACTGGTTACTGATAACCTAGAGACTTCATTTAGGGAAGGACTTTGTAACCCTAAGGCAATAAAAGGAGTGCGCCAGGACGCAGGTGTACCAAGACAGCCAATGCTGGTGGGGTGTGGGGCAGGACACCCTGGGGGGACCTTCCTTTTGTCTCCAGCACTCTCATTTCTTCTTTCTTAGTGTGTTACACCAAGGTTATCAGTTCACAAGTGTGCTGAGTAAATCGCCTTAAAGGGGAGCTGGTTTTGTGTCTTTAAAGTGCTTGCTTCAGATCGCTTCTTAACAGCGGGGCCGCCTTCAAAACATTATCAGAAATGAACACTACACAGGCTTAAAATGATGGCTTGAGCCAATGAAAAATATGATCCAGGCCTCAGAGGTACCCCAGGCTTTGCACACACAAACATAATGAACCTAATACTCATTTCCATGCTGATTCATGGCATCATATAATTTAGGGCTGGAAGCGGCTGTGAAGACCACCTTTCCTTATTCTTTAGATGAAGGAGCACACGGGGCGACCCCTGATGTGTTCGAGGGACACAGATGGTGGTGGATGGATAACTGGAGAGAAGCCCCAGCCTCTCGTCCAATGCACTTTGCATGGAACTAAATCGTCTTGTGTCAGGGCAACACTAAAGAAACCTCGGCTTCCTGTTTTAATTTGTATCTTCCCTGAGGTCAGGTGGCTATTCAGTGGCTGCATGGCCTAGGGGGTAAGTTTTTGGGGAAAAATCCTAAACTGGCTCACAGCTTGCCCACTTTTATTTCACTCTTTTTAGGAAACTATGCTTTAAAATGTCATAAGAAGACCTGCTAGCAAAGCTTTTGAATTTCTAGAATAACCTCTAACCTCCAGAGCCCACGGACGTCATCAAAGACTTTGAGGAAAGTCATCATGGCATTTTACTGAAGGTAACTAACTTGTTCTAGAATGTTGGATTGTGGTGGGCCTGAGGGCAAGTTAACAATGACCAAGTCTGTACTCCAAGCCGTGTCAGAGGAAGCACACATGTGGAAACAGAGAGTTGTAGCACCAGCACCAGCAGTGTGCTCACACGTGATACACTCATATCTTTTTTTTTTTTTTTAAATTTTGATGCCTCTGTAAGCCAAGAGCAGCTTGAAGGGTGTGCAGAGCCTTCTGATGTACAAAGGAAGGCCAATGGCCAGGGACTTGTGTGGGAAGGGGCTCCTTTCTAGGATGGGGACTCTAGCCTGCTGAGGGGGTTCCCTGAGGGCCCTAGCCCTCACCAGCCACTTAGGCTGCAACAGTGCCTGCCTATGACTTGGTACTTTGGGACAGGTAAGAGCACCTCCACACCTCCAGAATGATCACCAAATCCTCCCCCATCACCAGTCTCCATCTGCTCCTCTCACCTCCTTTCTCATGCACCCTAATATCTGGTGCCTGCCTCACACTCACCCTCCTCCAGAAAGGCTCAGCCCCTGATTCTGCAGCTCCAGAGGCCCCACCCCCACAGAAAACAGAGTCCAGGCTGTTAAGACAACAGGAACGAAGGCAGGAAGGGCGGGAAAGATGGTGCCCTGCTGTCCCTAACATGTCCTCCCTCGCAGCTTGTTATGGGCCTGCGTTTCGGTTTACAGACTCCCTGCACAAGCTGCCCCCCCCACTGCGGTCTCACTGCCCATGTGTGTCTACCCCATAAATGCCAACATAACCTTCCTGACAAATTACAGAAAACCAGGAGTCTGAGGGGCACTTTTATTTCATCATTTGTGCCAAAGCCTTTCCTGGGAACCTGTGGTGGGAGAGTGGGTTTGAGGCAGGTGGGGGCCAAAGCAAGCACCTACGAGGTCAGGTTATAGTTCTGTGATAGAACCCGGATGTCAGGGCCAACCTATCAACCCCACTGTGTGTGGCCACCGGGACATCATTATAGAGCAAGCCTGTGCTCCACTCGGAGTCAGAACGTTACCGAGTCTTCTCTCCCCTGTGTACACAGACCTCCATGACAAGAGAGTTCGTCAAAGGCAGGAAATGCCTTGAACGTCCCCAATATACCAAATTTCCAGTTTTGAGAAGCTTGTAAGGTTGTTTCCAATATTCTATGTTTATCAATACTATGGCAATGGACCTGTTTGCATACAAACCTTTGTTAGTGTCTTCTTAAGAATTTAAAATTCAGTTGCCTATTACCGATTACTCTTAGCCTAAGCTCTGTTCTATAAGCCATTTCGTTATTCCATGGATCTAATATTTTTAAAGATATTATTTATTTATTTGAGAGAGAGAGAGACAGAGACAGAGACAGAGAAAGAGTGAGGGAGGAGCAGAGGAAGGAGGACGAGCAGTCTTCATGCTGAGCACAGAGTCTGACATGGGGCTCGATCCCAGGATCCTGAGATCATGACCTGAGCTGAAATCAAGAGTCGGATGCTCAACCGACTGAGCCACCCAGGCACCCCACCTTGGCTCCAATTTTAAGGTCTGGAAAAAAAATACTTAATATTTTGGACAATGGGATAAAAATGCTCAGGAAACTTGCTTATTCCCACTTCATATCAGGAAGAATATTCTTGTACCTCAGACAGGGGCTTCTAAGTTCCGTCTGCTACCAAGCAGTATTTGGCCTCCTGGGTTACTGGTTTGGAAGGAAGCAGTGTGTTCCTTAATTACATTAATGAATATAAAGGGAATTTCTTCTTAATTTTTTGGGAAATAATACTTTGAAAAAAAGACGTGAGGCTTGGTAATGAGCCAGACTAAATGCCAGGTAGTAAATAAGCCAGGAACTCAACGCCCCAAGTTATCAACTGGTCGACCGCCTGGCATCCCTGGCAGAGTTTTCTCCTGGACCGAGGAAGCTATGGGAAGTAACTCCTTCTGTCACCTTCAGGGTGGTGAAATTTACACGTGGGTTCTCCACCTCTCCTGTGTTCTCTGATACAGTCCATAGAGACATATTATTTGTAGGCGATTCTAAAAGGCACAGCTTCAGGTCTGAATTTTGATGTTTCCGGTGACTTTTCTAGTTTATTGGCTAGTGAATTCTGGGGAGACTTCCAGCCTGAAGCCTCGGCAAAGAAACGCACACTCAGCTGCACTGGTGTGTCTGCCACTGCTCTCGTCCCTCCCCACTGAACCAGGCTGCAGGTGGGTGGCCGGTGGGGCAGACTGTGCTCCCAGAAGGTCAGCACGTGGATGGGGAGCTGGGCCCTCATCGGCTGCTCTGGGAGAGTCGGGGCTCTGACTCACGCCTGACGGAAGAGACTATCCGAGAAGCGGCAGCTGATGGAACAGAAAGTTAACGCTGGTCTGGACAGCAACGGTGACTTAGTGCTTACTCTGAACCAGAGCTCTTCTGAGCACTTCCCTGTACTCATTCATTTAACCCTCAGAGCAACCTCTCAACAGAGATCCTAACCTTATCTTGTCTCTACAGCCAAGGAAACTGAGGCCCAAAGAAGTCATGTGACTTCCTTAAGGTCACACAGGTAGGAGACGATGAAGCCCGGCAGTACGATTTTAGCTGGTTCACCTCTCAAAGGTGTAACAGTGCTCTGTCCGCCAACAAAGGAGGCTCAGTAGCGATGAGAAGAACCACGATCATGTTGGTGGTCTTTGGGCTCAGGTAAGACATGAAGAGAAAAATGACCCAGGCCCCAGGAATGATTGTGACTCCCGAGTCCCTGATGGTATCATGCTTTCTAGTCTCACAGAATAAAGGACTTTTGCTATTCTGACAATGGATATGTGACACGAGGAGGGCTCTTTCCCATTCATGAGGTACTTAGCCTTTCTCTTCAAAATTAGAGCTCAAAATTATAACAGAAGTTAAGTATGAAACAGCATCAGGCCCAGAAAGCTTTTAGGTGCCTGCTGCAAATTATATATTGTAAACGCTACAGGCCATCAGTATAATAACTGCTCTTCCCACAGAGCATGGGGGCAACCTGCATTTCGAACGCCTTAAATTGAAAAGAAATAAACATGTGAAAAAAGAAGGCAGGAAGCATCATGAATACATTTCCACTCTCCAGGGTGATGTAAAATAATACCATTTTGAAAATGACTAGAATTATTCTTTTGAGGTCACTCTAATGTCACTTGGTTGGAAGAAAAATTCACATTAATTGTAAGTAGCTGCACCTGTTGTTTTCCAGATCTACTTATGCATGGATTTGATTTGCAATCGAAAAAGCATCTGTGGCTTCTCTATGTGATAAGTGCATGTGTGCACACACACGCACACACACATGCACACACACGCACACGTGCGCACACACACACACACACACACACAATTCTCTATGCATTTAGTAATAACACCATCACACTTCAAAGAAACCTGAGACCTTAAATACATGTTGAATGGTTTCCTTGTGGTGGTCTACTTGGAACAGGTACAAGAGCTCTCTGAACATTTCCCCCAAGTATAAATGATTGGAACGCTGTTTATATAATTCATGAAAATCTTTAGTCTTATGTCCTTTCAATCTGGTGAATCTATCGCACTGGCAGAATCCTGCTTTTACCCTATGCTTTAAGATGGGATTTATTCCTTCATCTTATCATGCAGGGAAAGAGAAATGAAATTGTACTTTCAGATGCATGTACTTGCATTTCTGCACATACTCATTGAGGTTCAACACTTCCATAGTTTTCATTCTTGAGTTTGTCAAAGGTAACGTGAAACGGGGTCATTCTTTCCATTCAGTCCTGGAGGTGTTTTGAAAACATTAACTGTATCATAAAAAGTTCTTATTCATTCTCAATGATTTGGTTCCTTGAGTATTGTTTGACACCCCTCCCTTACCCCACATGCTAGAAATAATCAGTTATAAGAATTTTAGGACTACCACATGACCTAATTATTTTTTTGTCTCAATGCTCTCAATTTTGGTATTTCTATCCGTAATATTTTGGGCTAAATCACTTCAACATGGCAAACGAGCAAGTTTTCCTATTGCCTTTACTGTCCTACCGCCTGCTGGCAGCCAAGTAACTTCTGGAATATTGTTCCTGAAAGGAAAACCGCCAAGGAAGACTGAGGGTCTACAAGATGACCAATTGCAAGAGAAACACAACCTCTGATGATACCTGTTGTACACACTCACAGATTTGGAGGAGCCCTTGGTGAAGTCATGTACAACCCCCCATCCACTACTACCAGCCTAGGACAAGGTTCCAGGATGTTGGCACCCCAAGGACAGTTTTCATGACCTCCTGATGCTGTCTCAGGCTTCCATTCTTGCTCTCTTCCCCCGATTTCATTTTGTACAAGAACGGACTTAAAAAGCATAGGTATATATAATACTTATAAATAATATAAATAGTATAAATACTTAAAAATATATGTACTTATAATTTCCTTCCATAGTTCTCATGGACTTAGACTAGGGTCCAGATTTCTTCCCGTGGGCATGTGAAGCCCTGCGCAGCCTGGCTCCTGCCTAGTCCTCTTAGTCTCATGTCGCTCTCACGTCCATTTTGTCATCGCCACACTGGGCTTCTGTAGAGCTCTTGAACACTGAGCTCCTTCCTCGACGGCTCTCCCCCCAGATCCTTTGCATATCTGGTTTCATTCTATCAAGCGGGAAGGAGCTCTTCTCGCACCAATACTCTCACACTACTCAGTTTTATTTTCTTCCCACTATAATAGGAACAAAGAGCTTTTATGGGGGTTATGGGGTCAGGGGGACATTAGATGTGAACTTGCATTCTTTCTGAACTGAAGGTTGAGCAATGTTTGCTAATCCTACATTAAATTATATTATTTTGGCCCATAGCCTGTAAGTTCCTGGCTCCCCAGGGTGCCTACAACGGACTTCTGATCCGCACATCCAGTATCCCTACCAAGAACAGATGAGCCCAAGACCCCTTATTCAAAGGCAAGCGAAGCCATCACTTACTGATAGTGGATCCGGACTCAGGTCTGTTCAGGGAGCTGATGATGACAAAGCCGAAGCCTTCGTTCTCCTTGCGGTGAATGACCACATCGCTGGTCTGCAGACTGTGGGAGGCAAAGCCTTCAGGTGGAGAGGCATTGCTACTGGGGGCAGCGTGGTTGCTGTTGGTGTAGGTGGCGTAGTCACTGCGCGGAGAGCTGTGGTGGGTTGACACGGAGCCTGGACTCCTCCCGTTCTCTGGGCAGGGCTCCCCTGCAAAACACAGTGTGCCCGGGCACTCGGTTACGTAACAAGGGTCTTGATGAGTGCCTCTGCGTACTAGGTGCAGTTCTAGACATTAGCATCATGATAAGACTGGCTGACTGGCTTCTAGTCCTCACGAGTGTAGAGTATTTGAAGGGCTACAAACCCAGCTACAGAGCACCCAGGTCTAAGCCCCATTCCACTCTTCACGGCAAACGTAGCTAAACCCTCATCGGCTTCCTCTGTGCTGCTACTAGTTTATATTTTCCTCTTGTTAAATCTGCAACACTCCCCCCCCCCCCCCCCCCCCCCCCCCCCCCCCCGGAAACACCCCTGGTTTTTAATTTTTGGCTTTTTTTTTTTTTTTTTTAAGATATATTTATTCATTTGAGAGAGAGGGGGTGGGGAAGGGGCAGAGGGAGGAGCAGAGGGAGAGGGGAAGCAGGCTCTCCACTGAGCGTGGAGCCCCACACGAGCCTCCATCTCACGATCTGACCCTGAGATCACGGCCTAAACCAAAAACAAGAGTCAGACGCTGACCTGAGTGAGCCACCCAGGAACCCCTGGATACTGAGCTTCTTAGTTTCATAATGATAACTGATTAAAGATTACAAAACAGGAGGGCAGTATCTTAAACTGCATTGTGCGCAGGATTACTTAAAGAAATTGTGAAGACTGTATCTTCAGGGTCCACGTGTGGAAAGTGGTTTTCTTTTTTTTTAAAGGATTTTATTTATTTATTTGACAGAGATCACAAGTAGGCAGAGAGGCAGGCAGAGAGAGAGGGGGAAGCAGGCTCCCTGCTGAGCAGAGAGCCCGATGTGGGGCTCGATCTCAGGACCCTGGGATCATGACCTGAGCCGAAGCTTTTACCCACTGAGCTACCCAGGTGCCCCTGGAAAGGGTTTTTAGTAGATTTAGGAAGACTGGGCACAGGAGAGAGAAACCCAGTAAGAGTTCTAGGCCACCATTGAGCAATGCTGCTGGAGGGGTACCGTTAGTGGGGCTAACAGCCCAGGATGTCAATGTAAAGGGACCCATCATAATCACAGTTTTAGAGGCATTAATTCACTCCATGTAGGTGGAAAACATCTTTCTTAAAGGATCCTTCTTTTATTCATTTACTCTAGGATTAAATCTAACAATGAAGTCAGGCCAAGGGGATGATGAGTTTTGAATTTCTGAATGAGGTGTGGGTGGCATTGCTCATTTTTATGCTGTATTATTTCAAAATATTCTCTATTATTAGCCAGATAAACCAAACAAATACTTCCATGAGAAAACAAGCTTATTTACAGGAAGAAATGATAAAACGTTGGCAGCCAAGAGAAGCTACTTTTTAAAAATGAAAGTTCACCTGTTATTGATAAAGAATTTTGTCATTTTAACTTAATACTTAGGTTTTGGTATTCTGGTTAAAAGAACTGAAGCGGGCACCTAAAATATTGTAACTAGAAATAGGACTGTTTCATCTCATCTTACAGTTTGATTAGTTTGCTCAAAAGATGTTTCTGGAACAGAGAAACAGTGAGAAGGAAAGTAACCACAAATAATGACTCTTTTTTGGGTCTTTAGATATGGCCTCCCATTTAGAGCTCTGGTAGGTGTCTCGTATGGCAAGATAAAAATAATTAGCAAAAGTCCCAGCGAAGGCTCTTAACTTGATAAACTGCAATTCCATTCTGAAGTGAAAAATCCTTTCATTTCAAAAATCAAAAATCATTTCAAAAATCAGGGAGAAAGAACACAGACTACAAGAGAATTTTTGTTCTACTGATATGTAGAGAAAAAGGAAGGGCATTTATTCATACACTCAGATTATAAAATAGTCTTACAAAAATGTATTCATTTCTTGTTTGTAATAGCAGAATAAGATCCAGGCTGCTGCTTATTATCATTTGATAAATTTGAATTTTTCGGTAAGATTTAATTAATCAGGTTTTAATTAAAGAAGACAAATGGATGCTTTTCATCTGTAAGAAATGTATTGAGGTGAGAAAAGAACGAAATGCCAATGTCAAAGCCTTTCCCTCTTTTCTACCGGAATTTAAAACTACTTGTAAAATGTCCCCTCCCCACTAGAAAATATTCAAAGACAAGCTGTTACGGTCTTGGTGAAGTACATGTCCTTTATCAGTCCTTGTGCAAATTGGAAATAAAGTGATTAGAGATAGTCGGGAGGAAGAAAAACAAACAATTATTAGGCTGCAACATTAAATTGAAAATCTCCCTGAGTTATTGGACCAAATCAGTAACTAAATGTCATAGGCAATGACAAGAGAGATCTCATTTTCTGGCTGTCATATTTTAGGGGATTGAGGGCTGTGCCTGTCAATAAAGTGGCAACAAAGGAAACTGATCTGTCTTTGCAGTAAGTGTCTGGGAGCAGCTCTCCCTTGGGTTCTAGAGGTTTCCCCGAAAGAACGCCACTGACTATTCAACGTGAATGGTGGCTGGGGAAGGGGAAGAGTGCAAAACAGTAAAAAGAATACTGTTCTATTGCTTTTGGACTTTGCTTTCAACCTCTAGAACAAAGTTCTTCATCTTTTTTAATTTTTAAATTTAGTTTAATTTTTTCAGTGTTCTAAGATTCATTGTTTATGCACCACGCCCAGTGCTCCATGCAATCGGTGCCCACCTTAGTCCTCACCACCAGGCTCACCCAACGCCCCCATCCTCTCCCTTCCAAAACCCTCGGTTTCTTTCTCAGAGCGCACAGTCTCTCATGGTTCGTCTCCCCCTTCGATTTCCCCCAATTCACTTTTCCTTTCCTTCTCCTAATAAGGCAGTGGGTCTTGCCAGCCCAGGCTGGAGTGTCCACACGCAGTGTACAACCCAATGGGGCCTGATGGAGCAGGGGTCAGCCCACAGGCTGGGTCCCCACCAAAGCGAGGGGCTGACCCGCCTGCGAGGCATCTGAGTGGGTGTACTTCTGGTCTAGATTCCTCAAAGCAGACAACTTATTTAGACGGGTGACCTGCTCACAGACAAAGAAGAAGGGAACATGTTTGGAATCAACAAAAAGTCTAGTAACCAGGACTGGGGGATCCAGGGGCACCTTTCAGCCAGCTGCCAAGAAAGCCTTCTCTTTCTTGGCATTAAGCTGAGAATTAGACTCTCCCTTAGATATGAGAGAAGAGTACTGATGGATAGCTTTCAGACGGACTCTAACGTGTTTTGATTAAATCATAAAATGTTCTTTCACATCAATTCTAGATTGACACATGTGGAAATTCCTCAGAGACACCCTTCTCTCAGACGAATAGTGTGTATTCAAAATAATATGTCATTAGGTTGAACGTCTCAAAGCTGAGCTACTAAATATATAAATATTTATACTTCAGTGTAATAATTAAAGCCGCTCTTCTACTATCCTTGGGGGAAAAAATAGCTAAACACTGGCGCTGGTGGCGTGGGTAAAACATCTCTCAAAACTAGTTTATTTTTTAAATTAAAAAAAAGGTTTTTTTAAAACTTTTCATTTATTTTTTGGGAGAGAGAGTGAGTGTGTGTGTGTGAGAGAGAGCAATCGTGGGGAGAGAGGGAAAGGAAGAGGGAGAAGCAGACTCCTTGCTGAGCAGGGACCCCGACGTGGTGCTCGATCCCAGAATCTTGGGTTCATGACCTGAGCCAAAGGCAGATGCTTAACTGAGCCACCCAGGCGCCCCTCAAAACTAGTTTAAAGTGCGAGACCTGTGCTATAATTATCTCGTAATAAAATTAAATGTATTATGGGATGTTTCCTTCCTTTACTCCACAATTTCTCCTTTTTGAGGATCTAGCTTGTCTTTCCCTCATTGAAAACCTCGCCTTTCTAGCCTTAGCATGCACACTTTTAAAATATTTTAATATTTGCAGAAGCTTCTGCGTTACTTTAGTTTTTGCCCGATGTAACTAACTAGGCATTATCTCTCCTAATACCTGCGCTTTTCTCTCTTTTTCTCTTGAGTGTTGGAAGCCAGTGCCTAGTGCCTTCTGAGGAGGGAAAGGACATTTGCACAAGCTGAGGCAAGCATAAGGCTGAAGGCTTTAACCTCTGTGAGTGCCGCCCCCCCTTCTTCCCAGCTCCTGATACCACTTCTCTGTGTAAGAAGGTGGCAACTTTGTCCCTTTTCTCACATATCTTCTGTCTCTTCACAAGCTGATTGCTCACTTCCTTCAGCTTTGAACCATCTCATTGTAAGTCAGGCTCACACCTCCCACTGCCTTTGCTTGGGAAAGCACAATAATAATGATAACAGTCCTTGAAAAGGCATCTTCGCTGTCATATCCATTTGTGGCTGTCCTTTCTCCTGTTGGAGAAACAGCAGCTAAGAAGAAAAGCTGTCTTCCTATGCCTTTAAAAAATCTGTTCCATCCTATTTCTAGGCATTTACTTTACTATCAAAGTATCCTTTCCTGAACTTAATCATTTTCAATACTGATGAAGCTTTCAAGGAAGAGTGAGCTGAATTAACTTGGAAAACACTCCTGGTGTGAACGAGCAGTCTGCAGCCGAACGTTTTCAAAAATTAAATGCACTTGAAATGCACTTGAAAACCTAAATGAGTAAAGTTGGTAAGAACTGCAGCAAAGAGCATCTTCACAAAAGTCACATGATCCACAAATTGCAAGAATACATTTTTGCAGCATTTGGCATGCACTCCAATAGCGTGGGTTGATTAAAACAAAATTTAATTGGCAATAATCAGCTGGTGGCAAGGGGAGCATGAAATTATGTTGGTGCACTTGGTTTTGCACCTTGCAGTATATTTCCTTGTAAATCAGGTATCTTTTTAATTTATCTGTGGGTTACAGAACATATAGCACGGCAAACTTTTTATTAAAAATCACTCTTAGGGAGAGAGACTGTTAAATGTTAACCAAGCAAACACTGTCTTCCTCCTGGCATCTTGCCCCAGGATAAGGCAGGATTCAAGGTGTTTTACTTCTTTGGGTCAAGTGGTATGTCATGAATTTCTGAAGATGAATGGCACTTCTTAGCAAAACCTCCACACGATACAAGATATATAGCAGTCTGTACTGGTGAGGGCTGACAATTCTTGCGACTTGCCCTTTTAAACGATTGCCGTTGATCAAAGTCTAGTTTCTAGAAGACTCGAATAGAAAAGGGTCTTTAGTTCAATTAGTAAGTCTTATCTTCCCTAGTCACACACAGCCTGTGATTAGCCAGTGGCACCCAACCCCCCACTATTTTTTTTTTTTTTAATTCAGATGCCTTATAATAATAACACAGGGAAGACTACTTGGGTTAGGAAGTGACATTTGCTAAAGGATGGTCTCACATCTTTGAATTCCTTGGGGGTGGGATGGGCGGGGGCCCGAAGGTAGGCTAAAGCCAGAAGCACAGGTGGTGGTGGGGGCGGGGGCGGCAGGCAAGAGCCTCTGCATTATCACTGATTTTCACTGCAGACTCCTGGGTGAGCTACCCAACCTCTGGGCCTTGGTTTCCTTTTCTGTAACACGTGGGAGCTCCTGCAGCTGAGGTCCATCCTAATCTGTATGAGAAGACCCAGGGGGCTGAGCAGAGAGGCCAGCAGCCATGAGAGCAGTAGGTAATTCTCAGGGCAAAGCTCTGGCAGCTGGGGACCTACTGCCTACGTTACTGAGTGCTTAGATTATGAAAAATGGTTGATTTTTGTAACAGACATATTCATAGAACTATAAACCGTTTTGGGGGATTGAGATGGTGGAGAGAGATAAACTAAATCATATTAGGACTGTGAAGACTGATTTAAAAGTGAAGTCTTCGGTGGATTCTTTCACGATGCTAGGAAATGGCTGTAAAGGGAATAATTACTTCTAATTTACCGGTTCCATTAGCTTGGAGTTAAATGAATTGTGTTTTCTCAGAGTGACATACAGCTGTATTTTTGTCATAGTTTTATTGTTACCTTTTATCAGGCTCTACTTTGGAGGCTAATTTTCCATCCTAGTTGCCTTATTATGGTATCAAAATGCCGTGGTTCTTGGTTTGTAAACACAATGAGGAACACTTTCCAAAGCTGTATTTTCCACTACCATAATGTTCTTCTTATAACTAGCATCCACCAAAGAGCAAAGAGCATACGCATTTTAAATTAGCCCCAGGCTTTGCTAGAAATTTTTAATGACTGAGCTGAAAATGTAGGGCTGAGAGATTGCTTGGAATTACAGTGGGGTGAAAATCTGCCCTTTCGAAATCATGGTCACATGTGGAAGATCTAGGTTGACTTTTGTCCTTGTATAATACAGATAGTGGTTTAAAATTTTGTTCTCCCTGTCCTTACCATGTCCCACAAAAGCATTTTACCACCCGATCCCCAAGCCTCCCTGCTGGCTTGAGCCACAGACCTCCACATAGCACCTTCCTTCTCACAGTGAGGTTGACCTGCCCGTTTCGGGCTGCGTGGTGCATCAGGTCAATGACATAGCGGTGGGTCTTGCCAGCCACTGGAATCCCGTCGACATAGACAAGCTCGTCTCCTGGGTGTAGGCGGCCGTCTCTGTCGGCTGAACCCATGGCAATGACGGCGCCAATCAAAATCTAGAGAAACGTGAGAAAGAAAGGATATTTACATTTCAACTATTTTTGCTCACATATACATAATTTCTTTATGTAAATATAGTTATAGATAATATTAAAATTTCCTTATATATAAATCTAATTATACACAATAAGATCATATATAGATATAATTTCTTTATATGTATGTACAACTTGGGGGAAGGTTTTATTTCCACATTCTACCCCTTACTCCAAACCTGAGCATGTACTTGAAAAATGAAAAATGAGGGGCCTTTCCCACTCTTCCAGGTTGCTAACTCCTTTTAGAGAAATGAACGTTTTGAACTTGTTGCTGATGGCCACGAGGTCTGGAGGACACTTGCTTCCTGGCGCACCAGTTATCACCCTTAAGGAAAATTCTAACCCCAAATATTCTGATGTTATTGGCCACTGGGCATGTAATGAGCTGGGGATTGAATCTTGGCTCCACTTCTTATTTGTGTGGCCTTGGGCAAATCTTAACCTATGTGAGCCTCAGTTTCTTCATCTGCAAAATGGGGAAATAAAGTAATGGGAGCTGCTTTATGGACTTCGTGAAAGAACTGAATGAAATAATGCATGTAAAGCATTTAACTTTGCTCATGGCACATAGTGAGAGCTCAAAAAAATGTCAGGGGAAACTAGGGGCTGCATATTATGAGACTGATAATGATTCAATTTTTTTTTTTTTTTTTACTTTGCTTTGCCTTGCAAGGCTGGAGGTAAGGAAAAACAAAATAAAACAAAGTAAAACTCCCAGTTGGCTCTTCAGGCCAGGCAACTTTAAAAAAGCCTCAGTCAAACCTCCTCCTGATTTTTGCTCTATTCCTTCGAATATTTCCTTGGAGCACTATCCTTAGTGTAAAGGACATTCACAGTTCTGCCTATCCCCTGAAATGCTTCTGAAATGTTTAGGTGATTCTCATGCCAAGAAATGAGGAAGAACACATCTGGGAAATGTGTGTGTGTTAATTCCCTGAACCAGGGACTGTAAGGAAAAACCTAACATAAGGCTTCCCACTTTCTGTTAGAAACACTCAGATTAGTGTCCATTAATGAGGCTTTTTTTTTTCTTTCTCAGATAAAAAACCAATGGCACTAAATATTTTAGTTACACTGTTTAACCTACAATTTTTCCAACACATGGGCAATGGCCATCCGATTTCTTTCGCCAAGTGGCTTAGCTATAGAGCATCTGAAGTCAATTGTTACTCTTACCTTGATCATATTACAGAGGCTATCCACTAAGTTTTAAGTCTTTATAAAAATCAGTTGCTCCCAGATGGATTTCTTTCGGGCACAATGATTTCCTTCAAACTCTGGATCTGTGGATCCCAGCTCATTTGCAGAGCTGCCCCCTCGTGATCGTGGGCTTATGAGTCTCAGGTGTGACAACAGACTGATTCTTACGTGGTCACACTGCTCGGCGTGGCCTGTCAACATGGCAACTTGATGTGAATGCCCAGGACTTCTCGGGTATATGCAGAATTAAAGGATGGAGAGTGCTCTGTTTTCCTGAAGACCTCATAGCCTTGGCCCACTGAACAGCTTCCTTTATCCACAGGAATGACAATTCTTGATGACTACACCTACTTTGTCTCAATTCCTGGGGGTGGGCTGGGGTTCGATTTGCTTCCACACTGAATATCGGTGCTCTGAGGAGTGGCTCATTATTGCTATCACAAGGAAAACCTCCCATATCCTGCCTTAGATTAGCGGTACAGTGTGGTTCTTTCCCGGCAATGCTCCGCTCCCATTTCCTACAGGCCAGCGGCTGGGTCTGCTTCTGACATCCTCCGTTTCTCTTATTGTCATGCCAACCTGAATTTATGAGCTTCTTTCTGAAGATGTTCCAATCTCTTCTTCAAAAGACTGAACCCGCTAAGGAGCCCTTCAAAGATTTGCTAAGTGCTTTGTGCGAAAGCCAGTTAAAATGAATGTTTATGTTTCTCCACTGCCCCATGAAAAGCTGCATTTAGCTGGGTTAGTCCCCCAAAATGCTTCAACCTTTGGACTTCCTATGTGCTTTAGTGAGAGTTTATAGCTAGTTACAGAGAAGAAAATGGCTCGTGAGCTTCTTGGCCGGTTAATTATCAACTTGAAGCTATATTTCTGACTCTCACTGAGAAGAGTGAACCAAAATATAGGTCACATTTGAGAACAGCATGGATGCAATTTGGCCCTCTACAAAAACAGCAAAAACAAAATTTCACTAAGGAAAAAAACCCCAAAAAACAAAACACCACCCCCCGGCCCCTGGCCCCAAATTTCACTTTCGAAAATTCCCATTCCTCCCTTGCCGTAAGCAGGCAGCAAAGATATGCAGATGCTCTCGAAGTTACCGTCTTTGTTACTAGGTGATACTAGTTCTAGTACCGCTTAAACTAGTTTCACTCAATAATAGAAAAATCCCAGTAAAACATCTGCTTTTCTGCTGCATTTCTGTGATAGGAGTACTAATTAATTTATCTATTCAGCAAATATTAATTGAACCCGTGGGTACTTTTGGGTGTTAGAAATTCATCTGTGAACAAGAAATACAGATCCCTGCCCTTAGAAAACTCCTAGTCTAGTGGTCAGACAATAATGAGTGTAGTCAGTTCTGTTGTACGCTAGCAGGCATGCACCACGGAAAAAAGGGAGCAAGGTGAGGTGGCGGGTAGGGGTCAGTCACGTGACCCGAGGCGGTGCGAGAGCTGGTTAGAGGAGGCACCGCTGAGAAGCTGACATTTGAGCAAAGACTGAAGTTCCCCTGACACACTTTTTTAAAAGTGGAAGCTTTACTCTTTGAAATTCTGTTCATTTGATCAAATCTCATGTGCTTATTTCCAATAAGTGGTATAATCAGCAGAGTACCCCAGTATAACTTCTTACACAGTGTTACACAATTCCTGTATGTATAGACATTATTATGTAATGACATTAATAATCCATCCTCTACCCTGTTTCAAATAAATGTTGACATAATTATTAAATGGGATTGAACTGAGCCCTGAGTGGTGGCCTGTGGTGGCCTGTAGCAGGCACCGAGCTGCGTGCCCAGTAGCCGTATGTAGCACCGAGCCTTGCGTCCATGAGCCGTGTGCAGCAGGTGCATTTGCTGAATTCATCAGGAGCCGTGGCCTCTGCTGGGAAGAGGCTCACTGCGCACGCTCTCTTCAAGCTCTCACGCAGCTCTTCTGCCTTAGGCTTTGGCCATTTTGCCCCTTCATGCGTTGTATTTCACTGTAGCTGCAGAGCTAATTCTATGTATCTTCTCTTTTAAGGAACAACAACAACAACAACACCTTTTTCCCCTGCCTTTTAATTCGAGTATGCCTTGTATGCTCCAGTTATTCTATGAGTGTAGTTCCTGCCTGCCACCGGTCCCTGCAGAGATGAGACGGTCCTTGGTTCCTTGCTGCAACTCCTACTGCCTTTTCAATGCATATACACTCTCCTGTTGGCTTAAAGTATCGCTACATGCCTCAGGACATCTGATCCTTTAAGCCAGGAGTTCTAACGCTTTAGGGCAAAAGTGAACCACCTGGAGAGCCTATTAAAACACAGCGTTGGGAACTACCCGCCCTCCCCAAGAGTGTGATACTGCTGGTCTGGCGTGGAACCCGAGAGTCCACATGTTTGACAAGCTCCCTGGAGAGGTGGGAAGCTTCAGTCTGTGGCCCTAGCACCCTCTGAGTAGCAAGTCCTGAGTATTCACACTTGGTCCAATGGCCACGGGATCTGTGGTCCTCACTGGTCACCTTCTAAGTCCCCTGAAGGACTCTCCCGCTGGTGCCTGGCCTGAGCTCTCTGCCCCATCAGGCCTATCACTTTGCAGGTCTGTTGGGAGATACTTTCCACCTCGCAATTCCTCCCAATGTGCATGGTCTGGGCTCTCTGACCCATCAGACTACATTTCCCTTCTGGTCTTGCTGACCCTGGGCTACACTGAGCCTTCCTGCCAACACTGGCCTCGCTCCACACGCACTTCCCTCTAGACTCACTGGATTCTAAGCCTGTATAGACCCACTCATCAGTTTGCTCATTGCTCTTGGAGAAGTTCTTTATCTTGTCCTTACTGCTTTGGCTTTGAAGAAAGAACTCTGTGGCAAAACAGCTAGAAAAGCCTGCTCCCTGAACTCCCGGAACAACGGATCCATGCCCTTAGCTTTTCAACCGCCTTCTCAGAAAACAAAAGAGTCACAACAACTCCACAACTCTGTCTCATAGGCTGGGAAGGCATGGAACAAAACAGAGTATTTGATATGAAATAACAGCAATTCACATTTAAGTGGCCGGTACCCCAGTCAGCCAGGGGAAAAAGCTAACACAAAAAAAGGAAAACCAAAATCATATGTGCAGGCCTTTTAATTCCTTTAACTCTTTCTGGCTCTACCTAATGCAAGTCCAACCCTATTAGGTCTGAGCTACAATAATAATGGCCTGGGACAACTTAACGGGGTGGCAAGCCGATTTCAGGCTCTTGCCTTCTGAAACTTCTCTGCAAGTTTGCACAGACTCGCCGACCAAGAAATGTGTCTATCGTTACCTCCTCTTTCTATGAACAGTTTTTCTTCATTGCAGCATTTTCTAAATCTTTCTACCTTGATGCCTTCCCATCTCTTTTCAGCTCACAGCTGGAAATCCCATTTTTGTTCCTTTCTGGCAATTTTTCATTTCTTTCTATTTCTATTGTTATTTAACTGTGAAAAGTATTTCCTCTTTCAGGAAAAATGCCCATAGGCTTTGTTGGAGTTGGAGTCCCGCTGTTCATTATTTGCCAAAAGCTATGTTGTCGTGTTTAAAGCACACCCTGAGATATCAGTACCATTTCATATATATGGAGGCAGAAACCTGTTTGATGTAATTTATGAGACCTCCTGTGGTTGGGGACCAAGTCGCCTCATGAGACTCTCCCTTTGTAGTACATCGGCAATTAAATGAGGCCAGCACATTTTGTTTATATATTATCTCTGGATGGAGGAAAGCAGGAAGGAAAGGCTCATGGGAGGTCTTTACAGTAGACTCACTCTTAGTGACATGGTCTTTCTGAGGTGCAACATTCTGGTCTTCAAGGCATTACTTTCTGCCTTTGCTTGCTTTAGGAAAATTTAGGCTTCTACTTAAATGGCTTAAGTGTCCAAATTGTAACTAGCAGACTGTGTGTGTCTTAAATCATCCAAATGAAAGAATAAAACAGAATAAGTCTAAATAAACACAACGGGTATAACCAACAATCCATGTAATCTGAAGAGGCTTATCAGAGATACTGGATGCCTGCCCTCTGTAGAGGAGAAGGGCCCCCTGAGTCAAAGCCAGTGTTCAGAAGGGCTGGGAATCTGGGGGTCCGTGTGCTGACTAGGAGGCCAGGTGGTGACTATGGCCGCATTCACACACCTGAGCTTCATTTTGAGCAATATATGCTCCATTGGGGCCACAATATTACTGCTTCAGTGACAAATTTCAGCCAGTCCCCTCCCTTCTTGAGCCAGCTGAGACCACGTCTTCCCTGTGGACAGTCACGTGGTCCCTCCTGCCCCTGGGGGAGGAGGGAGAGACTGGTGAAGACAGTATTTCCTGAATGTGGTTCTAGTTTACCCCCAAAGGGACAACACAGGCACATTTGGGGGAGGGGGTTCCAGCAATGTAAGAATTTTCTATTTCAAAGACTGTATTGAAGTAAGCATCATGGGAAGAATTCGAACTTCACTTCTTTTTTATTTTTGTCATAGTTTAATCTTATTTGTCCTTATCATATAAGGGAAGGACCCTGATATTATGCTTAGGGGTTGTAAAAATCCAGGATCTGGCCCTGGTTGAAGAGTCCTTTGGTACAAAATATTCATCTTTGAGTCCAGTTCTCTGGGATGGGATCTCCAAGACAGGAGACTAAAGGAATAATGCAGGTACGAGGGGTTCTTGGGAACTGTGGCCATGCTCATTTCAAAATGGACCACCCCTTAGCTCTGGTCAGTTGCTGTCAATGAGAAAGATAAGCCAAATGTTGCTAGATTTATTTTTCTAGAGAATATGTAAATCTGAATTTTAAACATGTGAAATTAATTGGTGTTCCACAATTTTAAAACACTGGGTTGAACAAAACATGTTTTAGGGCTCCTAGGACAACATTCCTGATTCTAGGAGGAAGCCATTTAAATTCTACAGAGCCTGTAGCATCTAGAAGCCTCAGAAAAGGTAAACTCCAGGTTATTACTTTTTTTTTTTTTTTTCCCTGAGAGGTTCAGGTGACAGTTTGGGCTTGGTGAAGAGGATTCTCTTCAATTCCAGTTAGCAAATATCTAATATGTCAGGCTCTGTGCTGGGCTTAGAAGATAGAAACACCGCCATAACACAGTTCTTGCCTTCAAGGAGATCACAGTTTGGTAAGGGGGGAAAAGTATGTCAGTACATTCTGGAACAAATAGGAACCTCCTCCTTCTGGTGGAGACCGCTTAGGTTGGTAAATTTGAAGCATTATGGCATCATAATGGATTTTAATGAATTTACCCTTAAATGTCCTACAAGAGTCTCAGTATCCACCACAGGGTGATGAAAATCACCTTAAAGTGCCATCATTGCTTTCATGTAGTGTCTTTTAAACACATAGGTATACAATAAAGAATTGAGCGTGAGCCCAAAGAGAGGTCTGGCCTTTCCTGAAATGTAACCTCTAAACCATTGGAACAGGAGTATCTTTATTCACTCTGAGCCCCTTGTACCACACCTGAGTGTTTGTGCTAAGGAGGAGACTTCTTGTGGGTACCTGGGTACCTGACAGTTTATCCTAAAGGAGATGACTCAGGGGGGAACGGCCACACCCAGTCCTGAGGGGTGGGGCTCCCTGACCAGGTAAGAATGACAAGTCATATAATTAGAGGGTTGGGCCTTTGAACCTTGTGACATCACCCTGACTCTCTGGGAAGAAGAGGGGCTGGAGACTGAGCTCAACCGCCTCAATGCCTCAGTCACTCATCTCACACAGTAAGACCCCAATAAAAACTCTGGATACCGACACTTGGGTGAGCATCCCTGGTTGGCATCGATGCTGGGAGGGATAACTTGTCTCAGAATGATGGAAGCCTTCCAGACTTTGTCCTATGGGCCTTTTTTATTTTTTTCCTTTTTCTTTTGGTTGGTCCTAATTTGTATGCTTTCAGTGTAAAATTGTAATAGTAAGTACTGCACTTTCCTGAGTTTTAGTAGTTGTCCTAGTGAATTATCCAATCTGAAGGAGGCCTTGGGACCCCCAAATTTGCAGCTAGTGTCTGAAGTGAGGGATATTCACTTTACGGCAGTCTGGAGGACCGTGACCTTAACCTCCTGTTTGGCAGATGACATACTAGTCATTTATGGGGGCACTGATGGAGAATAAGAAGGGGAAGATGAAGTCCCTGCTTAGGGGGAATTTTAAATCCCTCTGATCAAACAAAACTCAGAATCAGGTGGCAGATAGAGGGGAGCCAGGGGAGTCTAAATTCAGCTTCTCAACATTTTTCCTAGTAAGGGATCTCATCAATCATCTGGTCCAGCTCCACTTGAAGGGCCAAAGATCCTCTCTGGGGTTCCTGTCAGGTTCTCATCAGTTCTGCTTGAATACTTCTCTCGGGAAGGAGCTCACTGTCTACCAAGGCAATCAACTTCACTTTTCTCAGTCTTCATTTTTACAGATTCCTTTCATTTGTTAGATTAACTTTTTTCTCCTAAAGATTTCTGCTCATTTTTGGTTCTAGCTTTATTTTCTGGAACAGCTGACCAAAAAATGAGATGATGAGGATAAACCTGCATTCAACACCTGATAGGATCCAGGCATGATACCAAGAGGTTTGCATATGCTATCTTGAATTCTTAAAGCTCTCTTGCTGAGAAAGAAACACTGTGTTCTTCATCTTATAGGTGAGGAAACTGAGGCTTACAGCTTAAATCCCTTGCATGAGCTGGGATGGGGTTAAGGTACCTGAGCTGGAATGGGGTGTCATTTATTCAAACTTTCCATGGACCTGACTTAGTCACATGGGTACCATTTAAGACACATCTTTTACAGTGAGTATTTTATGGTTGATATTTTGATACATGCTCACAAATCTAACTTTGCTGAATTTTCTGTATATTATTTTATGCTTTGACTCTGGTGTATAATGAGCGGTGGGTGTGTGCATGCACACACAGGTTTAATTTTTCCAGAGCCCTTCCCAAAGTCTCAATATTGTGCCAACTGAAGTTCGCTTTGTGAACATCTTCTCATGGTAATCCCTTCATTTGGATCTGGCTGAGATTTTGCAGCATTAAGCTTGATTTTACTTCTGTTTATCCCTGTGTTCTCTCTCCCTCATACTTTTGACTGCAAATGTACATAAATTCTGCTGGTCCAAGTCATCCCTTGGCTTGTATCTTCTTCTTCTTCTTTTTTTTTTAAGATTTTATTTATTTATTTGACAGAGAGAGACACAGCGAGAGAAGGAACACAAGCGGGGGCGAGGGTGCGAAAGGGAGAAGCAGGCTTCCCACCAAGCAGGGAGCCTGATGTGGGGCTCAGTCCCAGAACCCCAGGATCATGACCTGAGCTGAAGGCAGACACTTAATGACTGAGCCACCCAGGCGCCCCTGGCTTGTATCTTCTGTCATACCATGTTTTTACTTTGAGTCACTGTCCAGAGTGACTAGGGGTCCAATACAATTAGGCAGTTGAACTATTCAAGAGGAATTCAATCCATTCTGAGTAATGTCCACTCTTAATGTATGGACATTAATTTATGACGGTATGTTGGCATGGAAACACCGACATGTTTTGAGAACTGAAACAGCAAGAAAAGAAGACAAATCTCAAACTTTTTTTTTGAGCCCTCAGAGACATTCTTTTGGGTTGAGAGTGAATGAGACCTCCCCTGACGATGCACGGTCTCTAGCCCACAATGTGGAAAAAAAGAGGTTTCGACTTACAGGCTGCCCAGGCTCATCTCCGCCGAGGATTCTGAAGCCAAATCCAGACTCCATCCTGCGAAGGTGGACATCCAGCTCTTTATAATCTGGACCTGGCATAAAGGAGAGCCTATTGAGTAATGAATCCTGTCTTTTCCCTGCTCCTTGAGAAACCAAACACACCAATGATAAATTAATTTTGTGGATGTGATTAATGAGAGTGCTGTTAGAGTTGGTGGAGAGCAGAGAGGATAAAAAAAAAAATAATAACAAAAAAGTTCCAAAATTAGGTAGTCTCTGGATTAACAGTGATCAAATAAGGGCATAACTAGGGTATCACCATAGGCAGAAATAACATACAAATTTCCTGACTTAAAAAAAAAAAACAACCCCACAATGCCTCTGTAATACCTTATTTTCCTGAAAGCATTCAGATTGCTCTCAAGAAGATTGGCTGTCACTTTGAGGATGTTTACTCTGACTAGAACGATTGTTTCAGAAGTATGAAAGAAAAGATGACATCCTGGAACTACCTGGTAGAGAACTGCCTAGGAATTTATAAATATCTCTTTATGTCTTGATGCATCCCATTTCGTGTATGTTGGGGGGGGCAGGAGGGAGATACAAATTTATGCCTAATGAATTTGTCTTTTTTAGAATTGTAAAAATTAGAAAAAAATAGAATGTATTGGGAGTTTGAGTGAAGTTTTCAGACAAACTCCTTTAGGTTTTTCATAACTTAGGGGTAGAAATTTGCCTGGCATAAGTGAATGCTTACCTCCCTAAACCTTTTACAATGTGGAAGTCACTACTGAGCTTACTAGTGTATTTAAAATAAACTGGAAGAAGGATGCTTTCTTGCAGTTAGCTGAAAGAACAGAAATGTAGTTAAAAAATAAGCTGGGAGACTCCCGGATGCCAGTTTTTTCAATCCTAGAATAAATACATGAAAAGTCCAAGACCTCTTTTGACTTTTGAAGTGAATGTGATTTTTGCTTACCCATCACCCTTGGAACTTTGAATCCTTCTCACAGGGGTAAAGTCTCCATTCTGACTTGTGCATACTTTCGTGGTCATTGTTGGGATGCCACTGAATGTTAGCAACTTTGCGAAATATTGATGAATGCCATCCTTTGCTTAAGAAGTATTTAGTGATCCTAAGCCTTCATGGTTTAGAGGAGGCATTAGAATTTATAGAAGCAATATTAAATTGCTTACACAGGATGGTTTTGGAAATTGAGATGGGATTTCAGAGAATGATCCTCAATGGGACAGGAAGATGTGTCTGAGCCATTTGGATACATAGTAGTAGTCCTAGTTGGAGAGACTCAGTGAATGCTGGGCAGGCAAATCCTTCCCAGGCTCTACAGTAAGTGGGGCTGCTGAAGTGATCCAATAAAGAAGGCACAATGACACTGGGTTTACCATGGAGCCCTCCAGTATGGACTGTGCATTCCCAGTGACATACAGAAGATAACGCATTCATTTCTGAAATATAGGCATAAGCTGATTATGTGTTACTGTTCTCAAAAGACAAAATAAAACTAGTCAAGCACAAAAGTACACTTGCATATATGTATATAATGTGTAAGAATCCATAACCATTCATGGCCTTTCATGAGCACATGCACATATAACCAAAGACCTTTCCATTCCATGACTAGTAGAGAACTCAGAGAAGACTAACCAACTGGATTTCCACATTCATTAGTCATTCTTTATAAATTGTATTACCGTTCATATTTGAAAGATGAGAACTTGGAAGAATTCAGTTGGATGGTAAAAGATGGAAACTTTGCCCTGTACTCTATGAGTCACAATTGGCTTTTGAACTCAGTTCATTCCTGGGGTCTAAAACATCATGTACGAAATCACACATTGGGAGTGTGTGCTCCTTTGGGGCTCTGGAACTCCAGGAAGATACAACAGCCCTATAAAATCATAGCAATCACAGGTACTCCTCCTGGGGGAGGCGGAAAGGAAGGGGAGATGGGAAGATGACAGATAATGCCCAAGCACTTACAAATCTATAGAAGTTGTTTATGATTCTACTGCTCACAGCAATCTCTTCTTAAGGTTACTTTAAGCTTAGAGGACTCTAGGCCATATATAAAATACATAGAGACCATAAAAAATACAAAGAGAGAATATATTTCTGACACTTAAATGATAGCATAAGCATATGTATAACCAGAACTTTCCATCTACTCCTATAAATATTCTCATTTTTGCATCACTGGTGAGTAAGGCAAGTGGGAAACTGTTCTTCCAATGGCTTCAGCATCAATCCATATTACATGGGGGAACTCTAAAAGTTTACTTTGCAATCCATTTTATTTGCTAAATAAAACTTTGCCCTAAGAGAATGCTGAAATTATGAGAATCTCAGTAACAGAATTTTGAAATGTGCCAAAGTAAAAGGGGGTTTGTCTTGTGTCAGAGAATGCTGCAATTCCCAGAGAAATTGGAAAGCATTTCCTTAATGAATGACTCAGGACTCTCATTTTTAATAGAAAGAATACAGATCTTGGTTGGTTAATTTTATTTAACTTTGAAGAAAAGATGTGAGTGGGGCATTTGTCCTCTTCCCCCTGTTCATTTTGTGCAGCTCAGTGACATTATGATCTCCTGGCAATGGTCTGGCCACTCTGATTTCAAATGTAGGGTGATGTGTGCCAACCATGCCATATTCACCCTCCATTCTTTTAGGCAGAGATGGCTAGCTACGTGGTACATGAACAAGTTGAGAGAGGCAAAGAGAGAGCTATTAGAGAAGGATGCCAGCAGCACACATGACTTTTAAAAATTTCCTTGTTAATTTTGAACATAGACTCAGAGGCTTTAGGGCATGGAAACTTTAGAGACATAGTCAACTGGAAAAAAAATTTTAAATGATAGATTGTGCCTTAAGGCAGTAGTATTTTTCTTTCAAGGGAAAATAAGAACTTTCAGAAGAATGATTTTTCTTTGGTTTCTTCCCCTACCTTCCCCAAACTTTTGAGTCTTGTTTTAAAAAATAACTAAAATTGGGATGCCTGGGTGGCTCAGTTGGTTAAGCGTCTGTATTCCGCTTAGGTCATGATCCCAGAGTCCTGGGATCAAGTCCTGCATCAGGCTCCCTGCTTCTCCCTCTGCTGCTGCTCCTCCTGCCTGTGCTCTCTCTTTCTCTCTCTGTCGAATAAATAAAATCTTTTTAAAAAATGACCAAAATTATATGAACAAAGCTGAGACATATTACTCTCCGCTTTGTTAGCTCTCATAAGATTATGATGTTTCTGATACTTTCCTTCAGCTGCTCCTCTGGCTTGATGACACATTTGTTTTTATTTTTTTTTTTTCTTAAAGATTTTATTTATTTGAGAGGAAGAGAGAGCGAGAGAGAACACAAGCTGGGGGTTGGGAGAGGGCAGATTCCCCACTGAGCAGGGAGTCTGACCCGTGGCTCAATCCCAAGACCCTGAGATCATGACCCGAACCGAAGTCAGACACTTAACCCACCGAGCCACCCAGGAACCCTGACTGATGATACATGGAAAATTACCAGATCATACTTTGTCTCTTCCTCCATTAATGCACAAACATAGAACAAAGAAATCTAAGGGCCAGCTCTTCACCGCACTGTGACAGAATTTAACAGTCACCACCTCTCTCTCTTGTTGGCTCGCTAACCATGCACCTGGAAGGTTGTTTGATGAAGGAGTCTGGTGAACACTAGTGGAACCTGAATCACTTTGGACATCACTCAACCGGGCCCCCACCGACATCCTTTTTTGTTGTTGTTGTCGTTTTCTGCTTTCTTGTTTATTCTCTTTCCACGCTCTTTGTTTACCTTCTTTTCCCTCAACGTTTTTCAGAGAACTGTCAGGGATGTTCTCAGGCATTGCGTGGACTAAGGAGAGGCAGAACACTCTGGATTTGTGTTTCAATGGCCATTCCTGACCACTGCTGCTTCTGCCTTAGAAGTTGGGCCCCAGGATCCTCAGGCATTATGAATTAAATCATCTTAAGACATCTGTCCCAGATGAGACTTTCCATGAGCACTGTGGCAAATTACCAGGATGGAATTTGTAAGTTCTCATTTATGCTGGGCTCCCACTAATATTGAAAAAAACCAGTAGTGCTAAAAGGAGCAAATGGTGGCCACATCCAGGTATAAGGACAACCTCCCTCATAAGAAAGAAAAGCATAATTTCAAAAGGTGCTTCTTGTTTTGTACTAAGACACCAGAAGCTTCACATGCTGTATGTATCCTTGGTCTAGATTTGGAAACACATGACTTTGTGCACAGTTTTAGGGAAAAGGGTGAGTAACTGAACACAACTGATTAATTTTATGAATGGATTCAAGCTTCAGAAATGCAAAGAACAGCATTTATGGATTAATTTGGCATAAGGGATGCTGCAAACATGTCAATTAAATTTTGGTACTTGAATCCCTTTTCATGTTTTAATTAAAATGTAAGTACCATGGGCTTATTATCAGTTTGGCACAGAGAATGAATTCATTCAATTTTTCCTGCTGGAAAGAGCATTAGTTATTTGGCTTTTCCTCATAAAGAGATCTAGGAAAGAGATTGAGGAAAGAATCAGGAATCAAAGGTGGTTATTAAATATGCCCCTGGTTTCTGAACTTTCAGTGCACTCCAGATACAGAATGAGTTAAGTAGGAATTAAATGGTTTCTATTCCTTGAATCTAGTATTACCAGACAGGTAACTAATATATTTTTGCTTTAAAAGAACACCTTCTCTTTACTTTTTCCTTTTATACCTTTGTTAATATGAATGTGGCCAGACACATTTTAGCTATATAGAAGCCAAATCTCACTCTCTGTGGTTTTCTCCCTCAGCCTTCAAATAAACTCAGATTTCCCCATACCGAATATCCCCTCGTACTCCCCATTTATGTCTCGGATGAGTAGGGCCTTCGTTTCCCCATCCTCAGTCTCTCATCTGTGACTTAACTCCTGCCAGTCTGGCTCCTGCTGTGTCAGCATTTCTGAAAGTGACCCCCTTTAAGGTCACTGATTACATCCTAATGACCACATCAAATGGTCATTTTCCCTTTCCGCATTCTGATTGATTTCTGTGCCTCATTTGACATTGTTGACATACCCTTTATGACCCCTGATATCTTCTGTTTCTAAACAAGGGAAGTTCTCCTCAAAGTGATTTCTGCTCTTGGTTTCTGTGATGCACTATATCCTGGATCTTTTGGCTTTGGGTGAAGGTGTCCATTCAAAAGTCCTGGCTACAGATGCATTGTTTCTCACTAGCATTCTTCCTTGATGATGGCGTAATTATCTTTATTCTACAGTATTCCATTATGCACAGCCTGTAAAAGTTGCTAAATAAATGTTTCTTGACTTTAATTGCTTTAAGATATTCCCCAACCTAGTATACCTGATAAACCACAGCATTATTCTATGGTGGACTTATCACTTCTCTTTATAATTACATGGTTTAGGACTTCCTACTAACAATTTTGCCTCTGTACCTAAGCATCATAGGCAGCTAAAGTTAACAGATACCTTATAATTATGATAAATCTATCTGAGTAAAAAATCATGACACATAATTTGATAAAGGACATTTTATAAATGTGAGGAGAAGTATGGGAGATCTACTTATTTTGGATGTAGTGATGATTTTCCAGAATATTTTGATACCTGTGTGGACATTTAATCAAACATTTGGACTGGTTCTTTTCCCGAAAATCTGGACTACATAGTGGTATAATATATGCAATCCATTATCATAACTTTTCTCTTTTAACTAATGTATATTTTTTGAAATGCAAGAGTATTGTGCAGATATATCAAGGTAATCTATGCTTTTAGGCGAGTTTTCTCTTGCTTCTTTTGTTTTTAAATAAAGTATATTCAGAAGCTGAGATTTTCAAGAAATGGGCTTGCTGTAGCCAATAAATAGAGATTTAGAATCTCAAATTAAATCCTACTTTCATTTTGCAACTGTAGTTACTAGGTCTCATTTTCCTTCTGGGCATAAGATATTCTTTTAAAATTATAAGGATTTTACACTCAATGTATAAGAATAGTCATAGCTTAAAAATTTTCAGACCAAGCTAAACAAATACTTTATACATTACTAGAGGACAAAATGCTAAGCAATATCTTCCATATTTTCTACATATCCAAAAAAATGACATGGAAACTTACAGAATGAAATGATCTCAAGCACATATATTCTCCAAGGGGTGTTAGAACATGCTGAGATGGATAATGAGCTGTCATCATGGAAACACTCTAGAGATGTGTGCTGTGAGCCCACAGACCTGAAATAGTACTATTATTATGAAACATGCTTTTCTGCAATTGTTTCAGTGTTCTGGCTTTCAGTCCAGTGTTCTAAGCAGCTGTTCAAAGCACTTTCTAAAAGTAAAAAAAAAAATCTGAATCTTCCTTTTCCTCCTTCATTTTCGTAATAACATTAAATATTTTAGCCTAAACCAAAATTGGTATTTTCAGAACTGTTAGGTAAAAAAAAAATGTTTTTCATTTTAAGTAAATTAACTGATTCCTACTGAAAGTTTTTGAACTATGATACTCTATTCTAATTTAAAATACCACTGAAATGTTGCATTTTGTAAGAGGCGTGGTTTAAAACAATTAATCTGACAGGTATTTAGTTAATGTAAAAGTCATTTCATCCCACATCAGCAAAATTTCTAGTAAGTTCTTTGGAAACATCTAAATTGCAAATCTCTTGACATACTCTAGCTTATTTCTATTTATCTAGTCCAGCAGGGTCCAGTATAAATAAAATGTAAGCTACATAAGTAATTTAAAATTTTCCAGCAGCCCATTTTAAAAAGCAAAAAGAAATAGGTCCAATCAACTTGAATAATGGATTTTAAGCTGGTATATTCAAAATGTTATTTAAGCATTCATCAATATAAAAAAAAAAAACTAGTGAGCTATTATACGTTTCTA
This sequence comes from Enhydra lutris kenyoni, assembly GCF_002288905.1. Taxonomy (NCBI): domain Eukaryota; kingdom Metazoa; phylum Chordata; class Mammalia; order Carnivora; family Mustelidae; genus Enhydra; species Enhydra lutris. The sequence continues at coordinate 7,352,032 of NW_019154124.1, forward strand.
TTTCTTTTTTGTATGAAGTCTGGGAAATCAGTAGGGACTTTACGTATATCTTAAGCCAATCAAAGTTCAGAGTAGCCATCATTTCCACTGCTAACTAGCTTACATGTGGCCAGAAGCTACTATATCAGGCATCATGGACCTAGTTAGTGTGGTTGCTTTCATTGGCATCTGGTTTTTTAGCCTAGTCTTTTACTAAAAAAAGTTTATGAAAGTAATTAATGAGAATGACTTTTCCCCTTCTCTTTTGGTGGTTTTCTTGGTAGCCAAGTAGACCCAACCTGATGAGACTTGCTTTCTATCTGAAATACATATGTATGTGGGTGAATCAAATTAGCACAGTGATTATATGCTAATAAGCTGATACTACTCTGAAGAATGATTTGTTACACAGAATGGAAGACGTTTCATTCACAGGACTGTGGGTTCTGAAGAATACTTGCCAGAGGAATCCATTCGAAAACTGGTCCTTGGTGGCACTTGTTCTGGATGGGAAAATGGGGAATTAAAATTGAAATTCATTTACGGCATTTAAAAATTCATCTTTAACTTTTTTTGTTGTTGTTCTTATAACTCACCCCCAACCTTTGGTGCTCCAATTTAATGATTTTGTTTCTCTAAAATTCCATGGACGTCAGTGGACAGGAAACACCCTGTTTTATGTATATTTACAGGTCTGTAAATGTATTTCTTTTATATGCACGCAAAATAGAAAGATTCGAATCCTTTTAGATCAGAATGAGAAAAAAAAAGATCCTCCTTTTCAAAAATTAAGCTTTGGTTCTCATTATAAAAATTTCTTATTGAGAAGTAAAGTCAATCCAGAAGCTGAGCTAAGCTTAAAATAAATAGAGGTCTTTAAAATCAGGTTAAGAGATCGTGTCATCGAGTACTGAGATGAAAAGTGGAAAATTCAATCAATGAGTGTGTTGACTTGTGTCCATCAGTCCACACACTTTGCTACTTCCAATTACTTGGAGAGTTGAAGTGATTTAGAAGTATTTGAGTTATACTGGTTTACTGTTAGCAATACAGATCCTTCATGAGGATTTTGATGTGATTTCTGCTACATATAACATAAAAATTGGTGGACATGAACATAAAATCCTGTGTACAGACTGTGATAGATATATGAGGCACTATAAAAGTGTGTATTTTATTACATTAATAAAAATTAAAATAAGACCAAATTCTGATTGCTTTCTTATTGAACTTTGTTTCATATAAAGAGTTCTCCACTCTTCAAAAACAAAAATGAAATAAAAGCTTTTTGAGGGTGATGATGAGGCAGAGTGTCTCCGGCCTTCTGGGTTTGACAGGTGTTTCTGACCATACCCTGCATAGCACCCTGCACCCTCTCTCGTTGAGGGCCGAATGATCATCCCTGCAGGTAATCTGTGTTTTTGCAGTAAAGGGAAATTAGTTTTCCAGAATTGTTATTTCTTAAAAATCCCCCATGTATAGTGTGACTGCGTAGGATTATAAATGGAAAAATATCCTTTTATCAGAAAGAGAGAGATGTATTAGGTAGAAGGCTCCTACCTTCTAACGACTTCCATTAGCTGTAAAAACTGACATTTTATATTATCATAATCTCACTAGGATCTGCTTGCCATCCAGCAATTACATTTGGTTTACTGCAGTCCTCATGGTCTCATATTTATTCATGAATGTACTTTGGGTTGCATTGTTGACTTGTGCTACCAACAAAATGCTTTGACGTTCTAAAGAACTTATAGTCAAGGACTGATTTTAGAGTTTACTTCCCACATCCTCCCCTGTTCCCCCCAAGCCCCCTCCCCCGCCACCATCCTCTGTCTGATTCCAGGAGCATGAAGTTGTAAACTACTGAATGAAATGAAGGTATAAGGTATAAGATTGGATCTCATTTCTAAAATACATGGGAAAAATGTGTCCCCAACCTATTTATTTCACTAGTTTTATTTCTTAGCTCATGTCATGGTAACTTTCTTTATTAAAAGAGACCTGTTAGAAATATAAATATTAGCATAATTGTTTACAAAGCTCCCCAAAAGTACTATTTTTGAGATTAGATTTCCCAATTAAAACGCACATATTAAAAACGGCAAACACAGCTTCACTGAAATGACCAATCCCCTTGATCAATATATTTTAACTGCAAAGTGACGCACATAATGTGCTATACTAGAACTCCAGCTGAAATGCATTTATTTCCCCGCAGATTAAAGCATATCATAGATTACACGAAGGCCAGCAATAATGGTTTTCCCATGGGAAAAAAAGCACTGGAAATTAACCTTCATAGTATCATGGAGGACATTTTAAATGATAATATTATTAAAGTTTTCCCTAATCTTTCATGATTCTAATGCTGACGTCATTGACAAAAGTGTCTTAACATTAATTATCATCTCCTTTTAATATTTCACTAAAATAAGAAAGTGCACCAGAGAACGTTTGTTAACAACATTAAAGCCACTGAGGCCAGGGCTCGGTCGAGCGGCACTCAGATGTGCAGAAGTTCTCTGGGAAGGCAAAGTGGCCTTTCACCATCGCTGATGGGCTGCCTATGGCTATGGCACCCATGATGCCTCAGAACCTTTCTGAAACCTATTGACATTTCCAGCTGGACTGTATCAGATGTTTGATCACATTGGCAAGGGAGACAGGAGCCTGAAAGATTGAAGTTGAAACACTTGCAAAAGGCTTCCGAGCTCTGGAAGTTGTGTATCCACCCTGTGTGATGCGGATCCTACCGTCAGTTTCCATTTAGAGTCTCAAGTCCTGCGCCAGGCAGATCATATTTTTACACTACCCCCATCTTTCCAAGAGGCTCTCGTGTAAGGAGGAGAGACAACGCCAACAACAACCCTTGCTCACCAATGACACGGAAAAAGCCGCAGAAAAACTGTTACTTTAGAACTACAACCACACATCGGTGATTAGCCATCAGTTAAACATGCATTATCATACTGAACAATGAAAGAATTTCCCAATGAGCAATGAGCAACAAAATCTTCAGATAAAAGCCATAGATGTGAGAAATACAGCTGTCTGCTTTTGATTGGTTACGAGGTATAATTTCCTTTCAAGTATAGTATTAAAGACCACTTTGCTCCTCCATTATGCTCTAGCTGGCCGGTGGTTACCACTGATTGCTACCTTTGTGGCGATACTCAGTGCTTGATACGGGTTACCTCTTCCTCATTTCTGGAAAGAAAAAAATGATCCTGTGAGCTTTCTGAAGAAATTCCAGAGGAATCTGTGTTCTAAAGAGGTTCTACCATAACGCACATCACACCATACGGATCCCTGACACTTTTACGATCCTACATTTGAGTGATGTCTTACTGCAAGGGAGCACAGACATGTTGTACCTCATAAATTGTTTATTTATAATCAGCAGGGTTCAACGTGAAGAGAAAAAAGCGTGGACAACTTCAGTCATAATTCAACTTGGGTTCACACCAAGGGACGGAGTCACGAGGGAAGGGTTTCAGAGAATACGGATTTTTCTTCTCTTGTCTCTTCCTGTTCTCATCTGCTTGTTGCTCAGGCTTCTGACGCTGCAGTGGGGAGTATGCTCGAGAAAGGGCCCCATGAACCGAGGGTGAGGAGACAAATTTTTACGGTAAGTCTGGTTTAAAGCAAAGTGAAGCAACAGGACAGAGCCCTCATTGCTAGATCACCAAGTTCTTTAGCATGACCAGAACTTTATTTTGGAGGATTCCAAAGTGATTCCATTGTCTTTGGGAAGTACTTTTATTGCCTTGCTTGGCATCAGAGGAGGAGTCACGACAGCCATTGTTCTGAAGTTATGTAAGTAGAATCCTTCCTAGGGTCAGGAAGTCTGACAAAATCACCTCTGGGGCCTGTGATTATTGCAATGTTGAATCGGATTTACTATCTGTGAGAAGAACGAGAACTCCATGGCATAATCCTTAGACGAGTGAAGCCTTGCTGCCTATTTTTGGTACTTAGTTTGCCAAGCTCTAGATTTCTGCATATACACAATTTTCTGAGTATGGAGGGAGTTTGCTGGGAATCTAGCTACAGAGACAAGCCACCACATATGTCTATACCTCAAATTAGGAATAAGGCATGTATGGGCAAAAAGTCAGTCAACCAAATAAATTAACTTGAAGGAAATTTTTTATCAGAGTAGGTGTGAAAATTTTTATTCATGTTCTGTACACTTAGATATATGCTTTTCTGGGACAGGAATGATGTTATTTCTTTAATAGATTAGATAATAAAGGTAAACCATATAATTCATCATTCAACTGAGGACAAATTAGAGAGTAAAAGGGAACCTATTAATAATTAATGCCAGGATGACAAAGAGAAGGACTGTCCCAGGCAGACTGGTATGTGTAGTCCCCCTATGTCATCTCGTGGGGATGTAGGTTGTTATGAAACTATTTCTTCTCAGATCAGAAATATGTGACACCATCACGTGTCAGGAAAAATGGCAGGAGAAGATGGGAGGGGGAGAAGCAGTGAGGGCCTTTAGATATAGTTGTTTTTTTTTTTTTAATAAAGATTTTTATTTATTTATTTGACAGACAGAGATCACAAGTAGGCAGAGAGGAGGAAGCAGGCTCTCCACAGAGCAGAGAGTCCAATGCAGGGCTCAATCCCAGGACCCTGGGATCATGACCTGAGCCGAAGGCAGAGGTTTTAACCCACTGAGCCACCCAGGTGCCCCAAGATGTAGTTTCTTTTTCAAGGTTAGAAATGGTAAACAGTAGTTTCTTTTTCAAGATTAGCATACAAAATGAGAAAATGTAAGCCCTTCCTCTTGTGATTGCAAAGAAAATTAGTCCTCCTTTCATGGGAGTCCTGAGAAAAGGACAGAGAAGGGAGAAGTAAAAAAATACCATGGCTTATCTGTGCAAAGGTATGTATTTTCCTTGCTTTCAACTTAAAAAAAAAATGCAAGTAATGCGGACAGCAAGAGTCAATTATCAGCAGAGGCTATTATTACACAAGGAGAAAAGTGATCTTTATCACAGTCTTAAACAGAAATGGGGATGGGGAGATTTTTGCCTTTTTCTTGGAACTGCTGGTATTACCATAGGGTCAACGCTTATATAACGAACTTGAAAACCCCAAAAAGGCTATTGGTCAAAACCTCTTTAGGGATTTTTGGGGGGCATGTTTCTTTCATATATATAAGCTTCAGCTCATGTGGAAGTAAGTTAGAAAAAAAAGGGGAGTGGGGGAGGGATAGGGTGGCTGGATTATGGACACTGGGAAGGGTATGTGCTGTGGTGAGTGCTATGAAATGTGTAAGCCTGATGATTCACAGACCTGTACCCCTGGGGCAAATAATATATTATATGCTAATAAAAAAATAAAAAAGAAAAACAAATTTCTTTCTGCACAGCATTTTCCAGTAAGGACTAATGAAATTTTTTATAATTAGAAGATATTGAACACATGACACTCTCCTGATTAAACACCAGTTTTGCCGATGGAATGAGAAACTATTGGTCTAACTGTCCAATTACACTGAGACTGTTGTCTATAATTATGGCCCAATTTCGCAGGTTGAAATGCTGATAGGCTCTGCTGGGTTGTGTCATGCAGTCTCATTCAGGAATGGGCTTCCTCGGTTTTTGTGTCCTTGATTTTGGTGGAAGTTTTGTACAAGTGGGATTTATTTCTCATGATTTTTTTTTTTTCCTCATGGAGCACCCAGCACGGTCCTAGACACGTGTTGCTTGTTTTGTACACTCTTGTTGATTGATGTGGACCCTGGAGGTGCCTCCTGTAGGCACTCTGCCTGCCGTTCCGACATTGGAAACATCGCCCTGCCTGTTGGAGGAATCTTCGTTCCCTCTTTCTTCGGTTCCATCTCATCCTGAGATCTCAGGAAGACGGGAGGCATTTCCAGTTTTTCTCTCTCAGGCACACACCCATCATGTGCTGTTTCATGTGGCTCTAGCATCCTACGGCTGTCTTTGTTTGTTTAAAATCACTACTTTTTTTTTTTTTCCAGGAATACATCTTTATTAAGATGTCCCGTGCATGCACATTAAAGTGTCAGCATAATCTAATTATGAGCCAAATGAGGCACAGCAGCATTTACATCACTCGATAAATTTCCATCATTTGCAGGGGACTGGTGACTTGAATCCAAATACTTCTTGATGGCCATGGTATAGTGAACATTCTGTAGCTCTGTACAGCAGACGCTTGTGGGTGGAGGTACAGCCTTTCTGTTTTGGTTACTGCAACCCAGTTTCAAATGTGAACGCAAAATATCTTTTTGGTTTTAGACCCGGTTGTAAGGGAAGATACCATGAAATTGCCATAGGGCAGGGAGAATGTCAGAGACCTTGGTTTAGACAAGCTCTGCTTGGGATTCCCTTCTATACTTTCCCTGGTCCCCCATGGATTTTTCTTCCAGGAAAAGTTTTCAGGGACATAAGGATAAACAAAGTGAAACCTAAATTTTATACATGAGATTCAAAGGAATAAGGCATGGTTCACGTCAAAATTCTGAATATGGTTCTTTTGTACGGATGCACATATTTCACGATCATAAAAAATAAAAACCTATTAGAAGATGATGGGAAATACACTGAGCTTTCCCCCAATTCATTAAAAATTTTTTTCTGGCATTCCAAACATGTAAGGGAGAGAATGAAACTTTTTAATAATTGGAAAGAGGGAACGTAGAGAGGGCAAAGGGCTGCTTTGTTTTTTCTAGACACGTGCAAGTCCACAAGCAGAATGAACTGATCAGCTATCCAGAGACCTGAGAAAGTAGGGCTGTGTTTGTTTGGTTTCCTTAATCTTCAGGGTAGAGCTTTGCTTCCCTGACATGATTTCTCTGTTTTCTTTCACACTCCATTTAGTGTTATGAAATAACATGATAGAAAAGCGAAGGATGGGAAAGAAAATGAGCTTGCCCTCTTTTGGCTTCCCAAGACTTGTGACCCTGAAAACATTGCTGTGACCTCAGAAACATTAGAGAGCTGACAAAAACATGAAGGGGGGGGGACACCATTAGAGCAGAGGCAGCAGTGGCATCCGTGGGGCACAGATGGGGCGGAGGGGGCCAGGGTGAGAGTCAGGCTATTGGGTGTTGGCGTGGCTGTGGAAGCAGAGGGATAAAGAGCTTCCAGGGGAGGACTGAAACAGAAAGGTATGGGAGGTTAAGGTGGATGGTTTGCTTGGATTGTTACAGATGAGCAGCAGAAAGGCAATGAACAGAAACAGCATTGCAGGGGCTGGGTAAAGAAATCGGAATTCTTTTAGGGTTGAAAAGAAGGTCATGTGCAATTCCTGCCCAGAAACTGAGGGCACCACAGTATCAGACACCATGAAGGGAGGACAGAATAAATGCCAACACTGCCTTTGTCCTGAACAATAAAGCCTCGCATTGGTCAGGAAACTACAAAAGAATGGGAGCCGATGATTATCGAAGGGACAGAAACAGGAGGGAGAAACCCTTGAAGCTCCCTAGAAGTAACCAAAAGTTAAGACAAGCCAAGGACGTGACGATATTTTCATCCCACAGTGCATTTCCCTCCTCCAGGTTAGAACCTGTACTGTCTTTTGAGCTATATAATCTGTTTACACTTATTCTCATCTGCCCAGTTAGATTTGTAAGAGCAAGACATACTACTCATCTTTGGTATCTCTCCACGGTACTGAGAGTTCAGTGGGTATCCAAGAGATATTGGATACTGAAGCAGAAATGGTATTATGAACTATGTTCAAATATTTTCAGTTCTTTTGTTTACTGAGCATTAACACCCAGAATTCACACCCTATACGGTACAGCTAAACATACTACTTTGTTTTTAGTCTGTTGTAGCAAAGACATTCTAACTACACAATCCTTTAAAGACGTTTCAGTTCAATCAGAAGGGGGATGATGAAATACAGTAGCCTTGTTTAAAATAAAGCTGATTGTTTAAAATAAAGAGGTCTGTGTGTTGGGGGTTCATTTTGATAAAAATGATTTCTCAATGCTTGCCCTGCTGTCCTATTTTATCAATGAAGAGAGCTTTTACAGAGGGTTGTAGAGGATGGGGAAACGGTATTATGTCTCGTCTTCCCCTTACCGGTTGGGTGCATAATTCTCAGCCCCCGAGCTCACAAAGAATAAACAGATTTCAGATCCTCTACAGTCACACACAATTTAAAACTTGCTATTCGTGTTTCAGATGATAAAGCTGGAGAGGAGACACTGGCAGAACACAGAGACCAAGCAAATCAGCAGCCTGTAAAAGGGAGCGTGAGGGGACCAAATACTTCTCACGAGGCTGGGTTTCTTGATCCATTTACCTAAATTCATATACTGTGCATTTGTCTCATAGATTATACATTCATGCCATTCAGATTCCTGGCCTCTAACATTTGGAAGAGATGACCTGTCAGGTGGTGGAAAGAGGCATGAGGAATGTATATGCAATATTCAAAACCTTTGTTTTCTAATATTTATAAAGTGCAATGAAATAATTTTAGAGGACCTTCAAATAGGATGACAAGCCTATACATGATATTTTGTTTTATGACCAAACGGGCCCCACTGCTTTCAAGAGGCCCCGCTGTTAAAGGAGAAGCAGAAATTTTGGATAGAAGTGATTGGCCCCTGGCTCTCTCCTGGTTTTAGAACCATTACTTTCATGGTTTTGAGTTGGAAGGACTTAACTTTTAACGTTTACTCATGGCCCTAAATTCTTCAATGATTGCATTCAAGAAAAAAAAAGTCTAAGCTGCAGACTCAAAATCAGATTGCACATAAAAATCCCAAACAGTTTTCTTATTATTTGGTGACTTAAGCAAAACTGACCACCTCTTCCAGCACCCCTCCCTCATCCTCCCCACCAAACACATCCCTGATTTTCCTCAGGGGCTCAGAGGGAAAACAGTAGGAAATAAAATATAAAACCAAAAGATATAAGTTTCTTTTTTTTTTTTTAAAGAAAAGTTTAGATCAGCTGGCTCTACTTTTGAGATACTTTTTCAACCTCAGAATATAAAATCATGCCAGATCATCTCAGCTTCAATATATCTCTTGGCAGGGCTTCAGCTATTATTCATGTACCCTTGTTTTATGTGGCTTTCACTTACGCCTACTTTCATAAATCGCTCTAGATTTCTCGTAGAGCTCGTATGGGTCAGGCTTCCTTGGGTCAAAGGCCTCTGTTGAGTCAGGGAAGGAAGTCCTGTGAAGGGCGGGTGGGAAGGGCAGATTCTGCGGTATGGCCGGAGCAGATAAACTCGTTTGAGGACTGCCTTGATTCTCCCAGCGGTCCATCATCTGGAAAGTGAAAGAGAACAGAAGATGGCTGAATTCTTCCTCGTCATGTATCGTAACCCTCACCCTTTAAATCAGACCCTCCGCCCCCTGTGGACTCTCCTCAGATCTTCTTGCCCTATGGATGTTTCCTCCATGAACCATTTACAACTTGGGAATAAGTGTGAGAAAAGATTCTGGGTCTCTATATTAAAATACTGTAGACAGTATTCAACACCAGCGGTGCCGGACTTTTGAATGCGAACTGACACAGCCTTGTCACCTACTGCTGGTAATCTCTAGCAAATCGTTTAATCTCTCTGAGCGTTTTCTCCTGCTACACAAGAAAGATAACACGCGTCTCCAGATAACTTAAGTGTGTAGAAATGTGTGGAACTGGCCCAGATCCATTAAACCATTTTTACTAAAGCAGAAGAAAAGTAGTCTCTGTGTATTCTTTTGACACCTACGCATATCCCATAATCTCCTATACCTGAACATCGGTCACTTTCCTCACGGTTTGAAGGAATAATGCAACGATCTGGGATTTATGAATTGTTCAAAGTCTTCTGTGAAGTCTCATTTGGTGTCAGTCTGGCAGTTTCTTCCCCAAAATGCTACTGCTGAGGTTGCTGCCACTACAATCTATTAAAGATCTCTAGAACTCTTCCCAGCTTACCATGTTTTCTCACACACAGTACGTTCTTTGATCCGCACCATGGCCCTGTGAGGTAGATAAGGCGAAGACTAATACTCTTTTACCAAGTAGAAAGCCCGGTTAACTGAGACCACCTGTTTGTACCACTGACTTGACCTACATTCAACAGTCAACCGATTCATCTCAAGTTGTACTCTTCTGGTTTGAATAAACCTGCTCTGTGTAAAACTTCGATCAGGTTATCCTTTTGTCTAAATTTCTGCACTGGGTCAGCATGGTCTTCAGGCTTAAGGCTAACCTCCCTGCTGGGGCATTAGTGGCTCCTCATGACCCACTTCCTGCTCACAGTTCTCATATTCACTGGTGGTCTCTCCTCTCAGTCCCCAGGATCCATCAGATTTTCTCCTGCCCCTGCACCTTCGTGTACTTTCTTAATTTCTTCTTCTACTTGCCAACTTTACCTTTCCACTTTCCCAATTCCCTTCCTCCCTTTACCGGAAGGCTACTAGACTTGGATAAGAGGTCTCCTCTGGAAGGCCTTTGCTGACCATTCCTGAACTGGTTACACATCCTTCTGGATGCTCCCATAGCACTGCTACCCAACCCTCACACCCGACCCTCATGATGCTTAAGGATAATGGCAAGTCTACCTGTGTCTCCTCAAACAGAGCACGTTGGGGACAGATCCTGCCAGGGACAGACTCTTCCACATTTTTCTTTTACCAACACAGAGTAAGCTCAGAAAATGTTAATTTAGGGAATGAATGAAATCATCAATAAAATATGGTCAGCTATTCTTTTTTTCCCCCCAATCTGGCTGACTCATGACTGTACTTTTTAAAGCAAACAAACATACAAACAAACAAACTAGCTTTGATACACACTGTTTTGAGTTTGGCAGGATTATACCCTTCTGTCCCCTACTGACCTGGCCTGCTTTTGTTTCCCTGTAGTTCTATCTCAGTTAGGGCTCTACATCCTTGGGAGTGTAGAACGTGAGGTAACATGAGGAGGGAGGCAACATGGAGGGAACATGAGGTACCACGTACCGTGCATGTCACTTTGTAAAACAAAGTTCCCCATGACTTCCTCACCTAACTGGGGCTGTCGCAGGTGTCAAGTGAGCCAGCACACTATGAAAGAAGTGGATCACTAACCTGCCTCTCAGTAAGACTGATACTACAGTCTGAATGTTTGAGTCCTCTCCCAAATTTATATGTTAAAATTCTAACACCCAAGGTGATGGTACTAAGAGGGAAGGTCTTGAGGGGGGACGATTAGGTCACAAGGGTGGAGTCCTCATGAATGGGCTGAGTGCCTTTATAAAGGAGACTAAGAGTCTAGAAGACCCTTCTGCCAGGTGAGGTTACAGAGAAAAGACCGCTTCTAGCAAGTGGGCTCTCACCAGACACTGAACCCATCAGCGCCTTGAACTTGGACTTCTGGCCTCCAGAACTTTGAGGAATAAATTGCTACTGTTTAGAAGCCATCCAGTCTATGGTGCAGCAGTCTAAAGGGACTAAGACAATTGGCTTCACTTTCATTTGTTTTCTGCATGGGCTACTGACCAAGATTTCACTTAAACAAAGTTTCTATACCTAATGAAGATGGAAAATCACTAGGGAAGCTCAAGTCCCTCATATGAAACATAATCTGGAAAATGCAAAGAGGTCCAGCAGCTGTCAGCAGGAGACCCCAGGTCAACCCAATTAGTAACTCTGACAGGAGTGCTTTTCACAATAACACATTGAGGGGAATAACTGGCAAATTTGCTTAGAATTTTCGCTAATGTTCTGCTCAGTGGCCCTTTTGCTCTCATTTAGTAAAAATCTGCACCTCATAATTCATTTGATAGCAAAATTCATCTAGGAAGTCATTCTGGGTTTCTTTGGTCATCCACTCTCTGTGTCTTTGCTATGATGAGAAGACCCATATTTGTGGGTAAAGTCATATTCTTTTTCGATTTTTCATTCAAAGTGACTGGCTTTAGGCACTATGTGGATACACTGTGGCTGTGACTTTCTCCCTTCTGTTTCCAAACATAAGATTCTAACTTCTAAACAGTAAATAGGTTTGTGGACTTTGTAGCTGTAGAATTCCACTTGTCATCTGAGGGCTTCAGCTGATGTCTATTGCTTTCTCTCATCTTCTGCTGAGGGGGAGCTGATACCCACATAGGGCTTGCAAGTATATGTATTGTTCATGTGCAGTCATTGGAGCAAACATGCTTCAGGTGAAATATTAGTATTTCTAAAAAACATTCGTAAAACTACAGAACAAATAATGCTTTGGGCACTGTTGGGAAGGTTACTGGGGCAGAGTGACAAATTCTACAATTCCTATAGCATGGAAACGGGGGAATTAGTCAAGAGTCCGGTTTATGCTTAGTAAAGCATTCACAATATCTTGCTGTGACATTCATCAACCCCTGAGTCACTCTGTCAGCCTTTCTTAAAAGACTGTAGAGCAGAAAATCACTGTGCCCATGAAATTACCGAAGAAGCAGACTTGCTCCCCACCCCCAGATCGAGTTATTTGTTGGCTTCAGCCCTGAAGACCATGGTGCAAACCACCTGCCCTGGGGTCAGAGGTTCCCCCTTGCTCACTGGGGCTGGTGTGCTGATCTGATAGCATCTTTTGCAGGGCGCACTCTGTTGATTTCTACTTTCTTAGACAACGTGGTCTCTGGACTTATGCATTCCAGCCGGGACACTCTACTCACTTGCTCCTCTCAACCTTCTTGAACACCCTAGATTCTGATCCTGTTCCATCGTCCAGACCCTTGGGCCTCACTTGCTTCACCTAGTGTCTTCCTGATGTTGGCCTGTCTAGAGTTGCGCTCCCGCCAGACATTTCCCTCTCGCAGGCTTCTGAATGGGCCTTGTATAGTCGCCATGGTGTCCAAGCCTAGGCATCTCACTAGGGTAAGGAAAAGTGGAAATGAGGTTGTTTTCAGTGTCTGGGAGAAACCTTATAACTCTTCAGGCCTTGGTGAATGAATGAATGAATGAATGAATGAATGCCTGACTATATGAAAGTAGAGTCACTGAACTGTCAGCGGACAGAGCGGACACGTAGTCCACAACAGGACCTCCAACGATAAAGCAGGAAAACCCAATCGTGACGGAACCACCTTCTCATCGAGGGGGCACACTGCGAGTTGAGGGCTTGTGAATAAGGCAGTGCCCCACCTCCCACAAAGTACTCTGCTGAGAAACTGTTTGCTTTCTATAGAAGCTGGTGTAGTCTAAATGCACCCCCTCACTGTTTTAGGGCAGGGCTGGGATATGAAGAGGCATTTGGTTTGATTCTGTACTTGAAGAACGAACTTGGATCCCTTCCAGAGGGAGAGAAGGAGAACTCACTACAATTAGTATATAACTTGTTACCAAGGAAATGACTAACTCAATGCAGATTAGCTTAAGATGTAGATGAGCAGGACAGAGAGGGTTAGGAAGTCACACAGGACCAGGAGGAGGAGAGATCTCACTCAGGATAACATTTCCTCATCCTGACTACAGATGCTGTCAATTCCAAGAGGAAAGTGTCTATAAATCCATACACTGTATGTATATATTTATATATTTGTTTCAATGAATGCTTCAGTAAACTATGTTCATTTTATAGAGCCACTAATTTATTGAGGTTTTATGCATGGAGGGTCTGCTTTCTAGGATGACAGTACTTTATATTTTTGAGCTCAATATATTTTTAGAGGCACTTTTAAGCAACTTACATGGACTGAGACTCTTCATGATGGCCATATGAGTGGGGTAGTATCACTGTTCCCATTTTACAGACAGAACTTGAGATACAGACAACTTAAGTGTCTAGTTGAAGGTCATACGGATACTAAAGAGAAGCAAAGTTTGACCCCAGGCAGTATGCCTTCAGAGCCTGTGCCCCAAAACGTGTATCATACTGATTCTCATTACAATCCTTAGTCTAAAGAGCTTCTGGCGGATACATGGAGGACATTACATTGACAGTCCTATATCCTCAGTCTAGAACCTGAAAGTCCAAGCCTTAGCTTTGGAAGGGACATGTGGGTTCAGGATTAATTGTAAATTGAGTTCTATAAAACCTTTTTGGGAATTATTGACTATGGATGTAATTACCATAATGACAGAAAATGCTGTAATTATGCCAAATGGCATAATTTGTGTAAATGTGGTACATATAAGGAAATCACTAAATTGCATAATTGTAGCACCATGATGAAGTTGCAAGGTTCCTTGTTAAATTAGATAAAGATGTGTATAACCACAGAAGCAAAGATTAACTTTGGGGATGAAAGGAAGAAATTATTTGTATTTTGGCCAAGATGAAACAAATTTCATTTTAAACATTTTAAAACCACCTCTTTTCAAACCATGCACATCACTCTATGGTTTGTTAAGCCCACGTGGGCCCAGTTTGCCCATCTGATCTTCTCTGTGGACCAGATGAGACAGTCCTCAAGGAGGACAAGGTTGATGAGGAGGTTCTGCAGCTCTGACAGATCAGTCCTTCATCTCCAGCTCCTGGTTTCCTTATGTCTCTTTGAGAGAGACCTGGAGCTCAGGCATATGACAGGGCTCAGTAGTACTTCACTTTCACATCTTCAAACCATTACGTTATTTAATTAAGCCAGTTATGAACTTGAAAAGGATGCAAAATCATATTACCTCCCTTTGTAAAAACAGAAAATCAAGCAGTTAAATATTCCCTCCGTGAAAGAAACAGGAGAAGCCTAAGTTAAGCCAGAATTCCCTACTCACTGGCCAGACTTGGGGCCACTTTCATCTGAGCTGCTCAGGGTGAGAGGGAAGAAAAGACGTAGGCCCAAGAAGTGATTTCCCCGTGTTTTGTTTTTGACTTGAATCACTTCGCTATAGTTCTCTTCTACTTTTGGGTTTAGACATCCCACGCAGGACATGGTATTCTAGCCCACCGTGAAACAGGATCCCAGAAAACCAGTGTCAGTTCTGGGGACTTGGCCAGTAATGAGTTTCAATCTAATGGCAAGGAGAAATTACTTCTACTTGCAAAGTCTACTTGGCTAACCTAGCCACACAGAAAGATGATTAAAATCCATCAGCCTCCTATATTGGCATCGCGATTCATGAGGGAACTACGCCCAGAGAACTTAGGTGATGGTGGAGATCACCAGCTTCTGAAGGAGGTTCAGAAGTTGAGTGATTGCCAGGTTTGGTGGAATATGTATGTCTCTACAATATTCAGACGCATTATTTAGCAAATACATCAAAATGTGAATATAAACATACAAATAGATACAAAGCTAAATTCCTTATGCACCAGATTTAATTTGCAGGTCCAGACCTCTAGGAATACAATTTGTATCTTGTCTGAAAATTCCATATTATGAAGACTACAGTTATTCCTGATGGGGGAAAACAAAAGGTTTCTACAGTACGCCATATTGAGTAGTGCTAATGCCCATTTTCTAAGTATATTAAAAAAACAGGAAGAATTGCCTCTACAGGAAAGGAAGACATGCTATTTTTGTATTTGTGGGACAAGTACAAGACAAAGGGACACAGGATTTGTGCTTCTGACATCACAGAATCTCAGAGGTAAAAGAGATTTTGCTGTCACCCAATTAACTCTTATTTACTGGGATTGCAATAATAACTAGAAATAAAGAAGGAAGCATAATAATTCCAACTTACAGGCTTTGGAGTTTTCCATGGAGAAAAGAAACCTGTAATAAAGAAAACAATATTTGAACTTTGAAAATATAACCTGCTACCACTTACGGGTGGCATGATATTCAGATGATTGCATTAATATTAATTCATTGCCTGACAAAATATGCTACAGTTTTCTTCAAGGAGCCCAAATCATTTCACTGGAATTATGTTAATTATTCTAAGAACATGTCCTTATTTGATGACTGAGGAGTCTGAGGCACAGAGAAGGTAAACTACGGCAAATGGTCAGCTGCGTTACAAAATCTAATACCGAGCCATCCTTAGGGATTTCTGTGTCCTGGCCATAGGTAGGAAATGGGGGAGGGTGGCAGGGTGGGAGGAGGGCAGGGGAAGAGGGACAGAGAGAATATAGACGGAAATTAAATTCTTCAAGGTAAATACCTTTGCTTAGTAAAAAATAATTCTGCTTTGTGTACAGCAGAATTCTTCTTTATCTGGTTAAAAAGCAATCAACAAGACTTCTGAGTCCTACATTTTTTTTTTCCTGTTTTTTTTTTTTTTTTTTAATTTGCATTTATTTTATGCAGGATTTACTCCTGGGCCACAAGTTTTTGTTTCTTCAGTCTTTTCTGGGGTATCTTTTTCTTCTTTGCAACCTCCTCTTCCGGTTTAGGAACAGGCTGCTCTTTTTCAGGAAGGATCATCTGGACACAGCAGGGAGGGGCTCATCATGTCTGGTTAATGTGGCCTCAAGCCCTGTAAATTCCACACCACATCTGGGGGCTTTGTTCACGTGTATGTGCTCAATGACCAGAGAATCTACATCTACACCCTTCAGTTCAGCATTACTATCTGCATTATTAAGCATGTGCAGTAAAAACTCAGTGCTCCTTCTGGCTCACCGACCCCGTGTCCAGCCCTGCTGTTCAGCCCAGGCACACCTACCAACTCCACCAGTGTGGACACAGAATGTCAAACCCTGCTTCTGCAAAAGTGACGTCTTTCAGATACTTGGTGGCTTTCCGGATCTGCATACCCCTGATGGTCTGGGCAGTTTCACGTGCGTTTTAAAAAGTGAATATGGAGATCTGAACCTCTTGATTTGCATGATTTTATAAGGTTTTCTGGGTCAAGTGAATAGCGAACCATTTTCAGATATCACTTCGGGCTGCTTACAGAAGAGCTCATTAGTCTTAAATTTAAAAATAATGTCTGTACCCATATGATGAATCAGATTCTAGTATACAAGCATAACTCTTTGGGGACTGTTCTCCTGTGGAGACCTTCTCTGAGCAGGTATCTGTTTATTATGCTAGTGCCAGGTATACTGTGCATGAAGAAGTAGCTCAAACTGCTTATTAATTGAATGACTCATATATCAACAAAGCCATGCTTTATTTTTTCCGATTTTACTGAGCAACATTTATGATCACAAATGGTATGCAAAGGAAAAACAAAAACAAGAAAACAAAACAAAAAAACCCCAAATGGTATGCAGATTGGACTGTCTCTGTTGTAATCCAAATGACCATTTAGATAATGAAAAGCAAAAGAGAGATTAATTCCTTTTCCTTTTTTTCTTTTATTATTATCATCACATGGTATCAATTTTTTTTTAAAGTAATAAAAACAAGCTTAAAAATAATGGTGGGGAGGGGAGAGGGACGGCTGACATGTATTGGCACTGGTAAGCCAAAACGGCAAATTTGCTCATGTTAATGTTAGTTGGTATCTGAAAAATGCCCAATAGAAGTGAAATATTAAAAATAAGTCACATACTGTGTGTATATCACGCTTAAAAACTGGGATCCTATAAAATGGTAATAGTTGAAAACTGTAGCCCATTTATAGGAAATATCTGCAGAAATCGGGACACCCAATTCTCTAGATGTTTAAGCAATCTTGCTCAGGCACAGCATAAAGACTAACTGTACCTCAATGCATGTTGTAAAGACCTGATGCTTCTTCATTTTATGCAAAGAGGGAAGGTATATAATCTACCAGGTTGCTCAGCTTTTTTTGGAACCCAGAGTTCAAGCAATGCTCAAGTATAATAACCATCCTACCTAAGGAGATGAGAAGAATCAGCTCATCTTACGTATCCTTTAAGTTCTTATCTTTCCAACTAATGAAAAAATTCTGTTCGACATGTGGTTCAATTATAACTTAATTAGAAGGGTCTAATCCCATCTTATTTTGGAAGCAGCTGAGAGTGAAAGTTACAGATAAATACATTTGTCTCCTTGACTTTGTAAAAATGCCAATAAAAACAAATTGACTGCTAAGTCTACAGTAAAAATAAAATAAAATAAAAATAAATTGTAACCTATTGGCCAATTAACCATTAGTTTCAGTGAAGGATAAAATTTATTTGTTGATGTATGGAATTGCCAGCAACAGGTCTTCTGCAAAAGATGTCATTTGTACAGTCTCACAATGTCAAAACATTCAATTATTTCCTCTGCTTTCTTTGCATCATCACCTTCTTCCTGTAGCGCTGGAATGGAGTATTTACTGTTTTATTTTAGTAAGGTGATGGGAGTTTTTAGACTTTGATACAAACGTATTAAAAATGGTCACTCTGGGGGTACCTGGGTTGCTCAGCGGGTTAAGCCTCTGCCTTCGGCTCAGGTCATGATCCCAGGGTCCTGGAATTGAGCCCCACATCGGGCTCTCTGCCCAGCAGGGAGCCTGTTTCTCCCTCTCTGCCTTCCTCTCTGCCTACTTCTGCCTCCTTGTGATTTCTCTCTCTGTCAAATAAATAAATAAATCTTTAAAAAAAAAAAGGTCACTCTGTTACAGAGCTCTCGTCTCTGCGTGGGACATTATGCTAAAAGATGATTATTCCTCATCCGGAAAATGTGTAATCATCTGACCTCTCAGCAGTTCTGGTGTCAGAACTAAAATGGCATAAGAGGGCCACTGGTCAAGATCAGACAAGGAGAGAGGGATATTTACCATGACCACCTTTCATCTGTGGTACTTTGGCTCCCCATTCTTTTAAGGCTGTTTCATTTAGTCTGACCCCAGACCATTGGTGTGACCCAGGAACCCTGTCCTGCTCCTATTATGGCAGTTTCTGGAATATTTCTAACACTGAGTTGTGCCGCAGAGCCTTCAGTCTGAAGCCATCCTTAGCCTTTCTGAGACATTGTCAAAAAGAGGCTGGTTGCTAGGCAGTAACTAATTTTGGGTAGTAAGAAATAGTATCAGGATAGATCTCCCCAAATAGAAATAACTTATGTGGCCCTCTGTGTTTCTTTGGCAAATTATCAATTATGCTATAGACATTTAAATGAAGATAAATAGAAAACTCCTATCTTGGATATACTCGATTTGGTTTGATTAAGCCAGAAAGTCAAGTTTTCTAGATGATTAAAGTCCAACTTTCTGTTCAACTCCATTGGAAGAGCTACAGAAATGCTAGAATAGTGTGGACCAAACTATTATATATTACAAATGTACAATATTTTTCTTTGTAGGATGGCTGCTCTTGGAAACCAAGTTTATCCTAATTAATGTTTATATAAAAAAATAAAAATAAAGGAAAAACTTTAAAATCCTTATTTCTGTAATTTTCCTTTTTCTGGAATCATTCTAGTTGGAGATAGAAGTAAGTTAAGTTTGGTCTGCTCAAAGTATGAGTTTCGGGTTTCCCACCACCACTCTCCATAAGGAAACAGAACAAGGCTCTAGATAACTTTTTCTTAATCTTTAAGAGCTGCGAACCTAATTCATAGAAAAAGAGTATTTCTTTAAAATGATAGTAACATCATCTTTATGTTTTAGTTTATTTCTGGCCTTTATTTCCCCTACTTCTACAGAAAGCAGTATATTATATTCCCTTCTGGGAATCAAATTTCTTTATAATGACCCATCTTTTCCATATTAATCATTTATTGGTATGTGTTTGTATGCACAAATGGAAACATATTATTTAATCCTTACTCTGAGGAACAAAGTGAAAGACCTTAAGGTATAGTTATAAGCTAACAAACCTTAAGTAGGGACCTAAAAGGGGGAAAAAAAAGAAAAAATGGGAAAATTTAGATGGAGCTAATGAGAAAATTTAGATATATTTACTATGAAGCTCAAAGCGTTATTAGATTTCTAAAATCTGTCTTCATTAGACATAAAACTAAAATAAATTTTTCATTCTGCTCCTGAAAGCACAGTGAGATGGGCAGAGAAACAGAAGCCCAGCACAAAGAGCTTATACAAGAAATTTCAGTCCTTGAAAACCAAAGACAACAGTGATTTCATACTGAAACTTGAACTGAATTCTACATATCAATAAATACAACTTTCAGTAAACTACAGGAAGATGGCTATCAGATAAGATACAATATGCTCAGTTAAACTGGAATTTCAGATAGAGAATGAATGATTTTTTTTAGTATAATATGTCCTGTATATTACATGAGATATATGTTATATAGGATATACTCATATAAAAAAAAAATTGGGGGGCACCTGGGTGGCTCAATGGGTTAAGCCTCTGCCTTCGACTCAAGTCCTGATCTCAGGGTCCTGGGACTGAGACCCACATCTGGCTCTCTGCTCAGCAGGGAGCCTGCATCCTCCCTCTCTCTCTGCCTGCCTCTCTGCCTACTTGTGAACTCTGTCTGTCAAATGAATAAATAAAATCTTAAAAAAAAAATTTTTGCTCTTCATCTGAAATTCAATTTAAATGGGAATTCTGTCTGTTTGAGAGAGAGTGCACATGGGAGTGGGGTGGGGAAGGGCGGAGAAAGAGAGACTGTCAAGTAGGCTCCACACCCAGTGTGGAACTTAATCTCACAATCCCGAGATCATGACCTTATTAAGGTTAGACCCTTAATGAACTGAGCCACCCAAGCACCCCTGGAATTCTGTATTTTTTATTTGCTAAATCTGAACACCTTATCAGGAGAACATTTTATGTAAGTCCATTTAAAAACAAAAACACAAAAATTACAAAAAATTACAAAAATCGTAATATCTACTGCAGGTAATACCCCATTCAATGAAGAGACCCAGAAATTATTTAATATTTCCTTTTCCTGCACCCCCTCCATTGTTTTATTGTTAGGACTTTTGCTTTAGAGGAACGGCAGAACATTCCATTTGCTATGCAGATTATTGGCTTCTGTTTGTTGTCTGTCCATCATCAGCCTTGACAGAGGCTTCCCCTCATGGGATGCAGAACTCTGTGGCCAATGTGAGCATCACAAAGGACCATTTTCCGATTGCTTGGTGACTGGTTGGCAACATTGCCTTGTATCAAGAGGAAGGTTCCACAAAGCGGCTCTTTTCAAAACCGCTTCTGACACATGATATCTAGAATGAAAAACTATCAATATAGTCACAGTGGTTCTGAAGGAGAGCCCTGTTCCAGTGTGCATTTGTAAGTGGTTGTGTAAGATTTTTTATTTTATTTATTTTCACACAGCAACAACATGATGAAATTTTAAAATCACCCCGCTTTGAATAAGAGATCAAAACACAATGAAGAGTGACTTAGATCAGAGAGTTCCATGATGGTATCTTCAATTTGGAATATGCCAAGGCAATTTTTTCCCCCAGATTTCTAGAAATTTCCCCAAACAGAACTAAATCTTTCAATATGCCTCTATAGTCCATTTGATAGACTGAACTTCCATTTGCAGAATGTGAAATGGGTTCCCCTTCAACTGAAGTACTTTGTACAACATATGACTCTGGTTTTGAAGATTATCATTGCAGTTTCATGTATTTTATAGGGAATTCTGCAGTTACTAAAAATGACAGAGATGCAGGGGAAATGTTTTATATTTCTCTTTTTCTTTAAGCGATAGAAAAGAAGTAGGAGGCACTTTGAAATAAAAACCTGTTTCACCGCAGATGTCCCGCTCTGGTTTATTAAGAGCTGTGTTCTATTTTGCTTAAAAAAGAAGGAAGATACAACAGTGTGAACGTACTTAGCACTACTGAACCTGTCCCCTTACATGTGACTAATGTGACATATTTTATGTCTATTTCACCATTATTTAAAAAAAAGAAAAGAAAAGAAAAAGAAAGCCATAGAAGAGGGAAGAGAAGAAAAGCAGAAGTATGTGCATATCACGTGAGTGTGAGAGAGGATAAAAGAGTAAGAAAGAGAATTTCTTTTTCACAGTTTCTGTGGTGTCCTGCTGGAGGACAGGAAACTCACCTGGACACCCACACAGCCCCTTCTACCTCTAAAGTTATCCTTTCTCACAAAGGATTAGAGGCAAGAAAGGACACTCATGTTCTTACTACATTTCTGAAAATATTTCAAAGACTGTTAGAAAGTCTTCCAAAAGAGGTAATCATTTTTTTGAAGTTTCCCAAAGGGGGAAAAATGCCCCAGGGTTTTTAGAATCTCCTGTTAGGGCTAATTTGAGGGAGAAAAATACTACTAATAAAGTTAATCTTTAACTTAAGGATCCTCTCATTATCCCCGCAGTCTGGCAAATTTTCCGTCAAAAATTCAGCCTTTGGTACATGTGAGCCAGCAGGGTAAAGCACTAATTTCCATTAAAAGTAGTTCAGTGTTATTCACTTTCTTCCTGGGTTTTAACTGATTCATGTATGTCTTATTAAAATTCGTTAAATGAGTTAAACTCTGCAGTTCCTTTAGATAATCTGTTTAAGCTATTCGAAGTCAGAAAGGGGCATTTTTTTCTTAATGAAAGTGACTTGGGCCAAAAACTTCCCCACACCTTTCCTTTACACAAGTATGGAAGATACACTCTGCTGGTGGTACCCAGATCTCCTGTCACCAACTTTTAGCCAAGCACAATACTCCGTTTACAGAGAAGAACCCAAATTGGTCACCATCTTTGGCCAGAATCTGTTTTATGTGGTAAGCTGAGGCTCACTCTACAAGGCTTTAAAAAAGGATCCTTTCTGCATCTTTTAAATGAAAGTGTTTTCCTCACAAACACCATGAAGCTGTTTTCGAATAGCATTTTCCCCCCTGGCTTTGTTCCTTATGGAGAGAGCAGTCTGATCATTTAAAGTAATCCCAATGAGTATCTAGAAAGGATAAGTCTGCACATGTTGTCTTCTGATAAACTCTGCTACATAAAGAATGTGTTCAGAATAAAGCAGGCCAGGTGAATAGCCTCGAACAGGAATAAAGGCCTGCAGGGAAAGAGGAAGAACTGTGTCAGGGAGGCTAAAACTCAGAGTGGGGTGAGTTCACAGAACATATTAAAAATTACAAAGGGTTTTTTTTTTTTTTTAATGTTCTGAACAGAACCAAGAGCGGTGAAGAGATAAACTACTCTGTCTGTTTACAGCATGCTGTAAACAGTTGGCAAAGAAAATGTGGAAGGGTAGCAATACTCACAAATAGAAAGTTTCAATTCTGAGAGTAATAATTGTTTAAAAACGATGAATATATAGCATCACGTATTTTTTTTTTTGAGAAACCTGTTTAGAAACATCTTGAAGTAGTTTCAGAAAGATTAAATGTCTGTTCCACTTTATGTCAACATTAAATATTTATTGAGCTGTGGTGTCTCACAAACACCATAAATTCAACATAGTGAAAGAGGAACCTTTGATCATTTCCCCCAAATCTTCTCCTCATTTTGGTAAATTTTCACTTGCTTCCTGAGTTTTAAAGACAGGGGCCTGAAAGTCATTCTTAATGTCTCCCTCTCCCCCACTTCCTTATCACCAAATCTGATTTCACCTCCCAAATCTATTTCAGGTGCACTTCTTTCCATGTCCATGGCCTCCGCTGTAATCCATACTCACCATCATCTACTGCCTGAATCAAAGCAACAACAAATTTGCTGTCATCACAGGATCTGATTATGCTTAAAATCCCTCAATGGATTTCCCCCTGAATTTAGGATAAAACACAAAACCTATTAGTAGGTCCCCACTTACTATTCCCCAGAGGCCTCATGGGTCATTCCCCTTCACTCACAGGATTTGAATAAGTCAGACTTTTCTAACCACAGGGACTTTGCACAGGCTCCTTCATTTGCCCACCTTTTCTCACCCTCCACACAGCTACCTCTAACTCTCCTTGGGTGTCAGCTTAAACAACACCTCCTCACAGAAGATGTCCCTGACTTTTTATATATATATATATATATATTTTTTTTAAGATTTATTTATTTATTTGAGAGACAGAGAGAATGAATGAGCAGGGGGAAGGGTAGAAGAAGAAGAAGGAGAGAAAGAATCCTCAAGCAGACTCCCTGCTGAGCATAGACCCTGATTCGGGGCTTGATCCCAGGACCCCATGATCATGACCTGAGCCAAAGTCAGACACTTAACCAATGGAGCCAAACAAGTGCCCCCTGACCTTTTATTTTTAAATCAAAGCTATTATAGTTTTTCTTTCTTTTTTTTTCTTATAAAAAAAAGCCTTAAAAAAGATTTTTAAAGATCTTTTAAAAAAGATTTTATTTATTTATTTGACAGAGAGAGAGAGAGGTCACTAGTAGGCAGAGAGGCAGGCAGAGAGAGCAGGGGAAGCAGGCTCCCTGTTGAGCAGAGAGCCCGATGCAGGGCTCCATCCCAGGACCCTGAGATCATGACTGAACTGAAGGCAGAGGCTTAACCCACTGAGCCACCCAGGTGCCCTCTATTATAATTTTTCATTGCATACTGTAGTTTTCCCATATTTATGAAATTGTATTCATGTACTTATAGTTGTGAAATTATTAGTTTAATGCCCATCTCCCCAGCTAGAGTATAAATTCCATCAGGGGTGGGATAAAATTTATTTTGCTCACAATGTATCCCTAGTATTTTACACAATACCTGACACATAGTAGATACTTCACTAGACACATCTGAATGAACTGATCATAGTAGTGAAGGGTGTGTGAGGAGGGAGAAAGAAACAGAGTTTTAAGATACTTAGGAAAATGGATGAGGCATGGAGATTTGTGGGGGATGGAGGATGATATAAAGGAGGAGATGAAATCTATTATGACGTGTAGCTTCAGAACCTGGATAATGATGGTGTCATTAGCTAAAGTTCAGGAAAAGAGGCTTCTGGGAGTGGAGTATAGTGCAATGAGTATGAGGTGCCTTTGAGAGTTTGGGTTCAGGTGAAGAAGTTGTTGTTGGTGGGCTCTGTTGTCTGGTGATTGGTAGAAGGCTCAGAATAAGAGACATAATGTATCGGGTTAAACTTAAAATACTGTGCAGCATGAATGGAACCTCCTTAGGGTATGGAAAAGAATGAATGAAGTGCCTGGGAAGTAATAGAGAGTCAAGAAAAGAGAAAGTGTCAAGACGTAATAAATGGAAATACTCATAAAACAAGGTTTTAAGTGGACCGTCAAATGGGAGGGTCACTGGTATCCTCTGTTGAAGCAATTTAATTCCTATAAGAGGGCAGAAATCAGATTTCAGTGCATTTGAATGAATGGGAAGGAAGGAAGTGGAACAGGAAACGGCTATGGGGTTGAAGGGATAATGTCATGGTGGTCTCACCCCCACTCCCATCAGAGGAAGATTTGGGGAAAGCATGCTTACATTCAGATGAGAAGGTATCTGAACAGAGATAGTCTAAAGACTCAGGAGGAAAGGGGCTAATTGGTGAAATTATTTCATGAGGAGAGAGGATGGGATCTAGAGGACAGAAGGAGGAATTGACCTTGACAGAGAAGAAGCATTCAAGCCCTCATCAAGAGGCTGGAGCAGATCGTGTGTGTGCATGTGTCTGCACACATGTGTGTATGTATGTGTGTCTGTGAAATTCCCCAAGGTCTATTCTGTGGGGTTGGGGGTGCATGCGTCAGTGCAGAGGGTAGAGGGGCAGGGGAAGGGACTGGATGGGAGAATTCACAGTGGCTTAAAGTGGCAAAATCAATGAAGGGTTGGTAGGGGTTCTGGTCATGCAGGTAGACTGGAGGATAGAACAAAAATAACCTGTGTTAAGGGGATGAGGCAAAGACGTAAAGAGAAAATTCTGAGGCAGTATAGCAGAGAAGTTATGCGCACACGACATGGGATAAAATGGACTTGGGTCCCAGACTCAGCTCTGTCTCTCACTAGTAATGTCATCTCATGTGTACACAGAACAGCATCTGCTACCAGGATGGACTCCTGGGCTGTGAGTGAGACCCTGGGTCTGCTCAGTGGCTCACAGTGGAGTGAGTGTGAGCAATCCCCTAATCTCTCTACGGCCCTGATTTCTTATCGGCAGCAAAGTAAAGATAATAACAGGTATTATTTTAGTGAGAACTTCATAATGCACTTTAGATGTTATCGATATAAAATGCTGCATAGTTCCATTTAGTGCTTTTGATGCATTTTAAATTATTTTTCTACAAATTAGAGATCTGTTTTTCAGAAAGGTGTTCTATAATTTATTGTCACAACAGATGCATATTAATTTCTTAGTTGTTTTATTTAGGCTTTTTGCTCTTTTAAGCTTCCTTTTAAGTTCTTTTAAGCCATCTTTTGCTATGTGGAGTATGGCTTGCTTTGATTTGCATTAAACAGTTTTTTTTTGTTTTTTTTTTTGCCTTAAACAAAGCAAACCATTGTTCTCATCCAATTAGTCTTCCCTCAAGGTCCAACTGGTCTTGGCTAGAGGAGTAAGGTAGTCCACACTGACCTCACTCAACAGTCCTTATACTCCAGTATAAACTATACCCTCAGTTTGTAATGATTATAATTATTCTTTATGAATTGTTTCTAGCTTTGCATTTTCCTATAACTATTTATATAATGGTTACTTAGACTTAACCAATAAACTTTTTAATGCTCATCACAATTCATTTTATTCCACTATTTCTCCATTTTTGGATTTTGAATTTTGGTCCTCTGTTAGCATATATCCTCAAATTTTTCAGAAACAGCATATTTGATGTCATAGTTAAAACAGTGGTCTCTTCAATGAGTCTATACCTTAACCCTTGAGACCTGTGTATCTATTACTTCACACGCAGGAAACTAAGACCTTGAGGCTGGGAGAGTATCTTGGATTATCTGGGTGGGCCCAATCCAATCACCTAAGTCCTTAAAAATGGAGAACCTCCCTGGCTGCAGATGGAGAGAGATGGTGGGGTGAGGAGGGCTCAACCTGCCAGTGGCTTTGAAGACAGGAAAAAGGCCACTGGCTGTGGAATACAGGAGGCCTTTAGAAACTGAAACCGGAGAAGACAAGGAAATATATTTCCCCCTAGAGATCCCATAAAAGAATGCTTCCATGCTGATTTTAACCCAGTGAAACACGTGTTGGGTTTCTGAGCTATCGCGCTATCAGACAGTAAATCTATGTTGCTTTGAGCCACTACGTTTGCAGTCATTACTGTAGCAGCAAATAGAAACCCTAAATATGGGGAGCCTGGGTGGCTCAGTTGTTAAGTGTCTGCCTTCCACTCAGATCATGATCCCAGGATTCTGGGACTGAGCCCCAAATCGGGGCTCCTTGCTCAGTGGGAAGCCTGCTTCTCCCTCTCCCACTCCCCCTGCTCCAGTTCCCTCTCTCACTGCTATGTCTCCCTCTGAAAATAAATAAATTTAAAAATCTTAAAAAAAAAAAAAGAAACCCTAAATATGTAGCATCTTTTCTAAGCACTTTCTAGTTACATTAATGAATTTTGATACCACAATTTCTTTCTTTCAAACTCTGGGATTTTTTTCTATTGTTCTCTGACATTTAGTAATGCTGAGGACAGTCCTGGATCCACTCAATTTTTTTTATTTGCAATTAACTTTTCATTTTCTTATATGCATAACTATAACTTTTCTTTATCCTTTTAAATTCTCCATGAATTATTAGAATATACTTAGGTGTGATTTGTTTTAATTCATCCTGGAATATAGGGACTGCATTTGCTTCAGGTTTTCTCTTTTAAGTCTTTCTCCTCCAGATTTGGTAACTGGGGGCTTTATAGAAATGTGAACTCTCAGACCCCAGACCCAGTGAAACAGATCTGTAATTTGACTACCCAGGTGATTTACATGCACATTTTCAGTATCTTTTTCTCTGTCCCTTAACATGTATCAGAAGTAGGTCATGCCCCTCCCTTTCTTCCAAGGGGTTATAAGCAAAGCTCTTGGTTCACACTTCACTTCCTTTCTCCCTTCTCTGTTAAGTCTGACAAAGGTAGAGTTGGCCTTGGATCCGAGACTCCATGTCAAGAGCAGTGTAGCTGGTAACAGTGTGGTGATTGGGAATGCGGCTGAGACGGAACACAGCTGGAGACCTGCCCCGTATCTGGAGACTTCCTCCTGTTGGTCTCTACATCACGGATTGCTTGCAGGACCAATTTCACCATTTACTAACTCAAATCAACGTTTTAGTATTCAGAGGTAATTCCAAGCTCCCAGATTTGTTTATTATGGCCTTTTCACTCGGTCAAGCATTACTCTGCTTGATTTTTTGCAGTTCAGCCTGCTCCGCCCATTTCTGTTGTTTTTAAAATGCTACATCTTCTAGCACCTGAGGATTCCACGCCCGTTTTCTCAATTTCTTCTGTTTTCCGCAGTAAATCTGTTTCTGTGTCATGCTGTTCCTCTTAATCTTTAAGGTTAATTATAATGATCCCTTTCTTACATGCTTAACTATTTTGTTATAGCCCCATGCTGACTTTTAGAACTTCCATTCATTCAAAAAGGGAAGATTTACCCAGATGCAGGCTCATGAACTCCATTATGCCCATGTGAGTGACTGTGTGACACGACACCTGCTTTGGATCTCCCACAACAGTGAACACACGCACAGTGCGCAGCCAGACTTCTATCGGCGACTGTGTCCTATAGCTCTGCTGGACCACAGGGCACAATTTCCTGATTTTATGTGCTTATTTTAGGGAGAAACACTTGTGTTGTAAAAAATCTCTATGGTAGATGGATCTATCATTTTAAAAAAAAAAATCTCTATCTATGGTAGAGAGATGGTCTCTATCTACCACCCCCAGGCCCTGTCTAGCTCTGCCTCCCTCCAGGGTGCTGTGTAATAGTGCCACCTGCCCCAGGCAATGATGTGTCACTGCCCTCTTTTCTCTACTTTCTGTTATGCTGTGCTTTGGGATTCGGGACTTCAGAATTGGTTAAAAGAGAGTAGTGGGAGAAAGAAAGCGAGGGATTATTCAGTGGGGAGGAGGTTTATTTACTTATTTTAAAATATTTTATTTGTCTATTTATCAGAGAGAGAGAGAAAGGGACAGAAAGAGCACCAGCAGGGGGGAGGGGCAGAGGGAGAAGCAATCTCTCCGCTGAACAGAGAGCCCAACGTAGGACTCAATCCCAGGATCCTGGGATCATGACCAGAGCTGAGGGCAGATGCTTAACCGACTGAGCCACCCAGGCATCCTGGGTGGGGAGGGTGTTTAAACACAATTGTCCCTGCCTTATAAAGCAATACCTAAGCAATCTTATCATTGCTAGAATCTGTGAATCTTGACATTTTCTATATCTTTTTAGTGCTTTACTGGGATGCTGGGAGAAACACAGAGATGTTTTTGACCTGATGTCATTTTAAATATTAGTCTGTTAATGTAAAGAACAATTTTATCTCTTGTTTATATGTCATATATACATAATATACACACTGTTTATGAACGAAGGTCTGATATATAGGCAGAACTACCATTTGCTTATTTCCTGTCTTGACTAACTTAACCAGTTAAGGCTTGAAATAAATCTTCATTTTAAGGTCCTGGCATCCCGGATTAGCATCACTTAGGCACACAGCTGGTGGAGATCAAGAACAAATATCATTACAGGATTGCCCCAGAATGTATTTTTCAATCAAAATCACAGACCAGAGATAAAAATAAATTTGCTCTGTGGTAGGAATTCTTGGTGCAATAGAGTTTGTTTTTTTCTCACCCCCCCCCTTCTTATCCTTTAGGTTCTCCTGTGGGACTCCCCACAGAGAAAGGGAAGATGGTTCTAACACATCCCACCATGGAGCCGAGAGTCACAGCCCGTATCTCAGTACATGAGTCATCAGGAAGAACTTCACTGACAACACATCAATGTTTTACATAAAGTGAAGACCAAAGATGCTGCTTCGGTTTGCGTTCTCTCAAAAGCAGACCCTGAGATGGCGACTTGAGTGGTCTAGGAAGCACGAATGAAGAAGGAAGTGAATCAGGGAAGTGAAACACACTAACGAGGAACTAATCACTGTGTGGCCCCCGGACCATGTCCCTCTGTGGATCTTCTGAGAAACCGTAGGAAACACACATCAGAACCTTCAGACTGCGGAACAGCGAGGCCTGGGCGTTTATCCTCTAACTCTCTTTGCCCTGGTAGGGGATAAGGATTGCTCCTCATAATTCTCCCATGTTTCTGGGCTGTCCCTGAATAAGGCTGAGGAAGCACCTGCAGGGCCAGAGGAAGTTCTCAGAGGATAAGAGACTCCAGTGTGGGGGCGCCTGGGTGGCTCAGTGGGTTAAAGCCTCTGCCTTCAGCTCAGGTCATGGTCTCAGGGTTCTGGGATCAAGCCCCACTTAGGGCTCTCTGGTCAGTGGGGAGCCTGCTTCCTCCTCTCTCCCTGCCTGCCTCTCTGACTACTTGCAATCTGTGTCTATCAAATAAATAAATTAAATTAAAAAAAAAAGAGAGACTCTGGTGTGTGAGGCAGGACTCTGTGGGTTTGCTGGAAAGCTCCACAGCTACCTATCATCAGGTGACTGGACAAGATACAAAGTAGCAGATCTTTTAGACAAAAACAAGCAAACTGTATCTGTGGCTGGAGGAAAACCTACATAAGTTTGCACTTACAGTGATAATTTTGGGGAATGAAGGATTTACATCGTGTTAAAGTGGGGATGGCAAATGAGTTTTGACTCTCATGCCAGCTTTGATCCATTGACTGCCAGGAGTGCCGTGTCGAGGACGAATCTCAAAAGGCTGAGTAGGAAATGGCATCTTTATCATTTAGCATCCCAGACATGGAACTGGGAGGACAGAAGGGTGGCATGTGGGCCATGTATTTGCCACTCTGCTTTAAAGTGGAGACTATTTTTTTTTTTTAATCATTGTAAGTGCTGAGTGAGACATCTTTAATGAAATACAATAAATTCTTCTGCAGATTTGACCTTTCAAAATGCACAGCATGTGAAGTGTCTTCAGTTAATGGGAGAATTCTCCAATTAATGTTATGAATAAGACAGGGATAAACTTCAAAGGCACAGCAGTTACAACAGGTATTAGCTTTTTCATTTTGCTACATGTTTCAAGTAAACATGCTAATTTATTTTCTCACAGATAGACAGAAAATGAAATGGGGTCATGGTATTAACGGGAAAATATAAGAGTGCTCAGTGGTGTCAGTGCCTACTCAGTGTTAGACAAGTGTAGTTCATTTTGGCGGTTGGGGGTTGGCACGAACATTTAAGTTCAATTCTCTTAGCAAATTAAAATTATGCAATTCAGTGTTAACAACTATGAATGTGTTAATTAACTAGATGGCAGGGATCCTTTCCCTGTGTATATCAAATCACAATGAACAATTCTATTTGTCAATTATACTTCAGTAAAACTGAAAAAAAAAAAAAAGACCTTGGAGGAAGAAAATCATCATTAAATTCAAGTGGGGGGAAAACTAATTCATCGGTCATAATGCCTTAATGAGGAAAATATTGCCATTTAGCCCGGGACATGATTTTAACTGCTGAGTCCAAGAATAAGTACAATATCAAATCTCATTACCTTGTACCATTGCCATTCAAACTGATTTCAAGTCTTGTGGTTATCACTTCCTAAGTATTCCTCCATTCTCACCTCCAGTGACGCATCTGAATCCAAACCACCATCAGGCTCTGCCTGCGCCCCTGTAGCCAATCAACCTCTTTCCATCTGTTCCTTCACTCTGTGGTCGCAGAAATCTTTCTAAAGCATAAATCTGATCATGGTGCTCCCCTACTTAAATGCCTGTAATCAGCTTCCTACTGCTTGCAAGAACAAAATGAAAATCCTTTAGAGAACCTTAATCTGTTCCCCATCCATCTTTCTAGCCTCACCTTGCTCTGGATGCCCACCCCGCCTTCCTTTCTCCTTTCCAGGGTCAGGAACCTTCTCTCAGTCCTTCACACCCCTTGGGCTCTGGCTCACCACAAGGCCTTTGAACCTGCTTTCCTGCCTGAATCACCAAGTTAACTCCAGTCTACTGTTTAGATCTTGGTTCCAGGGTGACTTCTTTAGGGAAGGCTTTCTGGACCTTTCTAAGCCAAATCCCATGATTAGAAGCTCTCATGGCTCCAAGAACCTCTCTTCAACACTCCTTTCTTCCCATGTTCACAGCTGTGACCACTTCTTGGTAAAGGTATGAATTCTTGTGATAACTTTTTCTCTTTGGTATGAGTCTAAGATGTTCCCGGATGGCAGGGATCATATCTGCATTTTTGTTCACTGTTGATTCTCCATCTCCTGGCACAGTATCTAGCAATCGCAGGTGCTTCCTAAATATTTGGCAAATGAATAAAAGGAATGTCAACATGCATTTTTACCAAGACTCAAAATTTTCATTTCTTTCTTAGGAAAATCTCCCATGTATTTAGCAGTTTATCATTTAAATAGCACTTTGAGGGCATATTATTATGGGTTCCTTGTGAAATTCCTGTGAAGAGGGTGGGGAAGGAATGACTACGCACATCTCACAGCAGAAACCCAGGCTCTGATGGTGTTCGGCCCACAGGCAGGGAAGAAGGAGGTGGCAGAACCAGGACTCAGCCTACATCCTCTCTGGCTCCCAGTCTAAAATTCCTTTCCCACAAACAGTCTGTCAGAGCAGGATGACAGGTTATTATGCAATTGGCAGGCTAGTTAACTGCTCTGATCTTGTCTTAAGCTCTTCCAGAATCTTGCAATCTCAATTCAGGTATTGCTCGTCGGTTTTACATTCAGTGGAAGAGAAGTGGCCAGGGGCAATGCCCACCTAGAGGCCCGTGGCCCTGGGGGCTGGAAGAGCAGAGGATGAGTTTCTAGGCACATCAGGACCTATTACGTATTTATTTGCTCCTTGGAGACCCCACCAGAAGGAACATCATCCCAAGGTGCTGTTCTGCGTTGGAAAGAAAGTTAATGGTTAGAGAGCCTGTGAAGTCTCACATGGGCAGAAGCGGACAAGGGGGGAAAGCAGGATAGACACAGACATCTGGGACTAAAGGAGCCAGATGTGCTGGGCAGAGAACAAAGCCCTCCAGAACTCTAAAGTTTTCCAAAATGTCCCTGTATTACCTTGTTTCACAGATGACAGGATGAAGGGAAGTCTCCTGGGCTGTCAGCAATACGCCACACTCCGGCCCTGACACATTCTAGATTGAGAGCATGTTGGCATCATCGGGGACCTTCCAACCTCGCTTTACAGATGCGTTTACAGAGTGTGTCTCAGCAAATCATCACAGAGCTGACGACCAACCGTCAGATGCGTGTGAGCATCACGAATGAGGTGACACTTTCGGAGAAGGGGGGAAAATCCGCTCTTACACTCTCCTCCTACTCATCGACCTCTAAGCTAAATAAAACGTTGTTGGGGTTTTAGTCTGAAGAAAATTAGTGCAGGCAGGGACCATATTTTGCACCAGCAGAACTACCTTTATTGTTAACAATGAACTCCCAGTGAGCACACAATACCTATTTTTCAGTTGGACTAAATTCCAATAAGTCATCAGATTATTTTTGAGTAATTTCCCATTATCGTAGGTCACTTAAGAAAAGAAATGGGTGCCACAATGGTGTAGCGTCCGACTCTCAGTTCAGGCTCAGGTCACGATCTCAGGGTGGTGAGCTCAAGTCCTAAGACTGAGCCCCAGGTCAGGCTCCATGCTCAGTGCCGAGTCTGCATCTGACTCCCTCTCCCTCTCCTTCTGCCCTACCCCCATTGTGCTCTTGTGTTCTTGCTCTAAAAAAAATAAATAAATCTTAAAAAAAAAAAGAAGAAGAAGAAGAAGCCTGTGACAAAAGAAGGCCTTCAGGCTTCTAACAATCTCACTATCTAAAGATAAATAGGGTTTGAAAAAGTGTCAGTCACCTTCTGTCACCTGTGCACGACACAGCGTGTTGATGCCACTTGGACTCACCTGGGAACTCTGTGAATCTGTTTGCTTTCTGAAGCCACCTTAGTGCCAAGGGGCTCATAGCTTCAGCTTGGGACTAGACAGGCTATGTCTAGATTCTTCCTAAGTAGAATTAATCAGTTAAGAACCAAACTTTGTGGGTAGAGGTAGCAGCATACAGCCCGACAGGTGTGTCCCCACCACTGGCATCCTGCTCATTACTGAACCTGGTACCTCATCACAGCCGATATTTCATGCCTCCTCTGTCCTCATGTGCTACCACGCGAAGGGGAACTGGAACATTCCCTTCCTTGTGAATGAAGGTCAAGCTGGGACTCCAGCCACTGTGCCTGCGGATGGGCTGCTCTGAGCAGTGACGACTAACGCTTTACAGAGAAGCCTGGAGAACCTGCCGCACGTACCTCTTTAATGAGATCAGGGTTCAATCCTAAGTCCTCATTTTCTCACTTACTCTTGTTTCCTTGGGTCCTCCTTCGTTGTCTGGCTTCAGTTTCCGTCTGCATGAGAATGATCTGAGGTGTTGTCTTTCTGTTCTCGACCTCTGTGGTTTTCACCCTCGCCCCAGCTTCCCTTCACGTCTCGCTTACTCCTTCACTCACTTGTTCATTTATTGTTTCATCCTTAAGCAGATATTACCAAATGACTACTGCAGAGTCGGCATCGCCTCTCTGGATAGCTTCCTGGCTAAGACAAAGGTATTACTTGATTTTGCTGAATCTGGTACACCTCCTTCCTCTGTCCTCACCCCCTTCCTGCCACTCATCAATGCACTCTCTGGGATGAGCTTATTTATCCCCACGGCTTCTCCTGTTGGTTACGACTTCTAAACGTGCTTCCAGATCAGCCCATCCCTCTCCTCAGGTCAAGCCCAAGTGTCCATCTGTAGCTCCGCTGGCCATTATACAGGGCTCATGCCCAATGATAAATGCAGTCTTTTCCCCTATGGCTTCTTCTACCTTCCAAAGACCCTGAGTCCATAGATGGGCCCAGGCTCCAGGCTGGAAACCTGGGGCTCTCTGCAAATCTGTGCTCTCCACACCCCCACATTCCATCGGTCCCGTTGTTCAAGCTCTTGTACTGACATCTTCTCTCCACCCTCATGGAGCCTTGAGAACTCCAGAACCTCATAACCTCTTGCCTACAATTCTGTAAATAACCTCTAACTAACTAGTCACTTCTTTCCTCTATTCTTGCCCTCTGTGATTTTTTCCTATTGATGCTAGAGAAATCTTTTTTATTTTTTTAAGAGAAATCCCTTTAAGGCATAAATCTGAGAACATCACTTCTCTTTACTTCTATACTGGTGTCCCATTTGCTACAGAACCAAGTCCAAACTCCTTAGCATACAAGCTGCTCCGTGAGCCGGCCGCTGGCCTCTGCAGTCTCCTTGCTCATGGAGACTCACCTCACACCCCTTGCTCCATCTGCCCCGCTCTACTCTTGTTCTCAGAATATCCAGGATGTTTGACAACTCTATGTTTGCTCTGTCCGCCATGCCCATTTCTGTCAGGAATTCCCGCCTCATCCTGTCTCCCTGGCAACAAATGACTTCTTTTGAGCTCTTAGCCCACCTCCTCTCTTGGTCTTAATACTCTCTCTTCCAGCTAGAATTGACCAGTCTTTTTTTTTTTTTTTTTAAGATTTTATTTCTTTAAGAGAGAGAGTGAGAGAGCACAAGCAGAGGTAGAGGGAGAAGCAGCAGGGAGTCTTGATATGGGACTCAATCCCAGAACCCCAATATCATGATCTGAGCTGAAGGCAGATACTTAACCCACTGAGCCACCCAGGTGCCCTAGAATTGACCAGTCTTATCTCTGTGTCTTCAGTGGCATCTGGCTGCACCCCTATCACAGCACGTGGAATACATCAGGGCACTTGTTTTTGTTTGTTTGTTTTAATTCAAAGATGGTAAAATTGGTTTATTATAAAAGCAATTTAAGAATACCCAGTTAAAGTCTTATCCCAATGCTACCCAACACAACCCAAGAAACAGTTACACACTTTTACTTTAGGGATAAGGATATAGAACAAGAAGAACCACATCAAGGCTGGGATTCAAACTCAGAAAGACAAAGGGTTCTTAGGTCTCCATCAGGCCAGAACAGAGGGTACAGTAAGATAAGGGCACTGGTCTCTCAGGTGCCACAGTCTAGACTGCTAATTAGAATTAAGTCTCTCAAAGGTAGTGGTCCTATTCTACTTATCTTTGCATCCCCAGCGCCTACAAAATCAGTAGGTTTTTAATGGATACTTTCAAGAATTTAATGAATACTTGCCAAATAAATAAATTACAAAGATACTTATTATGAAAAACAACTCTATAGTTTGATATTTTGCCTGTTTTTAAAAATTATTTTTATTGTTAGTTATCATGAATTATTGTTAATAAAATATTTTATTATTTTGCTGTTAATGGCTCACGTCCTTCATTTCCCTTCAATGGAAGATCAGAACAAGGGAAAGCCAGATTATATTTCAGCACGAAGCACACATTAGCTTAAGTAACTTGACTATGAGACTGTAAAGAAAGAGAACTGCAGAATTTTAGAACTACAATGAACTAAAGCAAACATTTTCTCTAACCCTTTCATTTTACAGATGTACCATGAGGTCGCATAACTAATTAATGGCAGAACCGGGACAAGATCTTCATTTGCTGGCCCTATCACCCTGTCATATTAGAGAAGTAGTGTTTATTAAGCTTTGATGATGTGCCAGGCACTGTTGTGGGTCAAATAGAGATTTTTACCCCTGGTCTCAGCAGATGGATGCAGCTGCTAAGGTTATGACCTCTATATTGTATTTGGTCCTCCCTCCTCTCTAGTGCTACTGGACCTGTACTGAACATGCACATTTTGGGGGGGGTGGGGGGTCACTCTAACATGTTGCTATGTTGTTTCTCTGAGGTTGAGCATCTCTTGAAATGCCTAAAAAGCCTTCCTTGGTTCTTGACCTTGACTACATTATCAGTCCTCAGAATGGTCCTCTGCCCTATCAATGGCTCCATCAGACTTAAATTCCTAAGACAGGTCAGCAGTCTTCCTAGCACTCCTTGCGTTGTTCCTCTGGCCTCTCCCATGGCTTCTTCAACAGGCTGGCTGATGCCTCCGCATGATTCTCCATTAGCCCTACTCCACCCATTATCCGATTTCCCCATTTACTCAAAATACCCAGGCACCTCTTTCTCACCCTTCCAAATCTACCGAAGAGTTTACTGTATCCTCTCTCCTTGTTGTAAGATCTCTGAAGTGTTTAGTTAGAGAACTAAATTCATTCATCGGAATGAAAAGAGTTATTTAGCATGATGTTACGGGGAGCTGGGTGTGGTTCACATCATGACCAAAAAGTAAAATAAGAACATGAAATCAAGAGAGTAGAAGCATATATACACAGTGAACAATGTGATAATTATAAGGACATGTAAGGAAAACTGAGATTGTTTACTGTAATGATATTCTATCTTCCACATCTTCTGGGAAGATGTGGAAGATAGAATGTGATTACTAATGATTTAAATGATGGTTAAGGGGTGCCTGGGTGGCTCAGTGGGTTAAAGCCGCTGCCTTTGGCTCAGGTCATGATCCCAGGGTCCTGGGATCGAGCCCCGCGTCGGGCTCTCTGCTCAGCAGGGAGCCTGCTTCCCTTCCTCTCTCTCTCTCTGCCTGCCTCTCTGCCTACTTGTGATCTCTGTCTGTCAAATAAATAAATAAAATCTTAAAAAAAAATAAATGATGGTTAATATACATTTAATTAAAAAAATAAAAATGCAAAATGTAGCTTTTTCAAAAGCCCTGGATATTTGGGAGAGGAGGGAGGTTCATGCTGAATATTCACATGTTGCGTATACACATCCTGTTGTCTACTTATACGAGTGTGTTTCTCTGAAATATGCCCGAATCCTAGATGGTTTAAATTAGATGCACCATGTGTTCTATGGATGCCAAATAATCGTTGTTGATTTCTTTTTCTCTTCAGCAGCTGTTTCAACTCATAGACACAATCTATCATTAAGTTTCCTAGCTTGCCAGCTTCACTAGCTCTACAGAGGGAAATAACACAAAATAAGGAAAAGCGGGAAATCTTCAAGCAACAGCATATCTCCTGAGTTCTTACTCTGTGCTAGACAAGGTGCTGACCGGTTCACATTATGATGTTTCATCTTTACAACAGCCCTGTGTGGTAGATCGTCTTACTGTTCTGTTTTACAAATGAAGAAGAGAAGATTCAGAGAGATCAAAACTCCTGGAGCCACGTAGTTACTGAGAGGCAGAACTGGGATTTTAACCCTAGCTCTCCACTCGATACTTTTTTTATTTTATTTTTTTAAGGTTTATTTATTTATTTGTTTGAGAGAGAGTGGGAGAACACGAGCAGAGGAGAAGCAGACTTCCTGCTGAGCAGGGACCTGGATGTGGGTCTCAATCCCAGGACCCTGGGATCACGACCTGAGCCGAACGCAGACCCAGGCACCCCTCAACCCAGTACTCTTAATCACTCTTTATTTTATTGTCTACAAACACAATGTGAGGTTGAAAATGGCCGATATGACACTGTGATGCTATATCTTTGTTTGATTGTTAGAAGAAGTCCAACAGTAGTGTAATGTGGAGTCTTGCCATTCTATATTTCCTAATACATGAGGCTTCTTTTGTTGTGGGGCACTTACTGAACTAACATATGAAAAGAAAGAAAAGAGGATCTCCTTGGATAAAGTGGGAATTGATACTCAAAACTTGGATATTCCTCAAACCTTAAAAAAAAATTCAGACAATTAAGATTAATTGAAAAGTGCTTATGAAAAGCAAAAATCAAACCCAACCTCAACCCATAAAGCTTACTCAGGGTTGAAGAAATAGTCAGAAAATAACCAGAAGGAAAATAGCCTACCCTGTGAAACAAGATCAGGGGCAAATACCCTGAACAACACAAATGTCCATATTTCTGCAGATCATAAATCACCTAATTACTGCCTGGACAGTCGAGGAGGTGAACCAGAAGGCCCTCTCCCTTCTCTGCCTGGTCCACAGCAGTCTCTGGGGGGATGAGGGGCTTTCATCTTTTAAGACTTGTGACTCCTAAGCCTGTATTTTGTTGCATTACCTCATTCTTCTTTTAAGAAGTTTAGAAAAACATGCATGCTCTACTCTCATCCTGTTCCCTAGACCATTTGTTCTTTCACCTTTGGTCAAATGCTCTCCACTTTCAAGAGCCTTTTACACTGAATTTAAAAAAAAAAAAATAGCGCTCTCGCATACTTGACCTGTAAGTCTGGAGAACCATTCAGAGATGTATGGTTTTTTCTTTTCTTTTTTCTTTTTTTCTTTTTTTTTTAAGAGTCAGCTTTGAGATTTCTGGAAATTGGAATTGTTTTCTGTAAGTTCTTATAAAGAGGGAAGTCTTAAGTGGTGGGACTGCAATCCAATGGTCCAATGGAGAGAGGAGAATAACTTTCTGTACTTTTTTTTTTTAAGCTTTAATTTATTTATTTGAGAGAGAGAGTGAGTGAGAGAGAGTGTGCACAAGCTGTGGGAGAGGCAGAGAGAGAAACAGACTCCCCACTGAGCAAGGAGCCTGACGTGGGGCTTGATCCCAAGACCCTGGGATCATGACCTAAACCAAAGGCAGACACTTAACTAACTAAGCCACCCAGGCTCCCCAAGAGAAGAAAAACTTGCAAAAGTTCTGATACTTTAAAGAAATATTAACAAAGGTCTTAAAAATACATTATCAGAAAATATACTATCAAATATTAAAAGAACTACTAACCACTAATTGAAAAATGATACTAATAAATACGCTAAGTAATCAAAGATCACCATCAAAATGTTGATAAAGACCCCATGAGATAATTTATTTCACCAACACCATTTAGTGTTAATACCACTAGTCTCTCTTATGATTTATGGCTGGTATTTTATATCCCCCCCCTTTTTTTGGCATAATGTTGAGAACAGAGAAGTTTTTGGTATAAAATCCAGTAGCTACCTTGCACAGAACTTGTGCATTTTTGAATCCATAACTGGAAAGGGACTGGGTGAGTATAAAATATCACCTCTATATTCATCATTACTATTAAATCTATTTTTATCAGAGTCCCTGCTTTTTCCAGGCACTTCGAACACTATTTTAAAACCAAATTGCTCCCACATCTTTTAAGCTTACAAAGACTCAGTACATTTGACTTGGAGAAGCAATTGCTTTCCTGTACGTTTAGTATCCCTTGGATTAAAATCATGGAAAGCTGGAGACTGCTTGAGTCAAAAGCAAGTGTTACGCTAATACTTCCTCATTCTCAGTTCCTGCAGAGTACATGGATTTCATCGTGGAATGGAAGTTTGCTCAGTTGGTATGTTTATGCTTGGGGGTTGGGGTACAGGAGCAATGAACAGTGTGGTTTACGTAGGAACAAAAGAAATTATTCTGTCCTCAGAATAGTTAAAAGGAAAGATATTTTGTTTTTATTTGTTTGGGGTTTTTTTAACCCATAGATGACTTCTGAGGTGAGTTATTAGGTTGTGTCAACCAGAAAGAAAGATCTCCACTTGTTATTCTTCATAACCATTTACATTTTATAGAGTGAGTCATAAAATGCTCTTTTTGGGCTTTATTTCATTGAACATGTTTTTTTGGGTAAGAAGTGTATCTGTAAAAAAATAGACAGTTTTCCTACTTTGCCTTCTTTCAAGAGTCTCAATTCCAAAGAGGAAAAGCCTCTTGGTGAGTGTGAGTCTCTGGAAATTCACTACCTCTTGGCCTGTCACTGAGGTTCGTGTTCCCGTGGCTGCCAGTTATGCCATTGTGTTCTCGTGACCCCAGCCTGATATCCCCCTCTAGGACCGGTTCCTCCCCTCCTCCTTCTCACTGTCCACTTCAACGCACTCAGAAGCAGCTCAACTGGCCCAGGACCAGTAAATACCCAAAGCAAATTACCTGCCAGCCTGCACTTCTGAGCACTGCTTCCTTGGAGTCCATTTTTGGGATATTTCACTACTACTCCACTACCTGGTGCCGACTACTCACCGAAAGGCCAGTTGTCAGGCTGTGCTAATCTTTCTTTCTTTTTTTTTTTTTTTTAAAGATTTTATTTATTTATTTGAGAGAGAGACAGTGAGAGAGAGCATGAGCGAGGAGAAGGTCAGAGAGAGAAGCAGACTCCCTGCGTAGCCGGGAGCCCGATGCGGGACTCGATCCCGGGACTCCAGGATCATGACCTGAGCTGAAGGCAGTCGTCCAACCAACTGAGCCACCCAGGCGTCCCTGTGCTAATCTTTCATGTTGAATTCTAATCTGCTTATTTTCTGAGATTTCCAGGTTTGGTTTTTGTTGTTAGATTTTTTTTTATTATCTTGTATTTCTCTTTTAGCATTTTGTGTTTTCTTGTACACAACTTTTTTCTTTTTAATAATTAAAATGATATTTTTAACATTTTTATTTAAAATATTATTAAAAATTTTAAAAATATTTGTATTCAAATTCAGTGTAGTTAACATATAGGAGCAGTGTCCACAAGAGCCAAACTATGGAGCCCAAACGTCCATTGATAGATGAATGGATAGAGAAGATGTGCTCTGTGTGTGTGTGTGTGTAAAACAGTGCTCCCAAGTGTAACATACACACACACAATGGAATATGACTCAGCTATCAAAAATATGAAATCTTGCCATTTGAGATTTCAAGTTTTTATTTATCCACATAAGCAGGCTTGCCTGTCAGTCCATTGCTAAGAACACCATGCTTCTATTTGTTACCATCGATAGAAACAACCTGGATGGCCATCTGGTGAAGGCCCTCTCCCTATTTAATTTATAAAAGCTGTACTCATTAAAAAATATTTTTGAGCATTTACTATGTGTTTGGCTTCAATGTTCATCTTTCTCCACTCCAGAGTTTTAGAAGCAAAGCTACTTTAGGACACAATTCCAAAAGCAAAGTAGCCTGAAGATTGCCTGGGGTAAGACTGCTTCAAAATCAAATCCACATTTGACAAGAGCTGGCCAGAGAGAGCCAAGTTTCTTCCTGTATACTCTTATCTATGAAGCATTCTGGGCAAGGGCTTCATTTCTTCCTAGTCTTCTTCCCTTCATGTGATTAAAATACTGGTAAGTAAATTAAAACCTGTCTTTTAGTCCTTTGAGTGTCCAATGGCAGGTCTTTGTGCCTGTGGCCGGCCACACTGCACAATTTCAGGGGTTATGTTCGTAAGATAGATAGTCTAAGACCTGACAGTGCTTCTCAAATTATCTTTGGCATAAGACTAGTTTTTTTTTTTTCTTTAAATCTCTAATCCATTAAGAGCCAATGTTTTAGAATGCTAAAGATACTTTAGAAAACTAATAACTACAAAATTTAAATAAAACCGAATTTAAAACAATTATTTGATTCAACAGACATAAAATTTTTCAAAGTAGTTTGCTATAGGATTGTTTAAGTGCTCACTCTCAATTTCTTATATCTTTTTTGAGCACTGGTGACATCAGTTTCTAAACGATATGGGTCCATGGAATGAACTCCAAGCTACACCCACGGGTCAGGGTCACAGATTGTATGGAACAGTGCTCCCAAGTGTCGCCCAGTGCGAGGTCCTGCCTGAGCCCCAGGCATTTGTCAATTTAACTGTATGTCAGAGAACAACTAGGGAAAGCATCAGCATGTATAAAAAAAAGAGAGAGAGGGGCAGCAAGAAAGTCTCATGGAGACTCCGGTATAATGGCAAAGTAATCGGTTATAGACAAAATAAAAGGCATCGCTGTCCTTACTGAAACCTTATACCTGAGCCCTAAACCAGCTTGGAATTAGGACTTCGTATCCATGCGCATTAGTGATCTGACGCCATTGGCAGCAAATGAGACTTTTTCCTAGTTAAATCGGATTTTCTGGCCAAAGTCCGATTTGGGCAATTGCCGCTACCTACAGGAATGCCTCCGAATGCTGAAATTGCAGTTCTTCTCTTAAACTACTGTGTAATATTGCAGTCTGCCTTTGAAGAGCTGCCATTATAAACTGTAGAGGTAACTACCTTTTTCTGCCAGGTGAAACAATTAAAAAAAAAAAAAGTTCGTAGGTGTGTGTGTGTGTGTGTGTGTGTGTGGGTGTGGGTGTGGGTGTATGCGTATGTGTGCCTGTGTCTTCCTCTGTGAGGTTTATGAATATACAAATGTCTTCTCAAGGGGGGAAAAAAACCTGTTAGCTAAATGTACGGTCAGGATGATACTTTCATCAGAACAGGGATTTCACTGAATATCTATATATAAGGCAGTGAGACCACAGAACGGAGTCTTCTGTAAATAAGATGTAAATAAGAAGATGCAAACACCAATAATTGAAGGGCCTGGAAAAGCCTGGTTAAAATCATACTTTAGTTTGATTATGGAGATTTTTGTGGTATAGTATTATTGAAAAGAGAGACTTAAAAAAGATCTTTAAGAAAAGTTTAGGGCCTAAGTCTATTTAAGGCTTCCACCTCTCTGCATAATTTTGGTGTTCCTAATCTTTTCTTGTACAGTTGGTGTAAAAAGGGCTATAAAAGTATAACTCTCTGAATATTCATTTAAAAATAAAAATAGACTTCTTAGCTCCTTTCCCCCCTTTTTCTGAATCTAATTCCACACTATTGCCAGAGTCATTTTCCTAACACATGTTCATCATAGAATTCCCTTATGAAGCATCTACATTTGTTCCTAACTCCCCATCAGAACAAATCTTAACAAATCTTAACTCTTCTTAATCCTAACCAGACCCTACAGGATCTGG
The DNA here is from genome assembly GCF_002288905.1 of Enhydra lutris kenyoni. Taxonomy (NCBI): domain Eukaryota; kingdom Metazoa; phylum Chordata; class Mammalia; order Carnivora; family Mustelidae; genus Enhydra; species Enhydra lutris. The sequence goes on from NW_019154124.1 coordinate 7,395,331, forward strand.
CTATATTTCATTGACCCAACATTATCTCCAATTACCTCTCGGCATGCACATTCATTGCAGTTGGACTGCCCTCCAAGGAATCCCTTGAACTGGTCCTAGGTGTTCTCATCTCTAAGCTCCCACGGCTCACAACTCTGTACAAGCTGGGAAATCCTCTTTCCCATTCTCCAGCCTTTAAGCCTTAAATCTTTGTCCATCTTGGGTCTCCCCTCCAAAACTCTTCTCGCTTTTATTTGTATCATGGAATTTATACTTTAAATAAGCATATTCTCTATTATTTCTCAGTTGTTCATGTGCATTAATACCATCTGCTTAATGAAATGATGTACTCTTCACAGGCAGATAGAATATTCTCTCTCATGTTGTGTGGAGAGCCAGGACAGTCTTCCCTTTGCCTCTCATTTGGCACTTTCCGTTCTCCCTCGTCACCCAGGGAAAGAATGCCTCAGGAGTACTGCTCAACTTCTGACTCAGGTACTTTTAAAAAATCCATAAGGAGCATCATCAGTCATTGTGGATACCCCCATTGTTGGTAAAGGGCCAGAGAGTAAATATTTCACACTTTGGAGACTATGTGGTTTTTGTCGCAATGACTCAACTCAGCCACTGTAACATGAAAGTGGCCGTAGACAGTACAGAAACAAATGACTGTGACTGTGTTCCAATAAACTCTTATGGACAATGAAATCTGAATTTCATGTAATTTTCATGTGTCAAGAAATAGAACTCTTCATTTGATATTTTTAAACATTTAAAAATGCAAAAATTGTATGTTACCTAACCTTAATTACTTTGCAGTTTATACATCCATAAAATCACAACATTGTGCATCTTAAACTTACACAATGGTATATAACAATTATATCTCAATGAGGCAGAAAAAAATTCAAAACCTGTTCTTAGCTCAAGAGGCCTACAAAAGCAGATGGTGGGTTGTAGTTTGTTGACCCCTGTCCTAGATTATTGTTCCTAAAGTTGTGGCCTCTAGATCATCTGCATCAGAATCACCTAGGATTGGGAGTTACAAAGAATATGAATCTGGGATGGAGTGAAATAGAATTTCTGAGTACATTCAGGATACTAACACACAGCTCTGAGTCACTACCTCTAGAATGCCAGTGATCCTTTAACTTTGTGAGTTAGTATTAGGGAGCTAGTAAGCAAGGTTCTAACAAGATGGGACGATAACAAAGCAAGCTCCTTAGAAAGCTATTTTGTAAGACTTACAGCCTGCTGGAAGAAGATCAACAACAGGGACTCCATGCTTTTAATCAGCATTTTAGAAACGTTTTTAGAAGCAAAAGATTTAAAACCTGGAAATTCTGAGTGTTTGCATTTAACATACATGTTATTTGGAATATCAGTAGATGTGGGAAGTCTTTATTTAACTTAAACTTAGTAAAAATAGAAACATATTCTTTGGGAAGGAAAGAAACTCACATTCCTTGTTAAATATAATGCCTGCAGTACAAAAAAGAAAAATGCAACAGGAAAACCATCTTTATGTTTCTGCCTCTGGAGTCGAGTCCTTTGTGATCTATGGCAAATTCAGAAGCAATGATTTATTTCATTATGAGCAAACACTTCTGAAGGGCAGATATAATGCATTTCTAAAGACTCTGCATAAACTCATTTACCTAAAACACTGAATTATAAAAAAGCATCTGCTAGGAAGAAGAGCCATCTGGAATGCTGTACTCCCGGGGACCCTTTGGCCAATGTGAATCAGTGGAGGCTGGAATGTGACCCACCTGAGTAGAATGGGTCTGGTAGTTTCTCAACCACAAACCACCACCATTTTGCAAATCATTCCCTGAGTCTTAAGGAAGAATACGGGACAAATGAGGGCTTGACTCTGATGTCTAACACTAGCCAAGATTTATTGAGTACCTCCTCTGTGTCAGGCACTGTGATAAATGGTTTACATGGTAGCTTTACATTTTACAGGTGAGGAAACTGAGTTTTCCAGATCATAAGGAACGTATCTAAGATCCCACAGGTCAGGTTAGGTCATAAGTCTGAGCTCAGGGCCTCTGCTCCTGACAATTCTACTGGCTGTCCTACGCCATCACATTGGAAGGAAACAAGGCTTTGGAGGGTTTTCTTTCACTCTAGCTGGAAAAGAAACCAACCAGAGACTGGGTGCTGGGTAGACTCTGGCAAATGGGTTGGGCCTCATGGCAAAGAGGCCAGCATTCTGGTGTGGCCTTGTGCTACGTCAGGACAAGGCACCCCTATTATCCTATTAGGACAGGGAGCCTGCAGTAGACAGCTGTGGCTCACCCTGCTAAGAAGAGATACAATAGTTTCTCCTTTGATGGTAATGCTTGTTTGGGAATCAGGGAGCTGAGTGCCTCATAGGAAGAGACAGTGACAGAGCAGGCCCATTATGAGTAAACCTATCTTGCAAGACCTCCACCTAAAGAGGGGGACATCAACAGGGACCACCACCAACTTCATTAGAGAGGGAATCTGGGTTCTGGCAGAAGTGGACATGGGCATCAGATGAAAGTTCAGATTCCAGAAAGAGATTCAGGGGACACCATGGGCCCCTGAACCATTCTGGGCCAAGGGATCCACCGACCTTGTAAACAGGGATTGGTGATCCAAAGAAAAACCTATTTAATTGAACATGACTGTAATAAGTGTGCTTAAATTAACTGCTGGTATACTGCATATATTTGAGTCAATACTATATTTGATTCAATACTTTTTTTTTTTGGTCCTTATTAATTTCCCAAGTTAAAGAATACCTTCAAGTATGTCTCAGGGAAATAACAGTAGGACTAATTTGACCATGCCTGATGACCTAGAGCAGATGAGTTTTCCCCAAAACTTGATAGTGCTGTTTTTTTTTTTTTTTTAAAGATTTATTTATTTTAGAGAGGGAGGTAGAGGACAGAGAGAAAGAGAGAATCGCAAGCAGACTCCCCACCGAGCATGAAGCCTGATGCAGGGCTCGATCTGATGACCCTAAGATCATGACCTAAGCAGAAATCAAGATTTGGATGTATACTTGGCAGCCATCTGGGTGCCCCTGAAGTGCTGTTTTGAATCAAAGTACTTTCAGATATTGTGGAGTTGAAGTATAATGCTACTTTTATGATATAACAATGACAATTTAAAATCCAACTGTGTGTGGTATATAAAGCCAGCTTTATAGCACAATATAATATTTTCAAAGGGCAGGAGTTATAAGCACAATTTCTGATCATTTCTGGTGGGAACAAGGTGTTATTTCTCTGTGAGAATTTATGTTGTTTAAGAATTTTATAAGAGGTGAAAATAAGTTTTTAAAAACTTTCTTTTGCTAGTACTTTTTTAGTAAATATGTGATTTATAAATAACTTACATTATTTACGTATGTGAACTAAAGTTCACATTTTCCATCTGTCACTCTGATTACTGTTCATAATCAGTCATTCCCCAAATTTCTGAAGGAATCAATTTAAATACTAGGCTCTCATGCAAAAATATCAAAAAGTATTGATACTTTCAAGGGCATCTTGGGTGATTCATTCTACTGAGGAAAAAAAGAGAAAGCAGAGTAACTGGCATGTCTTCTTCTTCTGATGCCAGCTCAGATTCTGGGCATCTACAGTTTTCTGTGAAAATCCCAGAAGTATGACCTTCCTTCCATGTGCCTGACTGTCTGAAAAGTCTTCTTGTTTGTCTTGTTTTTGTGTCTTCCCTAGGCAGGTTTTCAGTATGTTAAAACACATGCCTCACAAGGGTCATTATGTTTATAAAAGATGAAAATTCTCATAAACTCCTATAGTTTAGAGACCTTTGTTGAAGTAAGCTTTCTTTGGAGCCTTAGGGGAAGCTAATTTGGCATAATTTTTTTCTATTAAATTAAGAAATTCTGTCATGAGGCCAGGATCAACCATTCCACAGACCAACTGTATTTTAAATATTAAAAAAAAAAGTAAGACCAACTGTACTTTAAATTTTAAAGTACAAAGCAGACTTTAATCTGAATACAATATGTGAATACTACTGAATACTACTTGGATTTTTGGATGGGATGTTTTTGGACGTGTGTGCCTGTCCCTCTAAGCGGGATGTTTCAGCATTAGCACTAGATGCGAGTAAGAACCCCTTCATTATGACAACTGATAAAGAAAAATGGCCTTAATAACAAATAGAAATTAAAGTCATGCATTCTTGAAGTTAAAATTGAAACTAAGAAACAGATCCTGATATTTCATTCCATCAGACAAGCACAATAAACACCTTCATATATCCTAAAGGTTTACTAGACAAATATGGTAACTTCTTCCACTGTATGGTACCGGCAACTGTCTTCAAATAGCCTTTTTCACGTTCACTGATTTATGATGACATAAATCCTCCTTCCTGTCCCCTGAAGGCATCATGGTCTCCTTTCCCTTACTCGATCTTTTCCCTTCTGTAGAAAACAGAGCAAAACTTCCAAGGGTCCCTAGAGGAAAGCCTGTCATTTGGATTATGTTGAGAACCACAGGTGGTGGTCCAGCCGTTGACTGATCAGTCTCCGTGGGGCCTGCAATGCAGTTTTTATAAGTAACATTTTAAAAGAGTTGTATTTCAAACCCTGATCATGAGGTTTTTTTTCTTTTTTTTTCAGAATGTAACCTGAAAATATTCCTATACATCCCTGGAGTCCCGGGGAAGGGGGATAGAATGAGATGCATTTCAGTTAGGAATCATTGCTAGAAGAGAAAATCCACAGAGGAGAAAAGGAGGGGATAAGATCATATATTTTTAAAGTAGATTGTTGGAAATTATGTAGCTCCAAAACAAACAAACAAAAAAAAACAAAAAACAAAAAAACCAAAAAACAAAAAACAAAACAAAACTGACAAGCAAATTAATGAATTTAATAGCTCTTCTGATAAGAGCAAATAGATTTGAAACTATTTGTGAAATGCTAAAAGGTATAGAAGTCTAAGTAATGTGGTCTTGCCTCTTGTTAAAAGAATGATCCTTAGCTTATGGACAAATAGAAGTTAAAACAAGAGTGTGATTATGTTGCTGGATTTGTATCCATTTTTATAACTTCACTATAGTTAGACTAATAGCATAGTTGTAACACATCAGAATGGCATATTAAATCTGTTAATTTTCCCCAATACACATGAGCAAATCTGTTTGTCCTCTCAGCCAGAAAATCATTATGTGGACTCTTAACAGTTAGAGACCCACTGGCCACTTGGTGAGATAGCAGTCCATGTACAATTTACTAAAGCCAGGGATCTTTCAGTCTGGAAGGTACAGTGTGTCTTTTGGGGCTTCTCTTGATAAATTCCAAAGGGAGACAATGGCAACTCCATTGCTATGACTTAACAGAAAATCTTGGTCTGAAGAAATGACAAAGGGTTTGTACAAGGCTTCTTGGAGAAATACAGAACGTTGGGAGACTCTTCCTGAAAGAAGTAACATCTGACCTGAATTCTCAAGGGTGAATAAGAGTTTGCCAAAAATCATGAAAGAGAAGTGACTTTTTTCATGTAGAAATAAAAAATTTGCTATGGCAATGAAGTATAACACAACACTTGTAGGTTGCTAGGAGAATATAAGTTCCATGAAGGTCAGGCTTTTTAATCTGTTCTGTTCACTGTTGGATTGTAGAACTTCAAATGGTGTCTGAAACATAGTAGATGCTCAACAAATATTTGTCGAATGAAGAATGCACATTAAGTTGAAGAGGCTGGTATGGACTGATGATGAAGGACTGGGTTGTAAGATAAAAAGTTGGTTTTGTTTCTCCATGGGAAAGGACAAGGGTATTAAGAGGAGAAGTAAAACCATAAAAGTTGATAAGATCATGTGGGTGACCATGGAAGTGGTGGGGACGCTACAGTCATAAACGAAGAGTTACAAGCAACCCCATCTGGGATATTTCAGTTTTTGAAAATGGACAAAGAAATGGGATTCATTAAAGGAGTCTGAGAAGAAACAGGGAACTAAAAGACCACTAGAAGAGATGGGTGCCCTGGAAACCAAGGGAAGAGACATTCTGGATGAGATGAGAAGTATTCATTTGACAAACAGAAAGTCATTGCTAACATCAGAGACAGCATTTTCCATGGCATGACGGGGAAAGGAACCAGATAGCAGTAGGTTGAGAGATGCCAGTTTAAAAAAAAAAACAAAAAACAACACAGATGTTAAGTAAAGCCTATTCTGCCAAGAATAATGGTTTTAAATAAATTATGGAATAAAGTGGGATATATATAGGCACATACATGGATAATGTTTCAAGAAAGTTGTCTGAGAATGAAAGAAAAGTGAAAGAGCAGGGCTGGAAGGTAGTGCAGAATCAAGAAAACGTTCTTAACGCATGGGATGAAGTCAGGAGGCTTATAGGCTAAGGGGAAGGTGCCCAAAGGAAAAAGGAAGTTGTAACAGTGCCCACCATCTAGAGAACATCGATGAAGCAGTTCCCTGCATGGACGGAAGTGGCTTCCTTCCAAAGCAAGGTAAAATTAATGTCTGAAAAGAGGACCCACCAAGTCTTTCTTTGAATCCAGAGGGAAAGAAGAAAGGATGGGCCTATACAAGCTTTTTCTTTGTTTTTTTTTTTTAAGTTTTATTTATTTATTTATTTTTAAAAGATTTTATTTATTTATTTGACAGATAGAGATCACAAGTAGGCAGAGAAGCAGGCAGAGAGAGAGGAGGAAGCAGGGTCCCTGCTGAGCAGAGAGCCTGATGCGGGGCTCGATCCCAGGACCCTGGGATCATGACCTGAGCTGAAGGCAGAGGCTTTAACACACTGAGCCACCCAGGCACCCCTACTTATTTATTTAGAGAGCACTGAACGGGGGGAGGAGCAGAGGGAGAGGGAGAAGCAGACTCCCTGCTGAGCAGGGAACCCCACGCAGGGCTTGGGCTCCATCTCAGGACCCCAGGATCACCACTCGAGCCAAAGGCAGATGCTTAACTGACTGAGCCCCCCAGGAGCCCCTACAAGTTCGTTTCTAAGGCATGCGGTAGAGAAACTTTTCTATAAGCACTTGAGATGATGGATATTAAATTAGCTTCACCTAATGTGGATCTAACGAATGTATTTAGTGTTATAATGTTTTTATTTCATTTCCATTTTTAAAAAAGATTTTATTTATTTATTTGATAGAAAGCGAGGTCACAAGTAGGCAGAGAGGCAGGCAGAGAGAGAGGGGGAAGCAGGCTCCCTGCTGAGTAGATAGCCCGATGTGGGACTCGATCCCAGGACCCTGAGATCATGACCTGAACCAAAGACAGAGGCTTTAACCCACTGAGCCACCCAGGTGCCCTCATTTCCATTTATTTTTATATAGGGACTGGGACTTAGACATCTAATGGCAAGGTCTTCTATGTGGGATTTAGCAGGCCCCCAAACTCATTTTTAATTGCTGGCATATGTGGTTTAGGTAGTTTTTTTAAGATAGGAAAAAAAACACATAGCCAGAATGTAATACTCATCTCAAATTTAGAGCCATTTAACTGAAATGGATTTATCTATGCTTCCCTCACTAAATTTTATTCCAAATTTTAAGTGGAAGTGTCACTTTGGTGCGACTTTTTCCAATCTACCAGCAGAAGATGCTTTGTAACATAAAACTGTTTCTGAACTGAAATACATTATAATGCTCATTAAAACACACTCTCCTGGAAATGTAAAACTGATTTATCTAATGCATTACAAAATTCTCCATAAATGTACCACACATTGTGAAATAACGTTAATTAGGAAGAGGAGCAAAACAATACATTTTCTTTAAATTTTAAGGCAATTAGCGTAACTTTCATTAATATGGTATAATAACTACAATTATTTTCATTTGCACTTTTGGTAGAATTTATATTCATTATAAGTCTACAGTTTCATATTCTGCAATATGAAAAAATGAACATGACTTTGTATTTTATAGCAAGATAATGCTGTAGGTGATTTTATTCATTTATTCTACAAGTAAGAGCCTACATGTAAGTCCTGTGATTCATTAGTCTTTGTGGCAAGATTTTTTAAGTTTACTATCTGGAATTCTCTTGCACATAACTTTAACTGCACTCAGTCCACTTAACTTTCTGCTTTCATGCATAAACAACTAGCAGGTTGGAAGCACATTTCTTATATGACTGGCATAATTCCTAAGTATAATTTATTACATCATAATGGCAGATAGTGAGGAATGTGGTTTGGCTTTGTTTTGGGGGGAATACTAAAATTTCAAGATTTATAGAACCAGGGGAATTTGAAACTTACTAGGTAACTTTACTGTATACTGGTCATTTTTAGATTGGAATTGATAACTTTTTTGAAAAGTCTCAGTGAAAAGACACTAAGATTCTCTCCCCCCACATAAAAACCAATTTGCACGAATGGACTGAACGTATACTAATAAATTTGATCATCTCCCTGTAACTTCAGAACTGTTGGCTAATAATCATCATTGCTTTTTTCCTTCTTCCCTCTGAAAGCTCTTGATTTTGCTACTGTCGAATTTTGTATCAGGTTAGTAAACTTCTGGGCTGTGAGCTCAAGGAAATTACCACTGTGGATTAGAAGGGAGTAGGAAATACGTTTACAGGTTAATATATGAAAAGCAAACTATTCTTTACAACTCCTTTCTCCTGGGGTCCCCAACTAATGAATGTATATAATGTAATGAATGCAAATAAGCCCATGATTCAGGAACACTGAGAACTGTCTAGTCTTTGAGAGGTATGAACATTACAATTATTTTCATTTTGCCCATGGGAAGCTGGTGGCCAGAAAACCTAAGTGACACACTCAAACTTGCCATGTGAATTAGAAGCTCATATTATACTAGAAATCTGGTATGTTGGTTCTAGTTAAATGAGTCATTCATTATCTCATGCCAGTAAGCCTGTATGCTTTTCCTGAGTGAAGACACTCTATGGCAGGTTTTACAGTCAAATAACTGGCACAGTTGACAGATAATTTACAGGATCAATCTGTTACTACCCATTAGATTTAAGGTAAGCTCTGTAACAACAAGCTTTAACTTAGAAAAATATATTTTATATATTTTTATGTATATTTATATACATTTACTTATTTTATATTTATATTTATTTGTATTTTATTTTATATTTATTTATTATATGTATGTATATATATATATTAACTTAGAAAAATAGTGGTGTGGGTTGGTGTGGAGTGGGGTATCTTTTGGGTTAAAGAGAGTCTACAGTTCTAAGATTTTTATCTTTATGATACTTGAACTTTATGATAAAGAACTGAAGAAGTCACTTGTCTTCAGGAATCTCTTGTATATAATCGATGGCGTCCTCTCCTCTCCCTAAAAGCCCTCAGATGAGGTCTAAAATATTAAGTATAATAGCTCCTCTTTTTGGAACCTACCACAAGACACATTTCACTAACCTAAACATGAGAACAAATAGGAATGTTAGTTCTTTTGGTGACAAGTCGACCTGACACGAGTTGGATGGCAGAAATAAGATAATCTAGTATAATTAAGAAAGGAGAAAGTGTACTTTCTTCCTCGGTTTATGTATAAAATCACAGTACATGGAAATAAATGTTCTCTGCAGGTTCAAATATGAAAGAAGTTTTGTTTTCAAGTGACAAAAACACTGATGTCAACTCCTCCCCAATTCATTAACTAAATTTTAAAAAATGAGTGTTTTTTCAATTACTAACTCAAGATAGTTGATCCTATTGTTAAATGCAATGTTAAATTCTCAGCCTTATCTTACTCAGCCCTTGACATAATTGTTCGCGCCTTCCACCTTGAAACATTTTCCTCCATAAGGCTCCCAGTACTCCCCTCTTATTTCTCCTCCTTCTTCAAAGTCATGTTTTCTTAGTCTTTTACTGCTCACCCTTCCTCTTTTTGATCTCCAAAGTTGAAGCTTAGGAGGGCCTCAGTCCTCAGAATGCTTCTCTTCTTGATTTGTGCTCACTCCCCAAATGTTCTCATTCAGTCTCCAGCTTTAAATGCCGTCCACACCAGTCATCATCACTTGGAGAGCTAACATGTATCTCAAGCTCAGCATGTCCCCAGTTGGACTTTTGATCTCTCCACAATGCTCCATAAGCATTTCCACCCATCATATTCATCATATCAGGAAAATGCAACTCTGTTCTTCCAGTTGCTTAGGTCAAAATTTTACAGTCTTTGATTCCTGTCCTTCTCCTATATCTCACATTCCATTCATCAGCAAATCAGAATTCGCTACTTTTCCTTTGAGATATATTCAGAATCCATTTTTTTAACCACCTCCGACTCCTACCTTCCTTCAATCTCTCATCTCTCTCTTGGATTGCCATGAAAGGCGATTCTTGTCACCTGTTTCCATCCTTGTCTACCTACAGTTTCTTTTCTTTAAAGATTTTATTTATTTGACTGTCTGCTGAGGAGGGAGCCTGATGTGGGACTTGATCCCTGGACCCCCAGATCATGACCTGAGCTGAGGACAGATGCTTAACTGACTGAGGCCACCCACAGTCTATTTTCACACAGCAGCCACAGTGAGCCTTTTCAAATGTCATATCTTCTCACTCCTCTGCTCAAAAACTCCAAAGTCTTCCCATATCACCTGAAAGTAAAATTAAAAGTCCTTTCCATGGCCCACAGCCACACAAGACTTTACATAATCTGCCTCCCTATAGCGCAGACAATCTCTCTGACCTCCTCTGCCATTCCATCTCCTCCCTGCTCTGGGTTAGCCCCACGAGCTTCCTTCTTGTTGCTTGTCTATATCAGGCACAGACCTGCCTCAGGGCCTTCCCCCTGCTTGAAAAGCTCTTCCCCGGAAATCACCTCACAGATGACTTTCCTTGATTACTCTTTCTAAAAGAGAATGGTCTCTCTTGCTCATCATGCTCCTTTCCTTTACCTTCTTAGTTTTTCTTCATTCTTATCTCTAACATGTATTTCTTTGTTTATTTAACAAATACTTATTTAACACGTATTTCTTTGTTTATCACTAATTTCCCCCTAGGAGGTAAGTTTCTTGAGGCAGGAACTTTGTTTTGACTACTGACATATTTCCAGCACAGAAACCAGTGCTGAGCACATAGCAGGTCCTCAACAAATACTTATGAAGTAAATAAACACATGGGTGAATAAACCCTACATATCCAAGCAACACCCATCAAAACTTTTTCATAACATTTGGGGAATTCTAATATAATATAATAATGGGGAATTCTAATATAGTCAGAAGATAGATATTTGAGTTCTATTTCTAATATAACAACTCCGCAAGTATTCCTAGCATCCTGTCTCTCTCACCCTATGGATCATCTGTGCAACAATTTCCCTATAAGGTGTACATCTCATGAGAGCCATGCCATTTTCCATCCTTTTCACTGATAATTATTCACACTTCTTATATTTGAGGACATAAATTGTCCATCCCCCTGCCTACATACACATGCACTGAACTTGGGCCAATTACTGAAACTTGAGTCTAAGTTTCTTTATCCATGAAAGTTGGGTTGAGAAAGAAAATGTGAAAAGAATTTGTGAATTTAAAAAACATACACCACTGGCTTGAGTGTACCTCAAAAGCCTACAATGAATCATACTACAATATCATGTTACAAAAAATATTTCATTTTTTTCACATAATTGGTAGTTATATGTCGCTGATATGCAGGTCAAGGTGCAGACAGCATATAAGAAATATCAAAAGCAGAACGGCTACAACATGCAAGACCACAAACCATTCCCTTATTTCTGGGCATACAGGGATACCATATTTCCTAGTTTTTTGTGGTTAATGAGGTGGGTTCTGGTCAGTGAAATATGGGAGGAAGTGATGTACACCGGCTGGTTAGAGAGGACCCAGTGGGGGACTTCAAGACCTTAGGGCATAGAGATCCACCAGAGAGAAGAAGCCTAGTTACCTGCACCACTGTGTGGAGTAGAGTTGCCTAGGAAATCTGCTATACAGGAAAACATGCATTGGAAATCATGTGAATGAGAAGCAGATTTTTTTATTTGGAAATTCAGGACATATTTGTTAATACAGCAGCCAGGATGCCAAGGTTGTTCTCACCTTATGGTGTGGATTTATTACTTGGTTTGCTGTGTCATATATGCTCTTTTCTGCTGACATCACGTGGAAAGTTGGATTACATGATATTGATGATGGGATATCCACTTTGATTTTTGCTTTATCTCTCTGGATAGCACTCTTTTCAAATAACTCATGCTTTTACTCTTCCAAAAAGAGTCCTATATCTGATCCTTATTACTGGTGAATATTGATGCTCTTTTAGTAATTTCTAAAGTCTTTGTTGTGGTGGTGGTGGTAGTTCTAAAATTTTAAGTGTTTCCTTAAAGTATCTTTTATAACCTTAATTAATTAGCTGCTTATACATTTCTCCAAAGAAGTAGTGATGTGAAATAAATATTAAAGTATTTAGTATAAAAGAATATGACTTATACAACTTGGTCTTCAGTGGTCCAGAAACACACATACACACACACACACACACACACATACACACGCACATCCACATTACTAAGCAAATGGGGCAAAATGTTACCAGCAATGTGGGTAAATGGTATATGGTGTTCTGCATACTATACTCATAACTTTATGTGAATTTGAAACTTCGTAAACAAACAAAAAAAATTAGAAAAAATGTTAGCTGAGTAATATTTCACTACATATACGGACCACATCTTCTTTACCCATTTGTATGTTCAAAGGCATCCCGGCTCCTTCCATAGTTATATGCAAACAATGACTCATGGAACACTATATCAAAAACTAATGAAGTATTGTATGGTGACTAACATAACATAATAAAAAAATAAGCAAAAAATAAATAAATCAGAGAAAAAACTATTTCAAACAAAAAAAGGAAAAAATGTTAGCAACATTAAAGATATCAATTCTTCTTACAGTTTTGCTTTAATAGTTTCTCTGTGCAATTTAAAAGTTGTGGTAGAATGTTTTTGTCTGGTAATGTTTTTTCAAAAATTTAAAGGAAGAATTCTCTACATTGACAACAATTCTCTGGGTTCCTAATTTTTATGCTTTGCCCTCAAACACAGCTCTGATATAGTGTATGCTGTCTCTCAAATATTCTGAGCTCTGCTTGAATGTAAATGAAAGAGAAGATGTATGTTTCTGATATTCCTTAATTATTACATTGTCAGGATATGAAGAGAATATTGTGATCTAGTGAAAACCTTTGGGATCATGTTTTCCAGAGGGAGAAAGGAAATTTTTCAAATACGGATTAGCTGCAGTTTATGGGAGGTTCACAAATTAAATAGGGGACTTTGAGCATTTTCATATAAATAAGACGGCAATACATGACAAGGATTGATTACAGTAATCACTCTGGAGTTGCTTTATTCCAGACATCAAATAACACCCTCCTTAGGCAGAAAGTATAATGAGTCCTTATACCTACTAGGTTGTGTCTCAGCCAACAAATTATTTATAAATAAACTATACGTTTCTTGAGCCATTAATATAGAAAACATGTTAGCCAAACTCATAAAAAAATAACACCAATAAGAAATGAGAATAATAGAAATACTCTTAGTATTTATAGTATTTATTTGTCTTCATAGACAAAATTAGAAAATACCCAATTCAATTCTATTTAAACACATTTTGAAAAATGAATAAAAGAGACAATTTTATAGGGTAATATAAATGATAAAAACTGAGTCCAGTCAAGATAGAAACTCTAAGATTAATTACTATAGAAGAATTTGAGAAAGTTGTAAAAGGTATTATTCTCCTTCACCAAACCAGACCAAACACAAAAGTCAACCCACTGAAACCTGATCATTTCAAAGGTGTATTGTATCTTCAAAAAATAGATAAATTCAATGTTACTTAGATTGTTTTAGAGCAGAGATAGAAATACTGTTATTGATTGCTTTTATGAGACCGGCATCACTCTGATAGCAAACCATAACAGTAAAAAACAAGCCAAAACAAAACAAAAGCCAAAAAAGAAAACTTCAGAAAAATCTCATATATGAATGTTGGTACAAAGTTATATATAAAGAAATAGAAACTAGAAGAACATTGTAAGATTATACAGTTTACTCCAGGAATGAAAGGATAGTTCGATACTAATAAATCTCTCTCTTTTTTTTTTTTTTAAGATTTTATTTATTTATTTGACATACAGAGATCACAAGTAGGCAGAGAGGCAGGCAGAGAGAGAGGAAGGGAAGCAGGCATCCTGCTGAGCAGAGAGCCGGAGCGGGGCTTGATCCCATGACCCTGAGATCATGACCTGAGCCGAAGGCAGTGGCTTTAACCCACTGAGCCACCCAGGCGCCCCGATACTAATAAATCTCTTAATTCAATTGATCACAATGTTAAATCAAAGGGGAGAATACTGATCATCTCTGTAATTGCCTTTTTTTTTCTGGTTTTTGATGAAATTCACTATCCATTTTTGATAAAAGATTGTTAATGAAATGGGAATGGGGGGTATTTCTTTAACATGGTAAATATTCATCTCAAATAAAAAGCCAGCATTGTGTTAACTGTGTAAAATGAGACAGCTTCATTTAAGCCAGGAATAAGACAGGAATTTCCATAATTTCCACTATTAATTAACAGTATTCATGAAGTAACAGTCAAATGTATTAAATAAGACAAATCAGAGGTATGCAAATAGAAAAGGAGAAGGCAAAGTGATTCTTATTTGTAGGTCGTGTGATTGAATGCTTCCAAATTCCATGAAATGAACTGAAAGATATCTGAGAAACAATTAAGATAACTTAGTAAAGTAACTGGTTATAAAATTAATATTTGAGAATAAAATTCTAAGGGGAGGGGAGATATGAAATAAGTAAACAAAAAGCATATTTATGTGGCATTTATTTTTCATTTGTCTTCCTCCTCCTTTCATTCTTTCCTTCAGAAAAACAAAACAAAACAAAACACCATGAGTAAAAGAATGTGGTTGGTTTTGTTTTCTGCTTTATCTCCAGTGCCAAAAAGGTACCCAAACCATATTAGACCCTCAAGAAATATTTGTTGAAAGAAAGAATAAATCTACACTGTAGATTGACTCTCTTCTGCAGAGATAGATGTGCAAAGACACATGACTTTTTTTTAATAACAGAAAAAGACTAAAATTAACCAAAATATCCATTAGTGGGTATCCAATTAAGTACGCTCTTGAAAATAAGGAGATATATTTTACTGCTCTAAGATAAATTTTTACATTAAAAAAAGGAACTAGGCCATGAAAGAAGTCTCAACACAATGAAAAGGACTGAAATAATACAAAACATATTGTTCTCCGAGGAAAAATTATTAGAAATTCACAAAAAAGAACTGAGAAATCCTAAATGTTTGAAAAATAACACATTTCTTTTTTTTATTTTTAAATTTTTAAAAATTTTTAAAAATTTTTTTGAAGATCTTATTTATTTGACAGATAAAGATCGCAAGTAGGCAGAGAGGCAGGCAGAGAGAGAGGAGGAAGCAGGCTCCCTGCTGAGCAGAGAGCCCAATGCAGGGCTCCATCCTGGGACCCTGGGATCATGACCTGAGCTGAAGGCAGAGGCTTTAACCCACTGAGCCACCAAGGCGCTCCCAAATAACACATTTCTAAGTTACCTATGCATCAAAAAAGATATTACAAGGGAAATTAAAAAAATACCTTGGACTGGATGAAAAAGAAAACAGTATTATCAAAATTTATGAAATTAAGCTAAAGAAGTGCTTACAGTCAAATTTATAGCTTTAATGTTTTTATTAGAAAGAGAGGACTAGACTCATTCATCTAAGGTTGAAGACAGCAAGGCAAAGTAAATCAATCATCAAGCAAATAGATCAGAGTGGAACACACTGAAATAGAAAACAGAAAAACAATGAATCTCAAAGCCGGTTCTTAGGAAGCAATTTTATGAAATTTTGTAAGAAAAACTTTATGCAAACAAATTTGACAACTTAGATGAACTGTAAAAATTCCTGAAAGTAAATAAATTACCAAAAACTGATTAAAGAAGATTGGAATTTTGGAATAGGCCTAAATCAAGAAAATAAGTTTAATTAGTAAACAAAAGTCTTTCTACAAATAAAAACCCAGCCCAGATGGCTTCACTGGTAAATTCTATTGAACTTTTATGGAAGAACTAATATCGGCCCCACACAAACTCTTTCAGAAAAAAGAGAAGGAACACTTGCAACTCATGTGATGAGGCCAGGATTACCCTGACACAAAAGCCAGACAATGACTCCATGTGACAAGAAAACTAAAGAAAAATCTCTCCCCAAGGAGGTTCAGAAATTTTTAATAAAATATAAGCAAACGAAAGTCTGCAACATACAAAAAGGATTAGCCACAAATGGGCTTATATCAGAATGCAAAAATTAGTTCAACATCTAAAAATCATGTAGGGGCACCTCGGTGGCTCAGCCAGTTGGGCATCAACTCTTGATTTTGGCTCAGACTAGATCTCAGGGTTATGAGATTGAGCCATGTGTGGGCTCCACAATCAGCGTGGAGTCTGCTTGAAAGATTCTCTCTCTCTCCCTCTCCTTATGCTCCTCCTTCCGTAAAAAATTTGTAAAATTATGTAATGTATAACATTGTATTTTTTTAAAGATTTTATTTATTTGTCAGAAAGAGTGAGAGGGAGAGCACAAGCAGTTGGGGCACAGCAGCAGAAGGAGTAAAAAAAAAATTTAAATTATGTAATGTATAACATCGTACTTTTTAAAAGACTTTATTTATTTGTCAGAAAGAGAGAGAAAGAGAGCATAAGCAGGTGGGGAGCAGCAAGCAGCGGGAGAAACAGGCTCCCTGCTGAGCCCGGAGCCCGAGCGACGTGGGACTCCATCCCAGGACCCTGTTAACATGAGTTGAGCCAAAGGCAGACTGAGTCTCCCAGGCTTTGCAACACTGTGTTAATAAAAGGTTAAAAAAAAACAAACAAGCCCCATATGATCCGGAAAAAAAAACCCCAAAAGTTTCAGGAAAAAAAAAAAAGCCAACAAACTTTTGTTCAAAGCCAAAATAAGTTGATTATTTAAATTCTCAACGAACTAAGAATACACCTGAACTTTCTCAACCTGATGAAGGGCACATAAAAAACCTGCACCTAAAATCATACTTAGTGGTGAAAGATTAATGCTTTCCCCCAAAACTGACAATGAGACAAGGATGTCTGCTCATAATCACTTCCATGAAACATCATATTGGAGTCTAGCTAGTGTTATAAGGCAAGATAAAAGAATCAAAGGCATATAAACTGGAAAGGAGGAAATAAAACTGTACCATCAGACAACATAATAACCTATGTAAACAATCTTATGAAATTTATAAAAAACCTCCAGAAGTAAGTGAGCGTAACAGGGTTGCAATGTACAAGATCCCAAAAAAACAAAACAAAACAAAAAAAAACCCCAATGTATTTCTATGTATTCACAAATGACAATCTGAATATGACATTAAGAAAATAATTCTGTTCCCAATAATGTCAAAAATCATAAAACAGAAAGGAATAAGTTTGACAGAAGAAGTATAAGATCTGAGCATTGAAAACTACAAACCATTGCTGGAAGAAATTGAAGGAGATTCAAATAAATGAGAGATATACCATATTTATGAATTGAGAGACTCAGTGTTAGCTTGGCAATTCTTCACAAATTATTCTGCATATTTAAGCAACACCATAATCTCCACAGTCCTTTTATTTAAAACAAATAAAATAAGAAGAATGATCCCCAAATTTATATGAAACTGGAAAGAATCTAGAATAGCCAAGATTATTGTGAAAAAGGAGAAAAAAGTTAGAAGAGTCACACTTTCAAGACTTAATATAAAAGCTAAAGGAATCTATAAAGTACAGCATTATGAGAAGGACAAACATACAGATCAATAGAACAGAATAAAGTCTAGAAATAAACCTCACATTCATGCTAGTTTAATAAAATATTAAAGGGCCACAAGGCAATCCAAGAGGAAAGGACAGTTTTGTTTTTTTTTTTTTCAACAAATAGTTCTAGAACAATTAAATACCCATATCCAACAAAATGCATTAAACTCTTATCTCACACTATCCACAAACGTGACCTTAAAATGGTTTAGAGATCTAAATGCAGGAGGTGAAATTATACAACTTCTAAAAGAAAGCAGGAAAAAGTTTGTGACCCCGGGTCAGGCAGAGATTTCATAGATAAAATACCAAAGTAATAATCCACATTAAGAAAACACTGATAAATTGGACTTCATTAAAATTAAAAACTTCCATGCTTCAAAAGAAACCATTAAGAAAATGAAAAGTCAAGCCACAGACTGGGAGAAAGTATCTGCAAACCATATATCTTAGGAAAGACATGTAATCAGAATACATAAAGAACTTTAACAACATAATAAGAAGATAAATAGCCCAATAAATATTCAGATGGGCAAAATATTGAGTAGTCATGCTATCAAAGAAGATATATGAATGTTAATAAACACATGAGAATGTGGTAAACACATAAAAAATTGAGAAATGTAAATTAAAATTACAAAAAAGTTATCATTCTACAGACACTAGAATGACTGTAATTAAGACTACCGACTAGGGCAACAATGGGCAGAAACTGGAAACCTCATACATTACTAGTGGGGAATGTAAAATGGTATCGTTACTTTGGAAAACATTGTGGCAATTTCTTAACAACTTAAATATATATTTGTCACATAAGTCGGCCGTATCACTCCTAGGTATCTCATCAAGAAAAACAAAACATATGCACATACAAACACTTACATCTAAGTGTTCACAGCAACATTACTTATGAATGTCAAAACCTGAAAATGACTCTAATGTCCATCCCTTTGTGAATGGATTTTAAAAAGCGGTAGATCCATACAATGGAACACTAACTACTCAGTGATAAGAAGAAACACACTGCTCTCACATGCTTCAGCATTGGGGAATCACGGGAGCATTATGTTAGGTAAAAGACTATATATACTGTTTGATTCCACTGATTGATTGAGTTAAAGATTTATTTACTTATTTCCGAGAGAGAGAGAGAGAGAGAGAGAGAGAACGAGAGAGAACGCACAAGTGGGAGGGCAGAGGGAGAGGAAGATTCTTAAGTGGACTCTGCGTTGAGCACGGAACCCAATGCGAGCTTGATCTCACTGATCTCATGACCGTGATGAGATCACTACCTGAGCAGAAGCCAACAGCCCGGTGCTTAACCTAACCTACTGTGCCACCCAGGTGTCCCTGTATGATTCCGTTTATGAAAAAATTACAGAAAGGCAAAACTATCCAGAAAGCATCTTAGTGATTTTCCAGGGCTGAGAGAATTTGAGATGATAGATGTTCTAAGGATTACGGGGGCTGTTACACAAAAAAATACCATTTTAGTGAAACTTAATGATGTATATAATTTAAGTGGGTTAATTTTATGCTATATAAGTTACTTCACAATGGTGTGTGTTAAAAATGAAATATATCCTCATAACCAAGATATTTAGAGTTAGATATTTGTGTGTATAATATCGTATCATTTATAGTAAACACACTACCTATATTCATGCATGTGCTCCTTAGGACCACAACATTTCTGGAAGTATATATTCAAAAAACATGTCTGCTTCTGAAAAAAGCACTGACAGTCTGGGACAGGAAAGAGAATTATTTTTCACTGGATACCTCTTCAGACACTGTCTAAAAAAATTAAACCATGTATATTATTGCTTTAAAAACTAAAAATCCTCGTAAATAATTAAAACAAAGAACCACAATTCTGATAGAAGGACCCAGGCATGTGACTCTACTCTTGAAGGTCTGTACGTATCTGAATGAGGCTATGAGCACTTATGAGTAGCCTATAATAAGAGAAAGCAAAAGATGACCCTAAAATTTATATGAAAATGGAAAGAATCTAGAATAGCCAAAATAATTGTGAAAAATTTCATCACAAAAACATGGTATTAGTTCCTTATAATTTCAGAGAGGATGAGTGCAAATTGTGGGAATTTGGGGAAACATGAGAGGTTTTTGACTAGAAGTACTTTAAGCATTACAGGGTACTACATTCTGCAGGTCTCACCAGCCACAAAATAAAAACCAATTCCTAACCCCAAACACAAGCAAAATGCAAATAAAAGGTGACATCCCAGAGGATTAAAGGAGTGGTGGGAAAACTAGAGGGAAAAAAAGAGCAAGTATAGGGTTGTCTATCTGATAGTGGGCATTTATATATATATATAAATGATTTCAAAGTACTTTTTCCTGCTATGCCATGCCTTTAAAAAGAAGTCATTATATAGGTAGGATATGTATCCAAATTTGCTTCTATGACTCATAGAATGGCTATACTATACAGTGATTTTCAGTATACCTTTTAATATCAAGAATCTGTTACAAAGATTTGCTTTTCAGCTGCATGCTACGAAGATTAAGAATATTTGTTTTTCTTTAATTAAGAATATTTGTTTTAATCTTACACAAGCAATGGGAGAAATTAAAATACACTGTCAATATTTAATTATAAAGATTCGAGTGCTATTCTGTAACGCCTTAAGAAGGTCAAATTTAAGACTTCTGCTATCATAATTTTCCTTTTTAATATAGGGACATAATACTTTGTGCAGTGTTGCTCAAAAAATGCCTAGTATTTGTCGTCCACTTTCACACAAGGAATCAATAATGTAAATACTTCCTTGAAGTGGAAACACCTGCAGTGAGGGCCAAATAAATCATAAAAGGTGCTTCTTTCAAGCTCTGACAGCTTTCCTTTGCATTTCAAACTGACAGGGTTTTCATGCTGTTTTTAGTGCTCTGAATGGACAATCACATAGGTTGGCCACATGTGTGTTCTTCACGCCTGAGTTCCTCAAAGTGCTGCTACCTGTGCCCCACCCTTGCTAGAGCTTCAGGGCCCCTTTATGCTCAACACACATTTCATGAACACCTACTGTGGGTCATTCGATATAAAGAACACGACTACCAGGTTAAGGAGTATTATCATCCCAATATAACAGACAAGGCTTCTGAGGCTCCTGGACTTTAAGTGTCCCAAGTCCCAGAACTGGGAAGCAGAAAACCAGGAGTTAGCCTGAGCCTTTTCTTTTATACTCTTTTCAAGTATCCTTCCTGTCTGTGGCCCTCCCCTCATTTCTCTCCCTAGTGTCACTGACAGTTAAGAGCAAAGTAGCAGAGGAATGAAGGAGGGCTTCCACTTAGCCCCATTTCCTTCCCCAGAAGGTAGAAGGGAGGAAACCCCCAGGACTCAGAGTTCCTCCCACCCTCCTCACTGCTCCGATTTCTATAGTTCAGCTAGAACACCCAGCTTAGAACTTCAGCCCTAACTGGGTTCCATAACTTCCTTCCCAGGTCATGGAAGGCACCACGAGAAATTATTGCTGGAGGAGAACCTTCCTAGTGGAAAAGTGTCCTAAGCATCCCAATTCATGACTCTGAAAAGATTTTTCTATGGCAACCAGTTCCCAAAGGTCCTTATGGGGATTATAAAACCACATTTGAACTTGGCAGGGGTTGAACCAGCTTCCACTTGCTAACTAGAATCCTAAGCACAATACAGAGCATTGACTAGATTGGAAGAATCTAGAGTTCTTGATTAAGTCAATGGGAAACCAGTTTGGGATCTCTATAAGCAATATATAATGAACTTTTGGAATATAAACCAAATATATTTGCGGATTAGGCTTTACCCTCCAACTTCATACTAAGATACATTTGTAAGACAGAAAGCACTACTTTTACCGTGTTTAATATAAAATAGGAAGAAAATATACATTCTCAAAATTTAAAAACAAAAAACAAAAAACCAAACCACTGCTTCTGGACTCTTGTTTTTCTCTCCTATTCTTTGACTTTGATTTTTTAAAGTATGATTTCATTCAACTCAGGGGAAATTCCTTTTTTATGATAGTATTGTAACATCTTACTATTTTACATGCATATTTTATTAGTGAGTAGTGTTTATCTTACCTCCTCGATGGATAATCAAAGAAGTCTCACTTCCAACAGGACAGTCCTTAAGTATATCCACTACTTCTGTATGGCTCAGGTTCTGTACATTCTGCTGGTTGATCTCAACAATGAGGTCGCCTTCACACAGGCCAGGGCATCCCTGAATGTCAAGTATTTGTTTCACCCGTTGTCCTGTAGGACTGTCGGCAATAGTGAAGCCAAAGCCCTGGGCCCCTTTCACAATGGTTAAGGTCATAAGTTCAGCTTGGGTGGCCCCAGATGAAGCCATAGACACATTGTCGTCATGGACGGGTGGTGGATACGTGCCATCTAGTTGACCATCAGCTGGCATTGAGTGCAAAGAATGAGGTGGCCGATCTGTTATATCTGGAACCGACTGTGAGGTCCGAGAAATGTATTCCAAGTATGTTTCATAGTTATGTCTTCCATTGACCATCACCGGAGGTGGCCTCTCCATTATTGCAAGGGGTGGCACCATGCTGTTAGCAGGATCTTCAGGATCAAAGGGCAAAGGGTAGCCACGACACAATACCAGGTTGACACTCTGACCAATAGGAACAGACTGGAAAAGTTTGACTACATCTGCATGAGTATGTCCAAGGACACAAACTTCATTAATATAGACAATGACATCACCTGCAAGGAAAAAAGAAAGAGATTGACAACGTGAGGTAAGTTCAATTAAAGTTGACATAGAGAAATGGAATTATTTATGAGACTAGTAAAAGAGGCACTCTGTTTCTCGGTAAGCAGGAAGGAAATCAATTAGAATAATATTTAAATTCACTGTAGGTGATTCAAGGTTACCAACAGGTCTGCCAACAAACACGATAATCAAATGATGAAAAAAAAATGCTATGTGTTTATTCTTGGAGTTCAGAAACAGCTTTGTGTTCAGAAAGAAAAGTTTGGAAGAATTTGGACCTCGAGGAAGCACACATTCTATGCTTCTTTTTCATCTTCATTTCCATCTTCAGTGCAATTCAGTTAATGGAATTCTCAAACTATTGAGAAGTGGTGGTCATAAGTTTTGTATGTAGAAGCCCGGTATACGGTTTTCTTGGTCTAATTTGACGAGTCAACTGCTATTTTTTTTTTTTTTTCATGGAAGAGGAAACATGTTGACCATTTATTTTCTCCATCTATGGTAAGGTGTGTTTACAAAGGCTCCATGTATGCACAAGTAAAGGTCAAGAGCACTAGTTCTGGGATCAGGGACCCAGGTCCATATCCTGGCTCTACTAATTAGCAGATCTGTGATTGGGGCAAGTGACATGCCTGCTTTGAGCCACCGTTCCTCATTTGTAAAGTTGTTGTGAGGATTAAATAAGATAATGCAGGGAAAGTGTTTGGTATTGTGTCTTACACATGGTGAGTGCCCAGTAAATGTGGACCACTACTAATATTACTATTGCTAAATCAGGATAGAGGGGATTTGGGGCCCTGGCTTTCAAACAAGAGGCTGCCATAAACTCATCTTCTGATCTTAGATTAATTAATATTTCTGTAGATCTTCTTGAAAAAGGCATTTGTCCTCTCTCCCCAATGAATTTTCGTAGAGTTACAGAAGTCCACTGGATAGAAGGTAACTTTAGGATGTTAAAAATACCCTGAATATTAATTATTCATTATAAAATAAAAACTCTGAAAAACAATATTTCCTCCTTAAGATACAGAAAGAACACGCTTGAGATAATTGTTTAAAAATTTCAATTATGTATGAATAACAGTTTTATTTATAGAGAACTGTTCTATTATGAGTGGATATTTTTATTCTCACAAACCATAATATTTGAGAGTTGAACTTGCAAATTGAGATTGTGACTGACTACGCTGAGTATTATATGAGGGATATAAAAGACATGTTTTCACAGACTGTCAAATGAGTAACTCAACAGACGTTAATTTATTGGAGTAATTCTGAAGTGGGTAGTGTAAATGGCTAGGGATTTCATTCTGAGACATCCCTGCCCATCAGAATTGCAAACATCAAAAATGTAAAAACAGAGTTGAACTTTCAGAGTTAGTTTTCTAGCTTTTCTTAGGTGTCTGATATGAAATGATTACTTCACTCTATGCATTCTTTTTTTTTTTTTTTTTTTTTTAAAGATTTTTTATTTTATTTATTTGACAGAGAGAGATCACGAGTAGACAGAGAGGCAGGCAGAGAGAGAGAGGGAAACAGGCTCCCTGCTGAGCAGAGAGCCCGATGCGGGACTCGATCCCAGGACCCTGAGATCATGACCTGAGCCGAAGGCAGCGGCTTAACCCACTGAGCCACCCAGGCGCCCCACTCTATGCATTCTAAAATAAATAATTCTATGAATAAAACATTCTTGAGTAAAATACTTTCAACAACATAGACTCAGTTAACTAACATTCACTCCTCCCAAATGCTAGAGTTCTGCTTGAAAGTGCTAAAGATATAAAGACAGAAAAGTCAAACAAACATTTTCTGGGATCCAGCTTAAGTGTGATTCTAGAAAATGTCACAGACTCCGTGATTGGTTAGACGGAACTTCACACTTCAATTATGTATATCAGAAAGGGTGTTGGTGTAATGGTGGATTTTGGAGCAGGACGAGGGTTGAATTGGGATGAGCATCCTTTCTCTGGTGCTGTGATTGTCATCAGACCATGGCAAACGGGGACTCTCTGGCATCATTTTCAACGGGTCTGTTGAAGTAGCTGATCCAGACACACTTTTTTCTTTTCTTCCTGCCTCTTATACTTTTAAAGTTAGGATCATCTATTTTACACATTCCAAGGTTGAGAGAATAATAAATACCGTGTACCACCGTCCAACTCAACGATGAGAACACTGAACATACGAGCTGTGGTCCCGGCTAGCACCTCTCTCCCACCTATTGCCCTGTCCAGTCATAATCACTGTCCTGCATTATTCACATGCACTTTGTTTTTATGACAATCTACATACCTGCAAATAATGTCCCTAAGCAATACTTAATCCCTAAATAATAATATCCCCCAAAGATGGCTTTGCACATTTTAAAAATCATTGTAAATGGTATATATATTAATCTTCTGTAATTTCCTTCCAAATGTATTTGTGATACTTATCTATTTTTACCTCTAGTTCATTAATTTTCATTGCAACAGATTATTTTTGGATGGCTACATCACTATTTTATTAATATTTGTCCATTCTTATGTTAATAGATGATTGGGTTCTTGTGAATTTTTGGCTACTAAAGATAATTCTGCTAATAATCTACTTCCATTGCCCTTGTGCACTTGCGGTGGAGTTTTTCTGAGGTTTGGACCTTGGAGTTGTATTGCTGGGCCAAGACCATGTGCTTCTTCAACTTCGTTCTATCATGGCAAATGGCTAGCAAAATAGGTCAAATTGATTTACACTCCCATTTCTGGTATATCAGAATTTTCATTGCTCCCTATCTGATACAATACTTGGCATTCTCAGACTTAATTTTCATTGCTCTAATGGGTGTGATCACGGTTTTAATTTGCATTTCCCTGATCGCTACTGAGGGTGAGCATCTTTTCATATGTTTATTGGCCATTTGGGTTTCCTCTTTAGTATATCTCATTTCCTCATTTTTACCTACTTGGCTAGTCCTTAAAAAAATTTTTTTTTTAAACAGATTGACTACTTTTCTGCCCACCTCCATTCTTGACCCAACATTTTTGGTAGGTTTGGGAGGTCACATGGTACAGCTGACATTAGATGGGATAGGGCGTCAGAAAACTTTGGTCCAATTTCCAGCTCCATCACTTCCTAGCTGTGTGACTTTCAAAACTAACTTAAATCCTCTGTGACTCACATTCTTCACAATAATGAGGAACAATAATAATAGCAACATATTGTTCTATGGGAAAAAACAAATGAGATTGTGCAGGTGACAAGGTTTGTAAGCTGCAAATTGTTAGGCAAAGGATGACTGCTATTTCAGTAATTATTATCTGTCCTTGGTTATATCCTTCTATAAAAATCAGCACAGTCCCACCAAGTTATTCCCACCACAGTCATAATCAAGGCTGAGTATGGGTTTCTGAGTGGGCAGATAAAAGACAGGAAGGCAACAAATGCCACTTTCCACTAAGGCTTTCCCTAACTTTAAATACTGTTAACAAACTCCCCACCCCCCAAGCATGCTATGCCAGAAATTCATAGGAAAAAAGAACTAAGCTCTCAAGGTTCCCTGCCAGGTCTAGAGAGTAGTTATTTGAATTATAGTGATTAATGTTATCTATTTTTGAGTTTTAATGTGATCTTGCTATTTAGAAACAGAATGAGAACTATTTATGGTTCTTGGTAAGACTGCCTTTTAAAATTTATGGATATTTTCCATTCAGAGCAATTTTTCAAGTCATCAAGCAAGCAGTGATAAAGCGGTATCTTTATGGAGCTGTGCAGAAGCTTTCTGAATGTGAAAGATCCGTGGTCAGTTATCACAGGATTATAACTAACAACTTGACAGTGTTCAATGGCTCACTTAAAAAAATGTGTATAGATGCCTAGACATTGTATCATTCCACAATTGTAGATGGGTTTGTAAGCAAACATTTGCCTGTTCAGATAGTACTAATTGGATAGGATATTTATAGACTGTGCTGTATGAATGTCACTTATATGTTGTGAAATAAAAATATGAACCACCTGGTACATGCCATCTGATGGTGCCATGCCAAGTCTTAGGATAGACTGGGCTTCAGAATACACACACACACAGGGAGAGAGAGAGAGAGAGAGAGAGAGAGAGAGAGAGGTCATTAGGAAAACTGGCTCTAGCTCAAGCCCCGTTGGCCTATTTAAGAGGGAGAATTGGGAAAAGAGTCACTTGATCTCTCCCCCTCTTAATTTATTCTTTTATAAAATGGGAATTAAAATGTCTCCTCCATTTCCTCTTTCACACGGCTACTGTGAGAATGAGATCATGCTTGTGAAAACACTTTCAATTTTACCAAGGAAGGGCTCTCCATAAAAATAAAATGGTGCATTTCTTTCGGAAGCCAAGCACACATTTTCATTGCCATCTTGCCTGCAAGTTTACACTGTTTCCTGTGTGGCCATTCACTTCAGGCCCTATTGGGGCCAGATGTTTTGGGACTTCTGACCTTGGGCCTCTGGGTCAGATTTAGAGTGACTGATGAGCTTGGGATTCCAGTAGAGATGGTCTCATAAGGACCCGATTCCCAATGAAGAGATTTCAAAGTGACAGTGAAGGAGAGTCAGGCTGATGAAGCAGAAGTTGAAAACTGCTGGCCTGTAGGAAAGCCCGTGCCAAGATAACTGGTCTCTCTCTTACTCATGGGAATCAAAATACACTACCAGATACCTCTTGGGTACTTCATTATTTTGGATAAAGCAGGGCACTTTTCATAAAGCATTGCTTCAAGTGCAGTTATTTTTATACTTCTTTCTTCTGCTCCCACATTTGTTGAGTCATGGTGGTGTGCAGAGGCTTCCTTTTTAGCCTCTCTCACTTACCACCTGCTGTCTACCTTCATTAGCCACCATCTTGGACGAGACTAGAATTGCTTCCTTCACATTCCATTTTCATCCCGTAGCCTCCTCCATTAAGCTCAAACTACTCAACCTTTAGATGTGCTGGTTAACGCTCTTTACCAGCAGGCTTTCCAACTTATTTTTGTCTTCACCACCCAGTAAGTTCCCATTCTTGTGACGCCTGTTTCTTAACTGCTCACAATTTACAACCTGCTCCTTGCCTTTTACTTGAATTCTGCTACTCCTCTCCCCTCAGGAGCACTTCCTTTCTGGGTGTAATTCCATCCCAAATGATTCATCCTTTCCTTCATTTTTTTCAAAGATATCTTCTATTATTCCTGCTCCGATTGCTATAGTCTCATGTTTGTCAGTACAAATTCATCTCTGACTTTATTCCTTTGTGGGAGTTTTCTACCTATTCCAAGTTACCTCCCACAAAATAAATAGAGTAATATTACTATGTTTGGAACTCTTCAGGTATTTAGAATATATTTGTATTGAATAAAGGACAGAAAGATTTAATCAGAGGAAAACTGGAATAGATTACATAGCTGACCTTGCTGCCTTTATTGTTTCAGAATTGTGATTTTGCCAAGTCATCTACATTTTTTTGCTAGAAAAAAAAAAAATCTCACCCACTACTCCCATCCCACCAATTACATGCACTCTACATTGAAAAATTATTATTTTTTGACGTTTGTCTCTAGCCAATAAGATTTGACTGACCTGTCATTCTTTTCTGAATCTTATATTTGTGTTTTTTATAATAATAATAATCATATAAATCTTATCGTAATAGGAAATTTTATTATAATACTGAATATTCATTCTCATTCTATTCTACAGTCTCCCCAAACATAATAAATTTTGACATATAGTTGTGAGGATGTGCTACTCAAGACTTCAATTAAATTGAAAATAACTGCCCTTAATATAGTTTATTCTCCAAAGGGAAGCATCGCGCTGTACCAGACGCACAAAGAACCTTGAGTATTTCTCTCCAGACCTTTCTCACTTTGCGACATTGTGGAATGCCTATGCAGAAATGCCAAAAATAAATACTCAGATTATGAAGGTATAAGAGGTAGGACAAAATGCCTTCATCAGAAGAGCCTTAGTTTATTAATTCTGATATGCTACCTTTTAAGTCACATTGTGAATGAAAATGAAGTGAATTGAGCCATAGAACTAAAAGAAGGTTCTGATAATGTTTTATTATTATTTTTTTTAACATTCTAAAACCAAATGTGGCCTATGGAGAGAGCACTGACTTAGGTGTCAAGAGATTTATGTCCTTATGCTAGGTATGTTAATAATCAGTGCTGTCAACACATCTCTGGGTCTTATCCCTCATTTATTCATTAATTTATTCAACAAATATTTACTATACTCAACTACTACTGTGACTCAGGCACAGTGCCATAAAAAGAGAAGACTGAACCAGATGATCTCTAAGGTAGTTTTTTTCACCCTGAAATTCTGACAAAGGCTCTGGATCTACCTCTTAGCTATGTCTGCAAGGGGTCCCTTCCTTTCTTTTCCTAATTCCACCACCTGAGGTCAGGACTTTACCATCTATTGTAGGAACTTCTGCAACACTTTTTTTTAGCTGGCCTTCCTGATGTCATGGCAGAAAAGACAAGGGAAGGAGGAAAGGGAAGCTTAGTATATGACATGATACAGTGAGCCTGTGGGGTTATGGAGTTCCCTAATCCTACTCCATACAGACCTCTAGGGGTACATGGGATTCTTAATAAAACCCCTCCTCTGGTCAGTATTGGCTCAGGAACTAAGAGAGTGTGAGTATTGTGCAGGTCAAAGACATGAGGAACTAAGAGAGTGTGAGTATTGTGCAGGTCAAAGACAAGAGTGTCACTGGCTGCAAAGCACTGGCCCTGCCTTCTACCTGCTTCCCTGGCAACTCATCTTCTATATTTCCTGAGTTATTTTTCCTACTTAACATCCTTCGGTGCCTGTTCATAGAAAGAGAATAGAGTCCAAATAGTCTAGCACAGCATATAAGGCTCTTGGTCCATATTTTCATTAACTCCTGCCTCTTTCCAAACTAGTCTGTGCCTCAGTTGCCCAAGCTCACAGCCATGCCCCTGTATGTGCTCTGTTCTTTGCAACCTCCTGCTTCTCCCCAGGCTTGTCCCCTCTAACAAATGCCTAGTTACCCTTGGAGGCTGGTCTCACCTTTCTGACCTTCTTTCTGGCCACTTCCTATTGTTGACTATTAATTACTTTTCCCTGTGTGCTAGTCTTCCTGACAGCTTAGCTCGTCAATCCACTTACCCACACCAACAGCACCACAAATATCTGTGATCATAGTGACTTAGAAATTTTAATACACATAATATTTATCTGGCATTTACAAACCCCATCTTACCTATCTATATCAAATAGGCATTGTTACCTATACTTTATACATAGGAAAACCGAGCCTAGAAGTTACATAACTTCTCTGAAGTCACTCTGATAATTAGGTGAGATTTAAAAATCGAACTCCAGACTGCCACAGAAATGTTAAGAATTTACAACAGTCCAGGACATATGTTGACTCGAGGACTCTTTTGTGCACCTAAGATCCTATCAGGATGAATGCTGGACAAAAATATTAACTCCTTAATATGAAAACAGAGAGATGAACTGCAACATTATTTTGATTAGTTAAGTTAATGGAGGAAAGCGGTAAAGCCAATATTGCAAACAGGGGAATCCACCAATAACTCAGTGAAATTCCTGCAGCCCCCCAAAATAGGCTGCTTGGAAGAAGGCTTTGAGAAGGCTGAGACAGAGCTGACAGGGCACCGCCACCCACCCAACTCAGGAACCATCCCGCAACATCAGCACAGGCATAAATTATTTCAATAGCTGTGTGATCTTGGGCAAGCAATTTCACTTTCATTGATCTAGTTACTGTTCATGTAAAACGGAAAAGCCAGAAAAACATCATGCGGAAGGTGCAGCTTTAAGAGTACCTACATCTTGTGGGAATGTGGAAAGCTCTCCTATGAGGCAACTGGGAAACTTCTGTGGTGCCATTAAACAGGTAAGTGACAAGCTTCTGGGGGCCTGCCCCAGGGTTCCTTGATCTTCTACAAAAGCAGCCAGTGATTACAACACCCTAACTGTGGGTAAAAGGATACCAAGATGTTGGCATAGCCCCTTATTTCCCAAAAGAATGAAAGACTTCTTAATCACATTTTATAATTTCATTTCTGTGACCCGGTGCAGATGCCTAATTAAAAGCTTGGTTAAAAAAAAAAATTGTGCCTAATCAGCACACATTCAACAATTATTCACTGGCAGATGCGAATTAGTCCAGTGATCTATTTACATTTCCTTTGTGTTTGGCATTGTGTGGTAAGATAAATTTAAATACTTGCATTTTACTTTGTTGGAAAGGAGAAAGAAAAGAAAATTTAAAGGCATTGATTATTTGCTGATTGGGCAAAGATGAAACAACAATTCAGATTAAAGCTATAAGTAAAGACACAAAAAGAAAGCATAAAATACCATTTTTTGCAAAGCTTCAAAGAGCAGAGGCTTCCTAAATAGCTTGCTCACTTTAACTCAGTAACATGAAATGGTCAGTGAACCTGTCATTTCTCTAAAACAATATAATGAATTTTAAACAGAGAAAAGACAAATATGTTGTCAGAGGGATCCTATAAAATGAAAATGGGTTCTTGCATCTAAAGAGAGCTTATGATTTCACGGAAAGAAAATCAAAACAAAAGAATTAAAAAATATACTTTAAAACCTTGACAAAATGAAAGTTTATGAAAGCAAGATAAAAATGGAGTGAGTCCTCGTCCTCTCCCGTGTGTTAGAGAAACACACGAGGGCAAAAGCATTGCACAATCACGCTCAACCACACACAAACCCCCTCTGAAAATTCAAACACAGAAGTACCTTGTAGGGAAGAGTCATTTCATATGGACAGTAAGCAACTTGCATGCTTACTTTCAAATAGCGTTAAGGGTATTCCTGAACGAGCATGAGTCTTTTTTTTTTTTTTTTTTTTTAACATAAATAGCTCCTTGGGGCCAACGCGGCAGGAGCATCCCTATCTTCTGAACTTACTCCAACACAGTATCAAAAGGTTATAAAACCTCCCCTGAAATGATGGAGGACAGCTGGCTCGGGGGAGCCAGGAATGTGCGTGGACATGCTTTCCAACAGTTTACTCAACCCACAGCTGTGGACAGCCAGCCATTCTGACTGAGCAAGAAAAATGAGTAACAAGAAGAGACGGAAAGGCCTGGGATATCCATCTCATCGCAGACTGCTGCCTTCTGCCAAATGGTTTCAAAGGTTTGTGACCTGACCGATGGACCCATACATGCTTTTAAGAAGGTAGAAGCAGTGTTTTTTAGTCAAAGGAAAGTAGAATTTAGTTTTTGATACTGTGAAATTGACAGTAGAAGAGGGGGAAATAACCTATTTCAAGATGCCAGATAACACTCTGCGACGTTGTTCCCTTGAATTGTGCTTGGAAAAAAAAAAACAAAACATAAAAAAAGAATATCTGCTCCAGGGTGAGCTGGGTGCTGCCTCCGGCATCCAGACTGAAGGTGGGGGATGTCTATTTTGGGGGGCTGTTCGGCCAAGGAAGCTCTCACCCCTAGATCTTTATCACCCTGTATGGTATTTCTGGAACGTGCTCTGGCTGGTGCTTTCGCTGGGAGCCAATCAACAATCCCTAACTGGTACTGGAACATTAGAGGCTGTTGATCTCCTCCTTTACTCCCCTCGTGTGAAAAACTGCAGAGCCCCTGCTGCTTTGCTGAAATGAGGGCTGCCAGAATATTTCTCCCATATGGACGTCTGAACTGCTGTAGCATTAAGCCGCCGAGTTTCATAAAATGGCTGGCAGAGAGAACGAATGCGCCATGCTAAAAATGCGAGTGTATGCTGCATACACACGGGTCCAAGGCTTGATGAGAGAGCCCTTCTAACTTGTTAAGAGGAAAACAGACTTGGCAGATGTGAGTCTTCACTGACAGACTTTGATCATTCAAACTTGGACGCTTTTATTTCCAATTTCAGTTTCTGAAAGAGCAATATTTTATACAAGTATCAAGTCAGTCTGCTCGTGGGGCCATATACACCAAAGATTGCCAATTAAAAATCCCTCAAACACATGGCAAAGGGGAGGAGAAAATTTTGTCTTGGCTGCACTAAACATTTGGCATCCAGAGAAAGATGGTTACTATCTCTTTGATTTATGTGGAGAGAAGGGGAAATCAATATGGTATCTTCTAATATCAGACATCTAAGACTTCCTCCACTGGGTGTGAACCTCCCCATGACCCTCCCTGTGCCAGACGCTGTACCCAGACTCTTTCAGGGATGAACAATGTCACTAGTCCAGGAGTTTCAGGAAAATATGCAGCAATTGCCCTGCAGATAATGGGAGATTATTCTATTCTCAGATACAACAGACAAATGGCACAGAGAAAAACAATATAATCCCCTGCTGTTCCCAATGTTACAATTATTATACCATACTGAAATTGTTTGGAATAAGTTAGCAGAGAATCGTCCTCAAAGATTTTATTGTATTTTTTTAAAAAGATTTAATTATTTATTTTTGAGAAAGAGAGAGAGAATGAGTGTTCTCCCGAGGGCGCATGATGGGTGGGGGAGGGGGGCAAAGGTAGAGGGAGAAGGAGAGAAGCAGCCTCCCTTCGGAGTGTGGAACCTGACTGGGTCTTAATCCTGGGCTTGATCTCAAGCCGCTGAGATCATGACCTGAGTGGAAATCAAGAGTAGGACCTTTCCTCAAAGATTTTAAATTGTCCCTCCTTCTACCACCACCACTGAACATATATCTACATGAATAGATTCAGGTTTCTATGTTATTTTGCTCACTCAAGGTTACAATATATTTTATGTTCCAGTCAAATACAGTCAGAAACAACGAAGATTTCTTGCTTTCTAAACTCAAATCTAGTAATAATTTTATAATTATAGTGTTAGCACTTTATGTTATTTCAAGTTTTTGCAAGTCAGAGTAAAATGCAAGAATCATAACCACACAGTCCCAGATTAATCAAATGAAAAGTAAAAGTTTTGCAGAGCCTCTTGATTTTTTTTTTTTTGGTTTGAATAATACAAAAACAGTCCATTGAATCCTTTCTACTGAAAAAATACAGTTTGGGAGGTCACAGAGCAATGACCAAATTCACTAATAATAATAGCTACTGTTTATGTGCTAAGAATAGTAAAATTTTGTGCCCAAAACTCTGTGAAGCCCATTAGAGATTTAATCTAATTTAATCTTTGAGATAACCTGATGGAGAATATTCTATCCCCATTTTGTAGAAGTGGTCATAGCTTAAAGACACTAAGTACCATATTTGCAAAGTAGCAGAGCTGTGTCAATCTCCAGGTTTGGGGTTACCTTCAAGCCTGTGTGCTATATGCATGCTTGGTTATATAAATTTATCAAATTTCAAGATTCATTTGATCTATTTATTTGGCACTTCTTTTTTTTTTTTTTCCTAAGATTTGTTTTATTTATTTTGGAGAGAGAGATTGAGCGCATGCCTGCATGAGTGTGTGCTGGGGGAGGGGCAAAGGGAGAGGAAGACAAGCAGATTCCCCCTGCAGCTGAGCACTTGCCCTGGGGGCTAGATCCCAGGAGCCAGAGATCCTGAGCTGAGCTGAAATCAAAAGTCAGAGATGTTCAACCGACTGACCCACCCAGGAGCCCCAGCATTTCTTAACTACAAGTTAATCATTTGGAATTTTGTTTACCTAATTTCACATTTTGACTGCCTGCACTGAATAGCTATTTTGGCATAATGCAAACATACATGATATTTTATGATGACACATTAGTCTAGTTTTTATGTACAACTTGTAGCCCACATGAAGAAATCACCCAAATATAGAATTATCTATATTTGAATGGGCTAGTCAGCTGCCCAAGTGTAAAGGAAGTAAATCAGAACAAAACACAGAATAACAAGCAACAAAAGAGGACCATTGGGGGATATAACTTGGAGGTCATAAATATCTCATAAATACAGGAAAAAAAGAACAAAAATAGTTTAAGGTATTTTACGAGATGTTTAAGCTTTGGAAATCTGGCTTTCATAAATCCCAAAAGACAGAACTAGTAGGAACAAGACTATGTATCCCAATTAACTGAAATCAGGATGGATAATTTGAACGGGCCCAAGTATGGGTGGGGCAATTAGCTCATTAGCTGACATCTAGAACATAGAAAGCATATTTAGTTGTTGCTGCCTTTTTTGGGTACATTTTATTTTCTATTTTAATTACACAGACATGCTAATTTTTCTACATAAACAATAATCAATGATTGTTGAAGGCATGTAATTGTAAACCATTTCCATTTTGACTTCTACTCAGGAAACTGACATGGAGAAAGCATAAAGTCACACTTGATATCCATAATTACTGGTCCATGGAAGCAAGAGATCTAAGAATTTAGTCAATGAATAATATAAAAATATAGTCAGGCGATCATAAATATTTATTACTACATCAAAAATCTGCTAGTCAATCTTTCAATAATTCCTTTAGCCTAAAATACTTGAGTCAGGATATTGGAAAAAATATTAATTAAAATTCAGACAGCTCTGAAAGGATACGAAATTGGAACTCAATCACAGATTTTCTGCTATGAACTGTCTTTATCTAATTTTTGTCTTAGTTTTATTTTTCCCTGTGGGTTTGATTATAGGTTAAGTTTATTCACCTACTAAATATACAGTTATCATGTTAAATCTGACAAGACATTTACCTGCTTTGTGAAGAAAGATTAAAGCTAAGAGGCAGAATTTTGTTATTTTTAATAAATGCAAAGCAAATACTAAAATAAACTTCAGCACTTATTTCACTTAATTAAATATTTTTCTTTGTTTGGCCAAAATATTCTCATAGATTCTTTACTAATTTTTTAAGTCAGAAAAGATGCACTAACGCCATTTTTTAACAGTAACTTTACTAACTATGGTTGATTGACTCAGTATGTATAAAAGATAATTGTAGTTATAACATATCTTGTATATCCTGTGTATACAAAATATACATCTTTATTTTCAATACCTAACAAACTAGAGAAATACTTAAAATACTAACTTTGTTATCTGTGAGAATGATCATATCATTGGTGTGAGTAAAAATTCATTGCAGGAGGGGTGCCTGGGTGGCTCAGTGGGTTAAGCCGCTGCCTTCGGCTCAGGTCATGATCTCAGGGTCCTGGGATCGAGCCCCGCATCGGGCTCTCTGCTCAGCAGGGAGCCTGCTTCCTCCTCTCTCTCTGCCTGCCTCTCTGCCTGCTTGTGATCTCTCTCTGTCAAATAAATAAATAAAAAAAATCTAAAAAAAAAAAAATTCATTGCAGGAGAGAAGGTAGGTAATGATTTGGTAAACTCTAGTGGAGAGGGGCACTTGCAAACCCAGAGGTGAGGGGCTAGAGATACAAATTTTGGAGTCATGACCATAGAGACCAAGGCCCTAGGCTTTTACTTCCTAGTTTCTTTTGTTCTTTCTCTATGGATTTTGTATTTAAAATGATTTTTCAATTTCAATGCTTTCATTAAGCAGCAATTAATTAGTTCTTCTATTTTCACTAATTTAACTATTAATGAGAGTTTTTAATCAGCATGGATTAACCAGTGTCACATTAGGTTAATGTATTTTTAATCATAATATGACAATTTTGATGATTTAGTATGCATGCAAAAATAAATAAATATTTAGTATGCATACAAAAATATGGGGTTACATGCTCTGGGAAGGGTCCAGCAGATACGAAGGTGAGTCAGGTATAGTCCCTAGCCTGAAAATACTATTAACTATAACTCCAGCTGGCAAGAAAACTAGCATATAGTTATCATGGATAAATGAATGATCTTTTTTCAGTATTTTGGTAAAATATTAAAAATAAGCAGTGCTCACTGAAGTATCAAACAAAACAAAATTTAAAAAAGAGAGAGAGAGAGAGAAACGTTTATCCTTTCTTTGTGGGTAATGTACAAAACAGCCATTCTTATTTCTCATTGATCTAGTGGGTATCCAGTACAGGATCAATGCAGAGTAAGGGATCAAGAAAACTTGCTGAAGGCTAAGATTTGTAGCCATGCGTATCTTAAAAAAAGTATGAACTATCCAAAGAAGAGCTGCCTGAAAGCAAGTTTGGGAAACGGTGCTTGCTAGAGAGTGGCACTTCCAAGGAAGTACCAGTTGAAGGAGGATGAAGATTGGGGCGGTGGTCGGTGACTGGGGCAGGGAACGTGACAGGGAGGTGATCTCACACTATTGTATGAGCTGACTTTCGCTCTTTCACTTCTTAATACAGCATAAACCTTGCACAAAGTTATACTCTTTGGATTGATCACAGTTCTTCAGTTGTGGGATTATTTTTCCTAGTGACTCAGATTGTGGTATCACACATCTCAGTTAAACACATGAAGATATAGATCATGTCGGGGTGCCTGGGTGGCTCAGTGGGTTAAGCCTCTGCCTTCGGCTCAGGTCATGATCTCAGGATGCTGGGATTGAGCCCCTCATCAGGCTCTCTGCTCAGCAGGGAGCCTGCTTCCCTCCCCCCCACCCTCCGCCTGCCTCTCTGCTTCCTTGTGATCTCTCCCTCAAATAAATAAATAAAATCTTAAAAAAAAAAAGATATAGATCATGTCAGAATAATTTAGACTTGATACAGTCAAAACCTATTTGCCTAGGGGATGGTTATAGCCATCCCAAGAGGACAGACTGGTTTGTCTGATCTATGGCTTTGTGGGTAAGTATGGCAAACCATGCTGGGTATTGTGTGTATGTGTGTGTGTGTGTGTGTGTGTGCACAGACTTGTATTTGAATTCTTCTCTTATTCTCTCAGGGTTTTAGACACAATCTTATTTTGCTTTCTGTTAAATGTTACACATTTATTGCACTGTGCCACTGAGACATTATTTAATGTTGGGTTAAACATTTGGTTATTTTCAGGTGAAAGATGAAAAAATAATTGTTCTTGAGTTTTAGCATGCAGAAAAGGTTATATTTTTCATCAATTTCCCCTATTTATGGTCTACTAATGTGAATTAAATACACTAAATAGTCACTGGCTTTTAAAATATCCCTTTAACTGGGGTCTTCTGGGTTACTCTGCTGGAAAAGATTTATTGCTTTTAAGACTACTGCAGATACTATGAACTATAGCAGTAACCACTTTGGAATAGACAGGAATTCTGTAGGAGACGCTGATCCATGATTTAATCAATCATCTGAGTAAAACTCAAGCTAGATCATGATTCTATAAAAGAATTGCATTGCCATTCTCTCCCCTGTGAGCTTGGAGGGTATTGCTTTTATAAAATTTAAAACATCCTTTCAGAGAAATATAAAATTTAAAGTCATTTATCACAGACATGACATGCTAATGAGGACGTTTTAAAGCAGTGGTCAGGCAACTCAGCCACCATGCACTTCATAATTTATAGGTATATTTTATTTATTCAGGTTAATAAAGGATGTGTTTGACATATTATCAGACTGACCTTGTTTTTTGGCAAATACTGTCTTAGAGTCTCTGGAGCTAATTCCATTGCCAGCCATTCCTTTCAAGGGCGGCTTGTTATTATTCTCTTGGGAACAATTAACAGACTGTCGTACAGAATAACATGTACTTTGTCCTGAAATTCTTTATTGAAAAAGGCCCCCCAAATAAAGTGGTTTCAAACTTTGACTCTTCAGACTCTTAATGTGAGAACTTTTTTCTGTACTTACATTTTAGAATGTTCAAATATTATGCCAACACACTGGGTTAAGGAAATAATTTTAAAAGGAAATATAGATCAATATCTTAAAGCTAGGTTTCAGCTTAACCTTCTATGTTATTTCCCTTGATGTCTACTTTGCTAGATAATGAGATATGATGCTCAATTTGACATGAACATCAGTCAAATCATTGTAAAAGATACATTTTCATTTAATATTTGGGAATTATTAAGGTTGCAAATCAAACGGAGGTATTATAGATTCCCACACCCCCCTCCTTTTTTTTTTTTAATCAACAAGGCTTAAAATCGACAGGATTTTCTAGCTAAATATTCTAATTGATCTAGCTTTATCAGATCATTTTGCATTATTTTATTTTAGAATACAATTTCATTTAGGACATAAGAGCCTATTAAAGGGATTCTATAAAATGAATTTGTTTAGTACTTCAGCACAGAGGTTGATTAGGAATTGTATACAGAAAATTATACATCGCAAAGTCTAAGTATAATCTAAGGCAAGGGTCAGCAAACTTTTTTCTGCAAAGAGCCAGAGAGTAAATACTTTTGGCTTAAAGGCTATATGATCTCTGTAGCAACTACTCAGCTCTGCCATTATAGCACAAAACCAGTCACAGACAATACGTGAATGAATGAGTTTGGCTGTTGCAATAAAACTTTATTTACAAAGCCAGGCAGTGGGCCAGATTTGCCCAGGTTGTCATAGTTTGCCAACCTTTGACCTAAGGGTAGGTCACGGCACAATACATAACATTGCTCATGGGGCTTTGGAAAGAATTTAGAGATCCCAGGTGGTATCAGAACCAAGACGGGGAAATTAGAGTGTGTCAACCACTAAATGAGTTTAAGTCATCAGGACACTAATTATATTATAAAGTTGTCCCAGCACCATAATGTATATGCTTTATAGGTCATGTAATACTTTTCCACATATCATCTTTTCCCAGGAAGATTATTATGTCTACTTTATATAATGGGTATTTTATAGAATAGATAAATTGCTCTGAATAATGCACAAAGCCATTAAATGATACTAGACTCACATACTGTGATGCCAAGTATTCCCAGTTTATTCTCTTTAAAGAATTCAGTGAGAATTCTTTTAAGAAATGAGAGTGAATGGGAGAAATCCTCGAGCATGAAAGCCAGGCAAGTGGTCCATTTTTTAAAAGGAGAAAATGATTCTAGAAATCATAAATAGGTAAGTAAGACTTGTTAGTCTTTTAGAACAGATTATTAGAAAAATTGTTCATGAACACTAAATAAGAAATGGACAATTACTAGCAGCCAGCATG
Organism: Enhydra lutris kenyoni; assembly: GCF_002288905.1. Lineage (NCBI taxonomy): Eukaryota > Metazoa > Chordata > Mammalia > Carnivora > Mustelidae > Enhydra > Enhydra lutris. Next base: position 7,434,822 of record NW_019154124.1, read on the forward strand.
GGTTGACAAAAAAAATCAAGCATTCTTAGCTAATAAATAACTCAGGTTTTAGGACAATTCCACAGACATTGAGCATTGTGAGTTAAAAAGATGTCTAACCAAAAAATCCTTGTTGGAGATAAGTTGGAGAAATATTGCCTGGAAAATACCTCAGGATAGTTTATAGGTTTTTTCTTTTTAAAACAGTTTATTGAGGTATGAGTGACATGCAAAAAATGGTATGTATTTAATGTATACAAGCTGATGAGTCTGGAGAGAAGTATACACCTGTGAAACCACCCCCACAATCTATGCTTTGTATCTGTCCACTGTCTCCAAATAACTTCTCCTTATTTATTTTTGTTTATAGAAAATTATTTGTTATTATTTCTTTTATGATAAGAACATTTAACATAAGTTCTACTTTATTAGCAAATTTTTAAGTATACAATACGGTATTGTTAATGATAAGCTCTATGCTCTACTGTAGATCTTGTCTTGTGTAACTGAAACTTTGAATGCCTCTCCATTTTCCCCTCTCTCACTGGCAACTACCATTTTTTTATTAGTTTTTTGAATAGCAGAACCCACATAAATTGATAAATGGATTAAAATCACCATGCCATTGAACTCTAAGTGTGACTGCATTTAATGTGTGTGTGTATGTATCTATTTATCTATCATCCATAGATCATACTTGAATGAATAACAAGAAAGTATGTTCATTAAGTATGTAAATTATAAGACTGGGAGAAGTGAATAAAAATTAGAAAAGATCTTAGATTTGAAAATGCAGACTGAAACCAGCAGATAAAATGGAATAGGTATAGATATAAAAAGTTGAGCTTAGATTTTTTGAAAAAATGAAAAGGAGTGGAAAAAATGACACCCCGGTGAGTCCTTGAGGGACGTCAGGTAAAGGTCACAGGGAAGGAGATTTCGATTCAATTTAAAGAAGAACACTGAGCGGTTATGACTCTGCCATCCCAGGAGAAACCATGTCACATGGCAGGATGGTGGGAAGAGCCTCAGAGATTTAGAGCAGTGTTTGCTAACATTTCAGTTCGCACAAATCCCCTGGGGATCTTGTTAAAAAGTAACTCCTGATCCAGTCAGTCTGGGGTGGGACTTGAGATTCTGTTTTTCTACTAAGCTCGAGAGATGCCACTGTGGTGGTCCATGACAGTCCACACTTCGTGTGGCAAGCTTTCCGGAAAGGACTTAGAAGTCCTACAGACCCGGCTCCCCCACCTACAGCTGAGTGTCCTTAGAACGTGTCCCCATGCAAACTTTGTGACCTATTTAAATGGAGATAGTAATACCTACATCTCACAGGACTCTTTATCCTCACAGGAGGATTAAATACGCTTATACAGGCTGGCACACAGTAAGAACATAATAGGTATCAACTTCCCTCCACCTTCACTGCCTCATCATTAGACACATTTGAACTGAGGTGGGATGAACATCTTTCAAGAGTTCTGAGAGAGGTTTCTGCATTTTTCAGTCTCATATAGACAATATGAAGCTGAAGTCCAGGGCCCTTCCCCAGCCTTTCCTGGCTTGAACTCTAAAGAAGACAGACAGAGTGTTTGGTATTTACTATTAACTGCAACTTCATTCACACTTCCCCTCACCTCCTACCCCTGAAATTTGTCTGTCTGAGCGGGGATTTGAGAGTTGATCATAGGGCAATGGACCTCAGGCTTAGTGAGGAGCTGTTTCCTCCTCCACAAGGGAGACAGTCACCCCGAATCCCACTGACTACCTGCGCCTGCAGCGTCACATGTCAGAGCATTGGGCATTGCTACACTTTGCCCTCCCCAGGGGATCGGTCTGCTTCCAGCTTAAATTCCCAGAAGACATCCTGAAGCCGCCAGCTCACCATTTTTCAGCTGGTGTTTAGGGCTGCTGTACCCCTTTAGGTGTTAGTGTGAGGCAAGTGCTATGCTTTTCAGCATTTCATCTACTGATAGTAGTTAAGCACTATCTCTTCAGATAATGACAGCCCCTGTCATTGGAGCCAACAGAGCAAGAATTTTGTCTGTATTCTGTCTGTGCTCAATTAAACTACAACCATAGCCTTAATGGAACACTCTGGACACGGAGACACACACACGCGCACGCGCGCACACACACACACACGATGACAAAATGACCGACTTTCTCCCCACCCAGAGGGATGCCCAAGGGACCATGGGTCAGGTTCCCTTTGGCTGACTCATGCCTATCCATCTGGATCCTGGCTTGTCTCTTCTTCCTCTCCTCAACGCAGCTAAAATGCCCTGAGGGTCATTTAATTTAGGCTGTAATTCACCTGGTTGTGGCAGGTGTCAGCCTGATGTTCAGCCTGGGCTCTCTTGCTGACTAAATGTACTTTTTAAGAGCCAGTTTCTAGTTCTCTTTTGACATTTTAAAACTGAAAAAGGGCCGATTCTATTTGAAAATAATTAGAGAACTGTGTAGTTTTATCTTTAAATTGCTATCCAGTCTAGGCTGCTCTGTCCCTGGGAACTTTTGACAAATATTCCTTTATTCGTGTGTCCACTCCTCCCTGCTCTACCCCCTCAGTGTCTGGTCTAGGGAAAGTGGAGCTCCTCTTTTCCAGAGAAAACCTCATTTCCTATCGGGAAAAGCTGGTCAGGCTTATTTGGCCAGAAGTCAATGAGATGTACTGATCAGTCTTTTGCTGGTCTTCTGAAGTGGTATAATCTCCTTATGTACATTTTCCCTAGTTGATTCAGGCATGGTTTTTCAGATGGAAGGGAATAACAGAGTTTACCGGGCTCTGGTGTAGACCACTAGCTCAGGACATGAGTTCTAATTTGGTTGCGGTTGGGGTTTGGTCATCAGCGGAGAGATGTGGCTGCTTGTCATCAAAATGGGAGCAGAAGCCATCATTTGTCGGCCCATTAACTAAAGGACCTTGATTATATGGTAGACGGATCTTCTTACTCCCCCCCAAAGCTATTATGGCTTGAAGTAATGGCCAGGAATTTATCTGGGCAAAATCATGTTCTGAATTCCACTGTAGAAATAAGTACAGAAAATGCACACAAAGAATAAAATGGTTTACAGTTTTTAAGAGCACACTTCACAGTTTAAATTCTGATAGATATGGGCTTGGTGCTGGAGGAATCAACACGTTTTGGCCAACTGGCTAGGGACACTCAGAATGGTTTAATATCCTGCAAGTAACTGACAACTTACAAGACAGCTTTCATGAGCAGGGGCAAAATGAACTCACCGAAACCATTCTCTCCAGTGCATGATTTTACACAGACATGTTTAGCTGAGCTTGCACCCCGACAGATACCAAAACCTTGCAAATTTAGAAACTGTTGGCCATTGGAGCAGAATAGACAGTTTAATCTAGTCTTAGAACTCCTTGTATTATTAGATTTTTGGTAAACTAGTTCCATAATTGTGGTGAAGTATTTCACCTCTCTGAGTCTCTATAAGTGAATAGCACAATTTTTTGAGTGCCTGCTATTTGCCAATCATCCTGCTGTTACTGGGGATAAATAAAAAAATAGATGGTGCTTATTTTATCCCTGTTATACACCAGGCATTGTGCAAAACCTTTGATACGTATTATCTGACTTGATACCCCGGGAACCTTATGGGTAGAATACTGTTACTCTTCCTGGAAATACCATTGCTATGCCCTTGTTTAGGAGAGGAAACTGAAACACAGAGAGGTGAGTAGCTTGCCCACGGTCACCACGGCCTGCATTGCCAGCCATGACATCACAGATGATGTGGGCAGTGCTACTTACACTTTAATAGGCTTGCAAATCACCAGGTTATCTTGTGAAAATGCACTTTCTAATCAGGACATCTGGGGTGAGGTCCAAGATTCTGCATTTCTGACAAACTCTAAGATGATGCCGTGTCCCAGTTCATGGGTCATCAAGGCTTCAGACCTGCAGTTCATACCCTAACTTGCACATTAGAAATATCTGGAAGGCCTTGAAAGACTTCTATGTCAAGGCCACGTTTCACATCAACTAAGTCAGAATCTCTGGGGCTGGAACTCAGGCATGAATATATCTTTTTAAAGATCTCTATGTAATTCCAATGTATCATTGCTGTAAAAGTCAATTTAGGTGCTCAATATTAGTATTAAAAATAATAAAATAGAGTGTGCTGCATTTGTAAGCTAAGTTTTACTACCCTGTGAAACTTTTTATATCAGGTGTGTGTGTGTGTGCGTGCGTGTGCACACAGGCATGTGTGTATGTGTGTATTGGCACAGAGTATATTCCTTATTGTGGGTCAAAATAAAAAACTTATATTTGAAAGCTACTCTCTATAAGAAATATGATTCATTTCTTTTTTCTCTTCCTCTCCCTTTCTCTCTTCCACCTTCTCTACCCCCATATTTTATCTTATTCTTCAAAGGATTTAAGGGAGATTACAAATATACTCACTTCATTAAGATAGGAGTCTGTGCAAAAGAAGCTCAACGTCTAGGGAAGTCAGACATTGTACAATCCAAAGGAGTATGTGCTTTATGGGATGTATGATGAGATTTTTGAGAGCCACATAAGGAATACGGTGACTTGCCATCCAGGAGATTCAGGTGTCACAGAAGAACTGACATATGATCTGTGTCCTCAACAGAGATCTGGCACGTTACAAAGGAAGGAAAGGAATTCTAAGAATGGGCATTCCTTGCGCCTCATGCAAAGTCAAGGTGCGGTCTGCATTTCAGATGCAGAATTATGGTAAATCTGGAGATGGCGGCAGTAAGTCAAACCTGTGCTGCAATGACGTGCCGTGAGGTTCTGGAGAAGGTATTTATAGGAAAACATACCTTGGAATGGACACGAGAAGAAAGAAGCCAGAGCTCAAAGCTGGAGAAGCAGCATCAAGAACTGGTTCCAAAGTGAAGGAGGAACAGGAGGAGGACGAACTTGAGTAAGAACCACAGGGCCAGGAAGAGATGAAATCAGTTACTGGCAGTGAAGGGAAGTATGATATTGGTTGACATGGATGGTTTAGGATAAAAAATTGGCAGAACTCATGAACATCAGAGCTTGTGTGGGGTTCACACCCAAGTGGACAGGTGTCACGGAAGTGAAGCTGAGAGGGTTCCTGTAGGTGGGAGGGGATCAGTGTCACCTAAGGCTGCCACGTAAGTTGTGGCTTTACAGTGGAAGATACAGTATGCCAGACTGAGGGATTGTTCTTGTTTGTTTTATAACCCCCCATAGGCTTCATAGGTTTACATGAGGCAAGGGGCCTGATCGGCTCTTTTTAAGAAGAGAAGACAATCTGGAGATGAAGGTAGGCTTGGCAGCACAGGGTGCCCCATGCGGATGGGGTCCACCCGCAGTGAGGTCCTGAGGCAGCAGCTAAGGAGGAGAAGAGGAGTTTTTTGTTTTGTTTTTAAACTCCAGGTCCAATGTCAGGCTTGAATTAATGACCTTTAGCCAAAGAATCTCCTGCTCTACTGACTGAGCCAGCCAGGCACCCCAAGAGGAGGACTTCTGAAGAGGAATTGCCAAGGCTTACTGAATGTGGAGTTAGACAGAATGGGAAGATTTGGGAACTTAGTGTTGAGGTTCTAGCTTGGGGTGGACAAATGTGTTATTAGCCCAGACCAAGAATTTGGGGAGCAGAGAACCTGTGGAGAGAGCAGGCCGGGTCTAAGGTGTTTGTAAGATGGAGTGTCTGGTACATGGTAGGGAATTCTGGGTCTAGTGGAGAAGGAACATATCAGATAGATCAAGAAAGAATGAGGGGGCGGGAACAGATCATCTCTAAGATTCAAGGTCAAGCCTCCATATTAGACAGGCATCATGGAAGGGTGTGGTTAAGGGAGCACTGAGAAGATGTAGTTTTCAAAAATCTATATTCCCAAGTAATAAAGGGAACCTGCATAAATGAAGATGTTCTCAAAAGTCACCCAAGTGATTTTTCAACAATATGGTTTTTAAGAACACAAGACAGGACTGTCATGTAGACTATAGCTATACAGTTTCTTCCTGTAATCATATTTTACACTAGAATACTAATTCTGGTTTCACAGAAGTCATTTAAAAGAGTTATTTATTTATTTATTTATTTATTTACAGAGAATGCTTTATATGTGTGTTATATGTTTTATTATATAAGATGCTAATCTATATTGAGTAGAACAATAATTGACAACTTTTATAGATTCAGCATCAAAAAAACATCAGTTAGTTATCTACTCTATTTTCACAGTTTGGGGATTTGAGAGGTGGTGTATCTAAAACATCTTCCTATCAGCATGTGCTCTGGACTCAATACAACCCGAAGTACCCAGATTAACATTTAGACAAGAGAAAGGGAAAAAACTACTAAAATACCATCATCTTCCTTTCCGTGAAATCTGTTCAGGATAAATCCCAGTGACTGAATTTTCAGTGTGAATATACTGTCCCAAATGCATGAAACCACTAAATAAACAGAAGAGGAATCATTGCCAGGACTGTAAATCCAGCAACGCTTTGCTCATTTCATGGAATGGGTAATTTCAGTGGGAATTCTTCTACCAGGAGACAGGCAGATTCAGCACATAAATTTAACATGACAATGTAATAATAGGCTACATGAAAAATAATGTTTAAATAATAAGATCACGCCTTGTTCCAAATTTAATCCATTATTCATATCTTCCCATTAAACATCAATGTAAACAGAATAATAACGTTAATTTAAAATTAAAGTAATTACGTACTGTTTAAGTTCTATTTGATAATACACACATCTCCCTCTCTCTTTTTTTTTTCCCCAATGCTTTCTCTTTTCCCTGGTTCCTTGTTTTAATTCTCTCAGCAATTAAAAAGTATTTTAATTATGTGTCATCCTTCTTACATGTCCTTTAATTTTAATACTTGTGTTTCTTTTACTAAACTGTGAATTTCCAGGGGGGGGTTTCTGTGCCATTATTGCTGAACTAACCACTAGACTAAACATGGCACTTTGGACATAAAATTTCAGAAGAAAGAATTTGACTTCTAGTATTCCAAATAAGGGGGACCTCAAAAATAGTCATCAAGGAAAAAAATAAGAATTTTTTAGAGTGTTCCCATCCTGGGTTTGGTACTTACAATTTCTATGTTACAAAGGCCACTATCTCTGGAAGTCTAAAGGTCTTAATCCTGTTCTGTGTTTCCTATTCATTTTGTGTCAGAGTCCAACACTGTGCAGGACCTATGTTTGTTGGATGAATAAAATCCACATTTGGAAATGTTTTTTGCCTCAGGAAGACGGTCTTAGGTAAAGTTTGGAAACACTTAGCAGAAACAGTGTTTCTCTTTTTAACTTCTTACTGGTGCACTGAAATCTTGCCCCAACACCATCAATCAGCCAGCCAACCAGCCAACCAACCAACCAACCAACAAACCAACCAATATGTATTTAACGAGCCTCTACTATGTGCTCAGTACTACGCTAAATACTATGAGGGGTATAAGGCATGGTTCCCCTCATTAAAGAACTTATACTGTTCAGTTATACGCTGCTGGTCAAACTGAAAAGTTTTAATTATATTTAATGATGTTTTCTAGTACTTTAAACTGGTGAGACCAATTGGATAGGTATTTTGTGCCAAACACTGCTTAATAGCAAACAAGGTCCTGGACTTCTGCATGAGAGATGCCCACTTTCAACTACTCTAATTCATCAGAATAGAACACGTTGTAATTTTTCAAAGACAGGCAGGCACCCATTTTATTTCTTTTGAATATCTTTTGTCAATGACAAAATAATAAACCTCATGTTACTTTACCAAATTTCTACCTGTACCTTCTTCCACTCTATGGCTTTGAGTTTTTGCACAGTGCTTTAATCTTTATGTAAGCCTAGCTGACCGCACTATTTGATAATGCAATAACTAGTTCAAGGATGGTATCTGCGCTGTTGGTTTAGAGAAAGTAAGAGCATCAGAGAGATCATGTTGACAAATCTGACTTTTTTCTTTTCCAGCTGCTTCCACCTTTGATCTGTACATCCTTGTCTACTTCGTAACCATAAGATTGACTAGACTATGTGAATACACCTCTGAATATGTCTCAGTTTGTATTTAGGACAATGTAGGGAGGGGACCCTGAAAATTTGATATCAGAATATTCATCCATTGAAGACAAGATGGCCTCCACCCAAATTAAGAAAATTTCCCATGACCACTGAGAGGACAAGGTCTTATTCACCTTCCCTAGCTTCATCTCACATGGTTGGTCACTATCTCCCTCAAGCAAGTTCTTTACTTAGTTTCCAAGACACCACATTCTCCTGGCTTTTATCTCAGTGATTGCTCCTTGAGTCTTTTTTTCTATATCCTTTTTCTGGGACGTTTTCTCTTCTCTGTTATATTTACTCCACGGATTATGTCATCTGCTCTCATGGATTTCAACATTATCTATACGTCAATGACTATCCCCCAGATCTATATCTCTAGGCACAATCTCTCTTATAAATTTCAAACTCAACTATTTAGTCAAAATCAGCAGGTCCCATAAGTGATCTCAAATTTAATGTGCTTCTCCCTGAGTCTTCCCCAGGTCAGTAATTGGTACTACCGTTCAGGACAAAGACTTTTGAGTCATCTCTGGTTTCTCCCCTTTTCTTACTCCACTGTCCAAAAAGCCATCAGCCAGTCTCATCATGGATACCTCCAAAATATATACTTAACCTATCCATTTCTCACCAGCACTACTGCCACTCCCCTAGTCCCAGCCAGCATGATCTCTTGCCTGGACTACTCCAATAGCATCCTAACAGGCCTCTGTTTTCCTCTTCCCTTGATAGTCTATTCTCAACATAGGAACCAGAATGATGGTTTTTTGGTTTTGTTTTTGTTTTTTTTTTAAATAGAGTTCTTTTCCTTTTTTTTTTTTTTAAGATTTTATTTATTTATTTGAGAGAGACTGTGAGAGAGAACATGAGAGGGGAGAGGTCAGAGGGAGAAGCAGACTCCCTGCGGAGCTGGGAGCCCGATGCGGGACTCGATCCAGGAACTCTGGAATCATGACCTGAGCCGAAGGCAGTTGCCCAACCAACTGAGCCACCCAGGAGCCCCAGAATGATGTTTTTAAAATGCAAATCTTATCACTTTATTTTTCTGTTAAATGATTACCCATCATGTTTATAACAAAATCCAGAAGCTTTACTGTGGTCTACAAGGTCCTCCGTGACCAGCATCGGCTACAATGGCCTCCTTGCTCTTCCCCTATCAGATCAAGCAGGACGCATCTTGAGGCACTTTCAACTTCCTGTTCTTTCTGCCTGGTATGCCTTGCCTCATGTCATTAGGTCTCTGTTCAAATGCCCCGCCCTCAGAGAGGCCTTCCATCAGCACTTTACTCCCCAGTTCTGCTTTATTTTTCATCACAGCATCTCTGGCATACTATGATGTCTCTTTCTACCACTAAAATATCCCATTCACAGTGGTTTGCCTTATGTCTAGAGTAGTGTTCGGTACATGTAAATTTTTTTGGTCAATAAACTGAGATAAGCAGAATATCATTTATCAGGACAGGAACTGGTTCAATCCTATCTTCTCTCTCATCCTCCAAAACTGTGTAACTTCTAGTGATTTTGGAAATGCTTGCTTAGACATTAGAGGAAACATCATAGTTTGAATGAACACATGATACCTGTGGAATGAATCCCTATCTTTTGAAAGGGTCCATTCTAGAAATGGTGCTGAGCAGCCACAAACAGCCCTGTGTGCTTGGGAAGGGCTCACCCGGCAAAGCACAGGTAAGTATATTTATGGACCAACAGCGTTCTACAAGTGCTATGGAGAACAGGGGAAAGTACAGGAGGCTGAGCAAGCTGGGCTAGTTCCTTAATCTCTCTAAGCCTTAGTTTTCTCATACATTAAAGCAGGCTTGTGACAAATACCCCGTGCAGGAGAATTACAAATAGTTTATGTAGTTATGTGAGGTGGTAGAGCCTTACTCTCCACTCCATTAACCATGGGATACACAAAACGACTTCCTTCTGAAGAGTACAGTATGGAAACGGGGAAGGAGTGACCTTCTAGCGGAGAAATCTGACAAACATGACATTAGCCAGGTGATAAAGATTAACATAAACAAGTAATATCATGTTGATATCTTTTTGATATACTTTTGATATGATGTGATGAGAATGGTCCTCTACTTCTGTGGTCTCCCTCAAAAAAAAAAAAAAAATCTGTAACCCTTGGTATAATTGTGAGGACGAATTCAGACAAATCCCAGCTGAGGGACATTCTGCAGTATATCTGTCCAGTACTCATCAAAACTGTCAAGGTCCTCAAAAGCAAGGAGAATCTAAAAAACTGTCACAGCTGAGAGGAGCCTAAGGAGGCATGGCTTGATGACTAAATGTCATGTGGTGTCCTGGCTGGCATCCTGAGACAGAAAAAGGACATTAGGACAAAAAGCTAAGGAAATCTGAATAAAGGACGGGCTTGCACTAATAATACTGTGTCACTATTGGCTCATTAAGGGTAACAAATAAACCATAACATAAGGTGTTAATAACAAGGGCAATTAGGTATGGGGTAAATGAGCACCATCTTCACAATTTTTCTGTAAATCTAAAACTGTTCTAAAATAAAAAGCTTGGGGGCACCTGGGTGGCTTAGTGGGTTAAAGCCTCTGCCTTCAGCTCAGGTCATGATCCCAGGGTCCTGGGATAGAGCCCGGCATCCGGCTCTCTGCTCAGCAGGGAGCCTGCTTCCCTTCCTCTCTCTGCCTGCCTCTCTGCCTACTTGTGATCTCTGCCTGTCAAATAAATAAATAAAAAATCTTTTAAAAAATAAAATAAAAATAAAAGCTTATGAGAAAGAAAAAGAAGGCTCATTTGTGATGATTAAAGTGGGATAATATATGATAAGTTCTAAAGCTGTAATACATCTTTATAACTTTTTTTTTTTTTTAAAGATTTTATTTATTTATTTGACAGAGAGATCACAAGCAGGCAGAGAGAGAGGAGGAAGCAGGCTCCCCTAGAGAGCAGAGAGCCCGATGCGGGGCTCGATCCCAGGACTCTGAGATCATGATCTGAGCCGAAGGCAGCGGCCCAACCCACTGAGCCACCCAGGCGCCCCTCTTTATAACTTTTTATTAGTTGCTTACTTAAAGAATTCGTCAGATTTAAATATAAATACATGGAAAGTTTAAGCAGCAGCCATTACGTGAAATATGCTGCTCTTAAAAGCCACAACGTGGCTAGCCAGTAAGAAGGGTATGGAAGTGGGAAAAGAGATACCACACAGCCATGAAAACGAATGATTATAAAAATTATAGGACAACTTGAAAATGCTCATGATACCATGTTGGTTTTAAGTAGACACAAAATTACACACACATTATGATTAGGGCCATTTCAGAGTAAGTGGAAAGAAGCGTGAAAGACTCTAACAGGGGTTATGTTAAGGTAAGGTGGTTCTTCTCATTCTTTCTGCTTTCCTGCATTTCTATAATACAGGGATAGTATTTTGGATGGCAAAGACAAACGTAATATAATTCAGATGTATATAAAAACAACAACAACAACAATTTAAAAAGTGTGGCAACTTTGCATTTCAGTATATTCAACACAAAGTGTCTGAAGTCTTTCTTTAATATCAAGAGATCTTTATCTAGGGTTCTGGATAAAATTTGGGGGGTCTGTGAACTTGGATAAGAAACAATTAGATCTTTTTTTCCTTTACTTATAAAAGAAATATATGTATATAATATATAATATATTATATATAATAAATATATTCATTTTATAAGAAATGCTTACAACAGACAACAGGAGCATAGCACCTGTAGGAATCACACATAGTTTCATATTATATTATAGTTTCTGCAGATATCTTGAAATAACTTTTATGTTCATCACTACTGAAATTACAATAGTACTTAAATGTGCTGCTAGATCTTAGTATTTTAAAATTAATAAGGAATAAAAATGTTATTACATCACAAATTTGTGTTTGAAAAATAGTTAATAATATATCAACATTTTTGGTTTTCTATGATTTAATTTTATGCATTTAAAAACATTAGTCCCAGAAGAATCCATAGGCTTTACCAGACTGCCAAAGACAATCATGTCTCAAAAAGCTTCTGTTGAATAAAGGCTGAAAACATCACCATACAGAAATTTGAAATTTCATGTTGTATCTCTCTGAATTTTTATGTGTGTGAAAAGTGAGCTTAGGAGATGTCTTCCACAGCCCAGGGTAACAATAGGTAATTAATACCCAGCCTATTCACAGGCAGAAATCAATACTCTCACTGAATAAAGGCATCAAAAAATGGGTGGAAAAGTTTATATGCAAAAGCTACTTACTATACTTTCGAAATTGAAACCATGGTGAACACTGCATGAAGAAAGGAATTAATTCCCCAGGGAACATAGCAGAAATATTTTACATGGAAAGTCCACAGACCCGAGAGCGACTGCATTAGAAACCTTCTACCTGTTTTGCTATGCATTTACAGGTTTTCTTTACTAAAAGCACATTATTTAAAGTCACTTGGAAAAGAATAACAAAATTTCACTTCCTGTTTTTTTAATGGGGTTTTGCCTGCTCCCAACTTGGAGGTGTGCTTATCACAAATGATCAGGATGTTGATGGCTAAAATGTACTGTGTCTGTGTATTCAACACTTTGTCAGGACTAATTCTCGCAATACCCCTAAAAGGTGGGTATCAGTGTTATGTTCATTTTAAAGATGCAGAAATTGAGGCTCAGATAGTTACAATGAGTGAATGGCCCAGGGGTCAAAATGGTCATTGTTATTCCAGGCACCTGAGCATTTAATGACAGTGCTGTATTTCCATGGGTGCTGACAGAAAAAACAACAAGAACAAGAACAAGAACAACAACAACAACAACAACAACAAAACCAATCCCTGGAAGACAGAACAGTTCTGGCTTCTGTTGCTTTAAGATGTCAGCCCTGAAAGCACTACCTAAGAAAAATCTGGAGCCAGTAACCAGGAGCTGGAGCAGAAGCCAATGACTGAATTTCAGAGAAAACTTCCAAAGCACAGTCAGGCAGTGAATCTCCAACAAAGTGTCTCTGACACAAAAACTCTTAAGACACCCACAGCACAAACTTATTCCCCAGAAGAACACTGTGCTAAAAATTCATCAACACACACAGTGGGTCCATGATTTGAAAAGTTAATGGGGAAAAAAAAATGGATCTTTCACTCTCGAGTTTGGTTTTTCTTTTTCTCCTTTTTTCCTATTCACTCTTAGATTTAGGCTCATTAGTTGGCATCTTTTCATTTTTCCCTTTTGCCCAATGAAGTCTTCTACTAACTTCCTGGGCATTCACTTTCAATATCAACCATATCAACTTTATGCTACATTCTTACATTGCAAAAATTAAGTGTGTTTAAATGAATGAAAGAATGAATACACACACACACACACACACACACACACACACACACACACACACTTACAGAGAGCGAGAGGGAGAGGGAGAGAGAAGGGTATCTTTATATATATGGTGTATTGCATAAGACCATGAGTTCCAGAGCCAGACTACAATACGTTCCAGTCCTAGTCTCACTGCTTTCAGGCTGGGTGAGTTCAGGTAAGTTATTCAAACTCCCTACACTTAAGTATCCCCAACTATCAAACGGGGATGATAGTCGCCTACCTATTCACAGGGTTATCATGAAGACTAAATGATCTTCAGACACTTAGAGCACTGAGCACAGCACACAGTGAGAGCCACCTGACTACAAGTGGCTGTTGCTGTCATATTTCCTAGACTACAAGCTTTGTCAGGGAGGGGAACATTTTACTTGCAATAAGTCAGAAAAAGACAAATACCATATGATTTCACTCTTACATGGAATTTAAGAAACAAAACAAATGAAAATGGGTTGAGGGGAAAGAGAGGCAAACCAAGAAACAGACTTAACTACAGAGAACAAAGTGATGGTTGCTGGAGGGGAGGGCAGCAGTGGGATGGGCGAAATGGGTGATGGGTATAAGGACGGCACTGGTTATGATGAGCACTGGGTGTTGTATGTAAGTGATGAACCACTAAATTCTACTCCCGAAACCAATATTACACTGTATATTAACTAGCTAGAATTTAAGTAAAAAATTGGGGAGGAGAGCATTGATATTTTGACAATTATTGTATTCATAGCATCAAGTAAAGTGCCTGATACAAAATAGGTGTTCAATGAATATTTATTTAATTATAGTAAATAATAAGCTAATTCATCTATCCCTTCCTATTTCTTCTGCTTTATTTTTAATTTTTAATTTTAATTTTTATTGTAACATATTTGACATATAACATTGTATAAATTCAAGGTATACAGTATGTTAATTTGATGTATTTATATGTTGTATTTGGTTGCCCTTGTGATAATTAACATCTCTGTCACATCATATAATTATCGTTTCTTTTTAGTGGTTGGAAGAATTAAGATCTAGTCTGTTAGCAAGATGGATGATCATCATACAATGTTGTTGTTTGCATTCATTATACTTGTATTAGATCTCAAAGATTTATTACTCATGACAAGTTTGAACCCTAAACAACATCTGTCCTGTGTAGCTCAGTTGATAAGAGCATCAGACTTTTTATCTGAAGGTCCCGTGTTCAAGTCTCTGTTTCGGGATTAAATTTAGCTTTGTTTGGGTGATTTAATAGTGAGCATAGCTATCTTCCACTTTAAATTTACTTTCTCTCTCATTTATACTCATCCAGCAGCCAAATTCAGTAGACAGAGGGAAAGTTCTCATTTTTATAATAAATGCCTTATTCCCAGCCTTAAAACAGAAAAAACAAAACAATACAAAACAAAAAAACCTCAGAGAGCAGTTTCTCGTACTTAATTTCATTCCAAAACATCCAGGGAATTTAATTTGGTTGCCAAGTCTTCCAATGCAATGAATATCTCAAATTTTAATGTTCTACTCTGCTGGCCAGGTGACATGAAAAATACTTTCTGTGGAATATATCCCATTTGAGATCAAGCTATAGATGACTTTTAATGTTACTTTCTGTTCTTTCTCTATTCTGCTTCTGGGCTCCATAAAACCACACCGGTTTGCTTTAGTGTAAATTACTATGAAGAGCTTCAGTTTGGTTCTCATTGCTGCCATCCATCCTTCCATCCATCCATCCATCCATGTTCATGAGAACCTACTACATCTCACGCATGGTCCAAGGTAGAGGGCACACACGTGAAAGGGGAAAAAAATCCCTCTCTTTAAGGAACTAAGTGGGACACAAGGAAGTAAACAGGTAGTCCTAAATGTGTGATGGAAGCTGTGATGAGATAGGGAGAAGACTAACTCAGGCCAAGGAGGCCAGAAGGAGGACACTTCCTGGCAGAAATAACATTTGAATTGAGTCTTAAAGTAGAAGTAGGGCTTGGCCTTGCTAAAAAGCTCATTCTTTCTCTTACATCATCCGGGTGTCCTCAAAGCTTTGGAAACTCATCATATTCAAAACGATAGTTATCATCACCTCTCTTCATGCCCCTTCCCACACCCACATATTTATGGTCTCTCAGATGACAGCATCGAAACTCTCTTTGTCAACCTTATCCTCCAAGTCCAGTTGTTTGTAAAGTGCTGGACAGTCAGCATTCTTCTCATATTACTCTTAGTCTTTCATTCATTCACTTTTCTCTTTCAATCTAATTGAGATTTTCAATCTTAACTCTCACAATTGTCCAGTCAATGTGGAAGTGCTTGGTGAATGGTAAAACGCAATGCAAATGTTAGTTAGCTAATTAACACTAATTCTCTTGGTGATCCGATCTATTCCCATGGATTAAAATACCATCTCTTACCCTGAGAAGTTCCAAACTTATATTTCTAGCTCTGACCTTTCTCTTGAGATTCAGACCAAATATCCCACTGTCTACTTGGATATCTAAACAGCATTTCAAATTTATCACCTCCAAGACAGGCTCTTAATTCCTCCCCTTGTCCAATCTACTCCTTTCACATAGCCTTCCCCATCTCAGCTGATGGCAATTGCATTTACACAGTTGTTCTGCCGGAAATCCTTGAATTCTTCCTTGACCTCTCCCTTTTACTGCATCCATCTAGTCCATTAGTAAATCCTATTAACTTTACCTTCAAAAACGATCTTCAATCTTACATCTCCACTGTTCTCACATTAGTCTTGGACTCTTGCCTTCCTATCTGTGTAGATCTGTTTCTGCTTTGCTATCATCTGTTCTCCACACCGTAGCCTGGTGATGCTTTACTAAAATCAGTCAGATTGTGTCACTGTTCTGCCAAAACAAACAAACAAACAAACCTACCTCTGCAGCTTTCCCTTTCATTCAAAATAAAATTCAGATCATCAGCAGGGCTCATGTTAACCTTCTGAACCCTCTATCACTCTCCTCTTTAGCTTCTTCCACTCCAGCCAAGGATGCACCTGCTTTTGCCTCTGCTGTTTTCTCTGACCGTAAAGCCCTTTTCTTACATAGTTGTGTGACTTGCTCCTTCCTTTTATTCAGGTTTGAATTTAAATATCACCTCCTTAGTAGGGTTACTCTCCTGCCTCCCCATAAAACAGCAACACATCAATCACTTAGCCATCTTGACCCTACTTTGTTTTTCATTATATTTTTTAATGCTACAAATATTTCTTGAGTATGCTAGATATCATCCTTGGTACTGAAGGTAGAGCAGTAAACAAAGCAGACAAAATGCTTTTCTTGCTTGGTGTTTACTTACCATGGGGGAGAGAGACAATAAACAAATTAAAGAGCATGCCAGATGAAAATTCATTCCACGGTGAAAATCAAAGCAGAGAAGGGAGAATGGTGCTTGCTACTTAGTAAGGAAGTCTTCCCTGATAGGGGCCTATTTGAACAGAGGTCTGAAGGGGGTGAGAGAAGTGAGCCTTGGGAATGTTTTGAAAATGAGTGTTCCAGGCAGAGGGAATGGCAAATGCAAAGTCCTGAGGCAAGATCATGCTTGATGAGTTCCCAGAGAACACCAGGAAGGAGAATGGGCTGGAATAGAGCAGCACTTCTGCTATTACATGATAGATCAGCTTGTATTTTTATTTCCTATTTCTTCCATCAGATGGCTAGCTGTATTAGTGCAGGAGCCCATGCTTTATTTTTAGGTGTTTTATCTCAAGAATCCAAGTAGGGACTGGCTGTTTACAACAGGGACTCAATAAATATTTATTAAATGAATTGTCATGCACTAACTTATTTATTTCATTTCCTCCATTTAGGATGTGTCTCTGCCTTTCAAAAGCTTATTGTGCAAGACACAACTCCACTGGTACTGCTTTAATGAACTGTCACCTGGTTGGCCACCAGCTAAATGGCATTTCTGCTTCCTCTGGTGACTCTTTGTACCATCACTCCTACTGAACAGAGGACTCCGTGGGGTAGTGAGCATGGATGGCTCTTTGACTCTCCAGGGTAGGGCACCATGTGGAGCTGGTGCCTGATCATATGGGCCAATGATATCAATGAGTATCTGTTGAAGGAAGCCAGTGGTCTGATGATTTACCTTCTCCAATTAAAATTGCTACAGAGTTCTATGAGCGTATACAAAGTAACTCAAGATCCTTAGAAGTTAGTCAGCATCTCAGAATTTGAAATCCCTTTTCCAAATAACAGAGTACCATGAGCTCTAACCTCCTTTGCAAGGGGGAATTAGGGAAAAGGGAATCTTTTTGAAGGTCTCCCCTTTGCATTCTCCATGGTACTGTATACATACAGGTTTCTTTTCCTTGCTATTTGGCCCATGATTCCCTGCCCACCCACCCACCCCCACTTTCTAAGCATTCTAGATTGGTAATACAGTCATTTCAAAACTAAGAAAATTGTGAGAACTAGGCTAAAATACTGTTTTAAATGTGAAATATATTTCTGATTATTTACAAATAAATGTAATGTAAAGGAAGAACTTATCTGTACCAGAAACAATGTGATATAACTTTTGTAACCATTCATCACCTTAAATGACCTGGCTTTTCAGAGACCAATGGTTCTGGCCAGGAAAAAAAAAAAAGATCACATTTTGGACAAATTGAATCAGATAGTGTGAAAATACTTACTTGCAAATGGACTGGTGTGGTAACAAAGAGAAGACTCTGTGTGTTGCTGAACGGGAGCTGAAGTGGATGTGCTAATGTAGTTTCACTTCATTGTTACCAAAGACTTGAAAGCCTTCTCTTTACTTAATTGAAAGGCTAATTAGCAGGTCTTTCTAAGGGCAAGCAAGCCCAAGTCAGATACTCTTTTATATCCTCCTCTCCCTCTAATCATTGGTAATGTGAAAGATGAACAGAAGTAAAGTACGTCACAGGGCAGAATGAGGGCTGCATTATGTACTTTTCCTAGACGGCTGCCTTTAAGATAACAGCCCTTTGATAAGCTTATCGTTTCTTCAATTTAAACCCATTTTCACTTGGCTACTGCTTCACTAGGCGACACTGGTTTCTTGTCCACATTCCAACTATGGGCATAAAATAAAATGCCTTCCAGTGTGTACTTGCCTTTGAAACTGTCATCAAGTCATTTAAATAAAAGACATACTGCCAAATATTAATGAAGCTTATTAGTTAAATGCTATGATACAGAAGATCCCCAGGATATAAAATTATGGTTTTATGCACTAATTTCAGCACCAAATGACTGTATTCTTCTTTTGCTGAAATCATCAATGAGACTCTAAATATTGGAAATTCTGGGAAAGTGGAAAGAGTGGGCTATCCATATGCCACATTTTCACACGTTCATACTGGTCATTCCATACTGGGCATGAAGGCCAGCTCGATCTTGAATCAACAATTCACTTTAGGGTCCTGAGAGTCATTGGCATGGTTTTGGGAATAATGTTTACGTAAGACTAGTAGATTAATAGTCAGTGCCAAGTAATTTGCAACTGAGAAATGTCTAAATAATTTCACCCAAGTGTTTTAAATCCTATTTAAAATAGCCAAATGAGTAGAAAGATACATATGTCCAGTTCAGGTCCAAATGCTTTAAACTACCATTAGCATTCTTCCCAGAGTATAAAGTGCACCCAGGAAAATTAACTTTTGTTTCATCTTCATAATTTCTGTAATCATTAGGTAATGTCAGTTGAACTAAATGAATATTAATCCCACATAAAGAAAAAGAAAGAAGACATTAACACTTAAATGTCATAGGTTTGTCTGTCAACTCTATAATTTTAGACTATTTTATATTCAAAAGACAACATTTATAAAATAAAGGCTAATTTTATTTGTGCTTGTAAAAAGATTTTATGTATTTCACCCATATTACAGTTATACAAGCTGTTAATTATGAAGACAGTTATTAGAAAAATGGGAAATGATTGCTCATCCTTTGGCTAATGAATTTCACTGGGGGCAAATACTTTGTAGCACTAAAGTGATGATATTACTTACTCTTTTCTAGACACTATATTCTCTTTTTGCCAAGTAGTAATAAGGTAGCTCATTAGGCTTACTTTTGAAGTTATCTATTGTGAAGTTCATGCTATATTCGTTGTGGTTCTGCATAAAAAATGCATATGGGACTTCCCTGTGGACTTGGAGAGCTTATACTAGAGTCTAGGAGCAGGAAAGGAAAAAGAAAAAACCAACTTCATCAGACAACAAAATAGAAACACTAATACTGTCCAATAAAAAGTCAGAAAGGCAATAGATCAAATTTGGGATGGAATAATTAGAGGGGAAGGTCATTGTAGAACACAGAACTTGAGATAGACTTTGATGAATTTAAACACTGGGAAAGAGCAAATATCCTTCCAGATTGGCTAAGAGTTAATAACCTGACCGATGAGTACATAGATTTATTATACTATTTTCTCTACTTCTGTATATGATTGGAATATCCCATAAAAGAAAGTTTTAAAACTCCTTTTAGGAGTGACTAGAATGAGCAAAGATGACAAGTCTTTGAAGAGAGGGGTCCAGGTTGGCCAAAGCTAATAATAAGATATTTGAAGCAGCTAAATAAGGTAAAAAGAGACAGTTAAAACGGCATCATGGGGCGCCTGCGTGGCTCAGTGGGTTAAAGCCTCTGCCTTCGGCTCAGGTCATGATCTCAGGGTCCTGGAATCAAGCCCCGCATCGGGCTTTTTGCTCCGCAGGGAGCCTGCTTCCCCCCCCCCCCCTCTACCTGCCTCTCTGCCTACTTGTGATCTCTGTCAAATAAATAAATAAAATCTTCAAAAAAAAAAAGGCATCAGATTTCTGAATAAGAGATATTTTAAAGATTTTATTTATGTATCTATTCGAGAGAAGAGGGGAGAGAGAGAGAGAGTATGTGCAGAAGCAGGGGGAGGGGCAGAGGGAGAGGGAGAAGCAGAGACCAGAGAGTGTATCTTGGGGCTCAATCCCAGGATCCCCGAGATCATGACCTGAGCCCAAAGCAGACGCTTAACTGACTGAGGCACCCAAGCGCCCCGAGAGATATGTTAGATAGGAGAATTAAAGACTTGAATTTGAATTAACTTAATGGGAATCAGGTTACTGGATCAAACAGAACTAAGCCTCACTTTAAATTTCTGGTAGTTTCATGTAATAAATTTCTAATATTCAGCATTTTTTTCCCACTAAGCCAGTGGTGAAATTCGTTGGCAATGGTATTCTAATGGGGATGTTTTATAAGGGAACTTGATTTTTTCTGCTAAGACTTCCTTGGGAAAGCAACACCTAAGTTAAGTCACTATGGTCTAGATAGCTGGTTCTTAGCCCTTCTGGACATTCTGAGGACACCCTGAAATGGTCAGACTTTTAGTGATACTCAAACACTAACAAGAGAAATCAGTGTAAAACCAGATTGCCAGCTCATTCAATTATAACCCACTTTCAGTGAGGAGCACTCTCTTTTTTGCATATCAAGGTATCTGGGAAAAGAAAAGCTTGCTTAGGGCATATGGGTGTGAGAGCAAGGGATGGGGATAATCTTGAAAGACAAGGTATCCAGGCCACTGTGAGGCCAACTCTATCCATGTTTTGGACATACTGTCTTTCTGGATAGGGATAGATACATAGTAGTCTGTTTCTCTACGCCCTATTTTCTATGTTCACTGTTTTCCTCCTATACACAACTTTCCCCTTGGATGTTCCATGACTACAGTACACTGAGGTCCATGAAAATCCAAGACAGGGCACTTTGTGGGTGGCAATTTTCTTGGTGTTAGAGTTCTAGGAGCTCTCCCTTTGAAAGTCAATATTCAGTGGAGCTAGACATCCACTATTTAGGGAACTATATTAAGTTTTCTTCATATTATGTCCCCCAATCTTAATATATTTAAATAACCAGCTTTAGAATTATTATAGTCTATCTAATAATTCACTCACTCACTCAGCTTTCACTAGGTGCTATTATTAAGTTATTAAAATGCAGTAAGTTGTTAAAAAATATTTATTGAGGTCTTTCCATAATGCAATGGAACCTGACCTGAGTTTGAGTTCTGCCTTCATCACTTCTCAGCTGCATGATCTCTAGTAAGCTGTTTAACCTTGTGAGGCTCAGTTTTTAATTTTGTAAAATAGATTAATATTAATACTATTCTCATTGAATTGTGAAAAGTAAATGAAATACTTTATGTCAAAATGCTTTGCAAAGTGTAATGTAGGTAACAAATGTCTGTTAGTGTTACCATTATTATAAATATAGTTGTAGTAGTCACAGAAATAGTAACATTTGCCTTTTTGTGTGATCCATTAGTGTTTGCTGGAGCAATTCTATGATCCTTCCTGCTTATTTTCTTAATCTTCTATAAAAATTTAATAATACATATGTCAGATTTTAAGTAGCTAAAATAAGTTTTCGATTTATCACCTTAATTTTTCAATATGTATTTTAAAAGTGACATCAGCTCTGCCATTTTAAATTCTTTAATAATTGCTGGTGTAGTTTTATTCCTTTGATTCTAACTTCTTGAGTAGAAGAACACTGACCAGAACCTGACACATTAAAAGTGGTGTTTATAAGATCTTATTTGGTTGGAATAAAGATGCTGGGAGTAGAGATAAGAGTGACTAATCCAAGTGTAAAATGACAAGGATCTGGACCAAGGTGGAACACTGAGAAGTAACAAAACTTAATGAATTCAAAATAGAACCACAAAATCTGAGAGGCTCAGTGGCAAAGTTAAATTAGGTTAAATTACCAGTTAATATTGATTCCATGAAGAATGGTAATATCAGTGATAGAAAGAGGGTATTTGAACAAATAAGCCATTTTGAGAAGGGGACACAGCTCAAGAAACAAGACTTTTGTTTTTGACATGTCGGCGTTTGAGATGATGTTGATGGAGTATTCTGTTGATCATATCTTAAAGGCGACTGGAAATATGGAAACATAATCAAAGATGAACATGAAGCTTTAAGTGTGATAAAGTGAGAAATAATGATCACGGCTAATAACAAATGACTTACTATGTGACAGGTACTGTTTTATGTGCTTTCAAAGTGCCAGCTCATTCGATTTTCACATCAAATAGTATCCCTAGTTTGCTGATGAGAATCATAAGGTACGTAGAGGCTAAATATCTTGCCTTACCTTACACAGCTAACAAGTAGCTTAGGATCAGAATGGGTGAAATCTTTCAGGAAATACAGACAGAAGAAGAGGAGGCTGAACGAATGGTAATCCCCAGGGGCAGTGAGAAGATAAGAGAGCGATTCCTGCAGCACTTGAAGGGGTGGGAAAGGGGGGTCCGCTGCTCAGTGTTACAGAACAAGGAGGGTGTGGTCTGCAATGTTAAATACTTCTCAGAGTTCAAGACAGAGAATCAAGGCCTCAGGATTTGGCAGACAGATGAGACCGGAGGCAGGGTAGAGCGGTGGTTTCAGAAGCCAAACCGCAGAGGATCAACGGGCTGGATGTGAGGAGAGGAAAGTCATAGGTGTCAAGAATTTTTCATGGTATTTGCCTATGGAAGGTCACGACAGGATGATAGAGATAAAAGGGACAACTAAAACTTTTAGAATTAGAACTTTGGCTTATGTCCAAGCTCATGTCAAAAAGGAGGCAAAGATGAGGGCATGCAGTATCCTTTCTGAATCATAAATCCAGAGGTAGAATACCTCTGTGAGCGCTCCCATACTCGAAAAACGTTTTGGCTTTCTTTCGAATTTTAAGAAGTCAGTATGCAAACTCTTGACACTTTTTACAAATTCTTAATTTGCTAAAGGGACAGAGGGACCTCCTAGTCTGAACACAGTATTACATGAAATGGGAATTCACATACTGGCAAACAGAGCAAATTGAGCTGAAATGGAAAGTGTGGTTGAAAATCACACACCAATAAAAAGTTGTAAGTTTTGGTTTCAAATGCTAATATTTTTTCTTAAGTTAAAAAACAGAAACATTTAATGTGGATGTAGAAACGTAAGGGCTTATTTAGCTAGAGCAATTCCATCCAGTTCAACAGTGATTTTGTTGTTTATGCAATAAAACTTAAACTGACCCTGCCTCCCCTCCCACTCCCCCCCCCCCAACTTACGCAAAAGCACGTCAGAGAAACCAGTCCCAGGTAACAGAGCCCAAATACAAGGGCGGGTCAGGCCAGGTGGAGACATCCAATCAGTGGGGCGCACATACTCTCTCCCTAGCTACCAAGGAGTGTGGGTCCCGCCTTTTGGGCACCAACTCTGACCAAGGTGATAGGCTAGTTCAAATGTCTACTAGGGTAAATTGTAATTCAATTGGCCACCTGTGTGTGACCTAGCATGACTGTGCAGCTTTCTCTGTGTGTTACAATCTCATTGGCCACCTCTGTGTGGTCAGGCCCAACCACATGGCCTTTGCTCTATAAAAGTTAGTCTGTAAGGCAGGGAGGGGTTGCCTCTTTGTAAGAAAGGGCCCCGGCTGGTTGGTTTGATTCTCCATGCTTGGCGCGAAATAAAGCTTTGCTTGACCTTCGCTTTGTATCAGTCTCGCTCCTTTGATCATGGACCCATTATTGGGGACCTAACAGAAATACTAAGTAAAATTTAGGCATTTTAATGATTAAGCCTAGATTTCTTATGTAGCAGAAACATTTATTTCTGCAATGACTATAGGTAAATTGTCAATTTTAGCTACTTCCAAAAGTACCACAAAAAAATTGTTCAACCACAGAGAAAATAAAACACTGGGTATATTTTGGCCAATGAAGGGATGATTTGGAAGCAAGGCTTAATAACATAAAAAAATTCAAATTTTAGGGGTGCCTGGGTGGCTCAGTGGGTTAAGCCTCTGCCTTCAGCTCAGGTCATGATCTCAGAGTCCTGGGATCGAGCTCCACATCTGGGCTCTCTGCTCAGCAGGGAGCCTGCTTCCCCCCCACCCCTTCTCTGCCTGCCTCTCTGCCTACTTGTGATCTCTTTGTCAAATAAATAAATAAAATCTTTTAAAAAATTCAAATTTTATCAATGTAGTTGTCAATTCAAAACATCAAATATGCATTTCCAACTTGAATAATAAAAAATAGGAACAAAGATTCCAATACCAAGTAAACATTAAAATCTAATTACGTATGTAGGCAAAAACATAAAAATGACTTTTTTGAAAAAAGAAATGAGAATTCTGCTCTTGGTGTAAAAAAAAAATGTCAAGATGAAATCAGTGGAAGAAAAAGTATCCATGCTTTTGTGAATTATCATGCACAGTGGCAGGCAGGGTGTTTTATTTACTTATCTTAATTTAAGGCTGTATCCAGATATCCAAAACAATACTTTTTTTTTCAGAGACAAAAAAAAAAAATCATATGCTTATTTGCTATTATATAAGGTCCTCTGGTACCACAGTGATTTTTTTAGAATGACTTTTTAAAAAAATTATTGTATTTGTGACCTAAAATAAATTATAGAAAGAAAGTTAAGGGACTAGGAGGTCTAGAGACATGAGTTAGCATGGAGACATGAATCAACCTATACTAAATTAACCCATCCTAAGATGCTGTTCACTCTGAAAGACTGCTCGTTCCCCACTTACATTAGAAAGAGTAACTGAACTCTATGTTTCTATAACATTTGTTATCCAAATGAAGTCTTGTGCATAATAGTTCAAAGATCAATTGCTTCTGTAAGTGACAGTTCATGAACTGTCCTCTGCCTTAGAGGGCATAAGTCCAGCAGAAGACTTCACAAGGTAGCTTAGAAGCCACATAGAATGTTCTTGGAATGCATAGTATTGCTATGGACATTTTGTTACATAACATGTATTTTATAATGACATATTAATAGCACTTAATGCATATTAAGTATTTAAAGATTTTATTTATTTTTGTGAGAGAGAGAGAGAGAGTGTGCACACACACAGGCAAGAGCAGGGCAAGGGGTGGAGGGAGAGAATCTCAAGCAGGCTCCCTGCTGAGCATGGAGCCCAACTCAGGGCTCAATCCCAGGACCCTGAGATCAGGACCTGAGCCAAAGTCAGACACTTAACCCACTGAGCCACCCAGGCGCCCCACATATTAAATATTTACTAATGTCTCTTTATTGCTTTTTCACGACTACCATGGCTTCAGGCTTCCAGCTCTCTAGAAATAGGTCAAAAGAAAGGAAGTTGTATTATAGGATTAAGAAGGCAGACCAATGGGTAATGTTCATTTCCTATAAAAATAATTTAAGTCTTGGCATTGGCATATTACCTATTGAGTTAAAAAAAATACCTCAGAAGTAGCAGTTCTGATTTGTTGTGTATGTTTGTGTGGTGGCAATGGGATAGGAAGCAGGATGGACGCAGAAGAACAATGGAACTTTGTAGGATGGAGAATTTGCCAAGGAATTATTATAATATCAAGAAAAGAAAAATGCAAAGAGAAAGAAGGTCCGGTGTGACAGTATGAAGATGGACTTCAGTTATAATACGAACTGACCACAGCCAGCCCGGGAGAGCAATGATCCATAACTTAGAAAGTTTAGAATTGGCTCTATTAGTAACAGTTTATCGGTGTTAACAAGGGGCATGTCCAGACATGGCCTCCTGGCCTCTGAGTTGACTTTTTTCAGTCTGCTGCCTTTTGCTTGGTAACTTTAGCCATCATTCTTTGCTCTTTCAATTATAGTGATTGTGTAGTGTGTCCAAGTCATGCTTCGGGATAATTAAACATTTTATGTCATTTTTAGGCTATATAGTATCTTGTGCATGTATTCGTTAAAAATCATAAAATGGGGGCGCCCGGGTGGCTCAGGGTTGAACCTCTGCCTTTGGCTCCGGTCATGATCTCAGGGTCCTGGGATCAAGCCCCGCATTGGGCTCTCTGTTCAGCGGGGAGCCTGCTTCCCCCTCCCCCTCTGCCTGCCTCTTTGCCTGCTTGTGATCTCTGTCAAGTAAATAAATAAAATCATAAAAAAAAAAAGAAAGAAATCATAAAATGAGCTGACTCTGCCTTTGTTGGGACTTATGTTTTGATTCTCTTGGACTGTATTTAACATATTGTGGCTGTTTCTGTTAGAGGACAGGACACCGATTCCCAGAGTTAATTGCTGGTCATACCCCTTTATCATGAATGAACTTCATCCAGTTTGCTGATTTGGGCATGTCATTTAAAGGCCACAATTTTAGGGGGTTATTAAACCAACATTTGTAATTTTGTGGTTCACAATTGGCCATTTATATGATTTTAGAACTGGAGAGGACCTCGGACATAATTTAGTCGTCATACTACTGGGCAGAGGACACTGAGGCAAGAAAGTAAGAAGTTACTTTCCCAAGTTTCTGAGTCAACAGTCCTGTTAGCACTTTCTACCATCTCCCACTTGTAATTAAGTGTTTTGCATTTTGATTTCACACAACTAAGTGAAATCATTAAGTAATGTGAGCCAGTATTAAGTGAGAGACATCATCTGGGATCTGGACATCTGTGTGCTGAAGTGTTAACTCATATCCAAAATGAATCACATTAGCGGGCATATACTTGGCAGGGTGGCATATTTTGCCATTTTCTCAGAAATACGAGTTGATGATGGAGTTCATATATTCTGTCATTCCTTTCATTTCTCAAAAGCACTGCTTTCTATAGAATCGGGTCATGCTATTCATACGAGGCTCTTCCTTGGAGGATTTCAAACACTGATCAGGGGTATTATTACTAGCCCATTGAGCCCAACCAAATCACATAGTTCCTTGCTCACATACACACATCAGTAATTATAGGCCTGGCAAAGACTGGACATTAGGCCAGAAGCTAGTTTTAAAGGATATTATCATTCTCAGCCAATTAGCTCAGACTCCATTATATTCAGAATTATACGCTGTTCAAATAAGGATTAAATGTATATTAACAGGCTAAGAAATTAAGTCTTTAAAATCAGGGGTCTTTTTTCCCCTCTTCTGATTCTACTTCATTTCTGTCTTATTCATTTTACGTTAGTAAGTTTTTCACTTGGGAATTAGTTAGCAGGTATACAAACATGCTTTCCATTTACAGGAAGAAGCTATGGTTCTTTTTCTCTCCCTCTTTCTTCCCAGTATCGATTTTGCTTCGCTTCAACAATTTCCTATACTTTCCTCGACTCACTCCAAAATATACTCTTCTTTGAAACCTCTTCCACGATGGAAGATTTGTTATTTCTACAGTCAATCACAGTAGATATTTTGTTGCATGAGGGGTATCTGGGTCTGGGCACTTCCACACATATGGCCTGGGATGCCTGCTGGGAAGTTTCTTAGCAGTCTATCTGTGTTATGAGTGACAGAGAATTATCTGTGATACTTTGCCATTTCTCCCCCCGCCTTTTTTAGTTTTCAAAGTCAGTATTGATCATGAAGGCTTTAGAGTTGCGTTAATAAGTATACATCCATAGTTCAATTAATGTATCAAGGACCTAAGATTTCACTTGAATATTTAAGTATATTTTAAAAAGATATTCAGAAATGGACAATACATTCTAATTACATCCCTTGTTCATATTACTAAGAGCCAAATCTCTTTCACAAAGTGTCCATTTATTCCCTACAGCTATTACTTTGGATGGAAATGCTTTCAGATACAAAGTTGTTTCTACTTTTTTCCATTTTTCAAGGTGCGTTGCAAGCAATGAATAAAAGCTTATATTCCTTTTTTCCATCAAATTTTAGCTCAGTAATGACACTAGGTGCACAAAAAGAAGCACTCATCTTTTACATTGCATTTTTTCCCTTTACATTGAGGGGATTATAGATAAAGCTCTTTAAACATTCTGAGATCCTTAAGCTGATTTCTACATGACCCCCAAGTGGTGTTAATGATATTTTCAGAGGGAATGCCTTACTTAGCTAGCAAGAAAAAGAACTCTGTAATCCTTGGTGTATCTATCATAAAAGAGGTTAGTAGTAGAAATTTTTTAGCAACTCTATCAGTGAAACGCTTACAGAATTCACCTATCAATGGGAAGTGAATAATTTTTGTTTTTTTCTGTCTACCTTAGCAGACACTGTCAATTAAGCTAAATAAAGCTCCAGAAGAAGCCAGGTAAACTTGGTTGTGAACCAATAGGGATTCAACTAAGAAGAAGAAAATGTGAAACTCTTTTTATTAAGAATTTCAGCAGAACTTAAATTCGAACCCCAGAGTGAGCAGCTACTGTTAAATCCCTACAGATTTTACAAACTACATAGGATAGCAGATGAGTAATCAGGGATTCTGGCCCCAGAACTGATAAACTCTGAATCCTGGAGCTTCACTGTGTGTGTGTTTCCCTTACCTATATACTAGGTAAATTTATATTTTCCCTACTTTTGCTTCATTCATGATTCTCCAAGGAATACTCAGTTAGCTTTCCTTAAACAGTTTTGAGACACTCATAAAAGTTCCACATACGAATTATTTGCTTTACTTTTTTTTCCCCCAAATGGCATACTGCATCTTGTTTTTTGTTTTTTGTTTTTTTTTTGTTTCCACCAACTGTCAGCTCTTTTGGAATTGAACAGTGCTGCATAAAACAGCTACTACATATTGATTTTTTTCTCTTACATGTATTCAGGCTGATTTTCCATTCTATAGGTTAGTGGCTTAGCTATTATACTCTCGTAAAAAGAAGAACTCTTCAAGGGTTGAATGAAAATTCATTTGTCCTTCTTGCTTTCTTCTTGCCCTCTGCAAGGGAATTTTCACTCTACTGAGCTTCAGAAGATGCATTGTTATACCCTGCCGAGCCAGAACAGGAGACTATGGATGATTAAAAACCAACAGTGTACTGTTTCTGTACTAAACATGGAATTAGCCATTGGCCTCCATCTAATGAGCCTATAATCTAATTAGACAGATTGACAACACCCAGAAGGTTAAAGATAAGAAGGCACATCAGCACAGTAGGTTAAAATGGAGAAAGTGGCATATTAAGATATTCAGGAATGTAAAATCATCATAAAACTAACTTACAACTGAAGCATATTTTGCAGGTTCCAAAATAATTCTTATAGTCACCGTGTTATTTATCCCAGTAAATGCCAGAGGTCTACTGGGCAAGGCTACCCAACATATAGTTGGGTCTCAACACATGAACAGAGTGTGATGCAAATCTCAGTATTTAACTGTAACGACACCCTTTGTGTGACTAATTTTCCTCCGAGGACCTCATTGTTCACTTCAACATCTTACGTATGTGAGCAAAGGACATTCAGACTTTTTCCTTTAAGCAAAAGAAATATAACATGTTTGGATTGGTGTAAAAACCTCAAGGATGTTTCTAGGTCCTCTGTTGTCTTAAGAAGACATCAAGTTTCTTGGGACCACTTCCTCAGTAATACTACATGCCTTCATCTGTCCCATACTTGAAACTAAATGAAGTCCCAAAGTGCTTCTCTAGGGGAAGTAGTTTGGAATTAGGAGCCTCAGAGACCTGCCCTGGAATCCTATTTCATCACTTACCCCTTGGGCTAATTATGTCTATTTTATGTGTTCATAGGCTTCCCATCACAAAACATAGTTTCATTTGAACCTCAATAGTCATGTGAAATTTTCCTAGGACTCTAAGTTCTCTGTTTAGACAACTTGGTTTTCTAAATGACATACTTAGAAAAATTATAGGATAGGTCATCTTGTTCCAAGAAGCTCTGAAACACCTTTAGTTTAATACTTCTTAATACCAGATACCATTTATTGATAAAACAAAACAGCTTATATATATATATATATATATATATATATATATATATATATATATTTGCTGGCTCCACTCTCCCTTGAAATCAGTGGGGTTTGGGGGCAAAAAACTGGGTCATATGGCTAGGGAAAAAAAACCATGATATTATAAAATATTATTCATTCTCTGTATTGACCTTGAATTTTCCTTTTATCTAGCCAGACAAGGGTATATGAGATATGTGGACTGGCGTATATAAAGGAACAGTGAAAAGGGAACAGATTTGTTTTTCTTTTATCTCGCACTTTCCCTCAATGTCTTTCTTTATTAATAAAAAATACAGAATGTTTTACAGACTAAATTCAACACACACACGCACACACACACACACACACACACACACACACTATTCATGAAAACCAGGGTCAGGGGAGTGGGTGGGAAGAAAGAGAAGGCAGGTAGAGAAGGAGTATCATGACAATGCCCCTCAGAGATGGTGACTTTGAGTCAAATGGTTCAACCTCCAACCAGAGCAGAAATACTTGAGAAGTGATTAATCAGACTCCGATAAGACTTCCAATTCTGGGGAGCTGACTATTCTAGAAAATAGTAGCACGGTAGTCAAATAGGGGCTTGAATCTCAACCTTACCATGTACTAGTGGTGTGAGCTTGGGCTAATTAATCAACTTTTCCGAACTTGTTTCCTTGTTTGTAAAATAAGAATAATTATCTCTATTCCACCAAGTTACTATAGAGATTAAATCAGATACTATATATTAGAAGTTTGGCATATTGCCATTAAACTCAAAGAATGAATATTATTATTAGACAACCCAGCTCTGTCATTAAGCTATTTTTTTTTTTTTATATAATGAATCAAAATCTGTCTCTGTATAACTTTCACCCATTTGCGGTTGCTCTCCCATCTGGAAAAACCCAGAAGAATTTGATGGAAGACAAAGCTGCTGCTTCTTCCTTTTGGCAGCTAATCAATGACTGAAGCACTCTGCATCCTCTCTATGTTGCAGATTTTAGCATATAATTCTTTCCCTTTCCCATCCCACCGAGTTGTTAACAAGTATGAACTTTGCTGGCAATACAAAATAAATCCTATTGCTACCACTTCTCCCTGAAAAAAATAAAAAATTAAAAAGGGAATCATGAAACATGCCACAAAGAAAATACAAATTATGAAGTTAAGAACTTAATTGTCTCTGAGCAATTGTTCAAATGCATGTAGATACTGACTCTTAGAAACATAAAACTTATAGAAGCCTTGTTCACCGTATTACCTAAATTAGTCTCAATTCCTTATGACTAAGGAGTTACTAAAACATCCTTTATTTAAAAGATTTTTATTTATTTATTTGAGAGAGAGAGGGAGATAGCAATAGAGAGAGGAGCGAGAGGGAGGGAGAGGGAGAAGCAGACTCCCTGATAAGCAGGGAACCCAACAAGGGGCTCGATCCCAGGACCCCAGGATCATGACCTGAGCTGAAGGCAGATGCTTAACTGAGTCATCCAGGCACTCCTGAAATATTCTTACTAGGATGAAACACTCCAACCTTGCTTCTTCTGTGTTAATGTCATCATAGTCCACCCAGCTCCTCCAGCATGAAACCCAAAGAAGCAAATGTAGTTAACTGTCTTCACTCATCTCATTCACTCTGACAAGAAGGAGCACTGTCCACATACTTCCCATTTCATTTCCTCTCCTCCTCCCCTGGTTGTGAGAGGAGAGCTTCCAAAAGATGGATGCCCAGCACGCAGCAACCTGGCAGCGAATAAGTGAGCACTAAATGCTAGTGCCTCACTCTCTCTCGGCCTCTGATCGCCAGCGGCTTCTTCCCACTCACGGAGCCCGGCGGGAAGCTCTAAGACAAGGAAGCCAAATGGTGGCATCCATAAAGGGCACCAGAGAAGGTGGGTTTGTGGAGGCACACGGAAGAGATACTGAACATTTCTTAACTTCTCTTCTAATTCCTGCCTCTTTTTCTACAATTCATATATTACCCTGACTCTAGATCTATCTTTCTAAAATGCACATTTGATGAGGTTACAGCCCTGCTCCCAAGCCCTCTGTGACTCCTAAGTTGTTTTATAGTTTCCTTCCCTATTAAGCTCCTGACAGCCTTTCCCCTCAACTTCTGGTTCTGTCCTCCCTCTCCGTTGCCTCCTCGGTTTCAGGCATAACAAAGAGCTCATGGTTTTCCAGGTCCCCTAGATGTGGACCCATGCAAGGATCATGTTGTTTTCTTCTTATAAGCCAACATCCTACCTGGCACAGATCCTAGCTCATAGTAAAATCTCCTGCACGTGTCTGCTGAATGAATGGATGTTGTACTTTTGCACACTATATTCCCCATACCTGGAATGCTTAATAAATTCACAATCTCCCTTCAGGTCTTTGAATCACACTTCAGCTGTGAAACCTTTCCTGGACTCTCCCTACGCCCTCTTGTGAGAGACTCATTCGTCAGGAGTCTGTACACCCCTCTTCTAGTATTTATCTCCAGGTGTCATTTGAAATTGCTCACCTACCTCTATGGCTTTGCCAGACAGTGCCATCCTTTATGGCAGAGACTCTATCATTCATCCGTGAGTCCCCAGAACCTGGAGGGATGGCTGAAGTGTGGTGGGTACTCCCTGTACACACACATTTATGGAGCAGTCTCATTTGGGGGTGGGAGCTAAAAATGTGAAGGATGTTTTTCCCTACAGTTACAATTTTCACCTTTTCCCATTCCTTAATGACAGCTTAGGAAAATTCTCAACTTCGAAGTCACTTTTGGCTATAATACACCTAGTCTCCTTAAAGCCTCAACTTTAAACCTCCTTTCCTCCTGCTCTCTGCATGGGCTCGTACTGGGACACTGGCAGCTTTGAGGTGGGGGAGGCACAGTTTGCCCCTGGGTCACTGCTTCTTCCCTCCCTTACTCTTCAAGGTCTAGTTCTTCCAGAGAGGGAGTCTTTTTTATTTAATTGGCTGCAATGGCTGCAATTGGCTGGTTTTATTTAATCGGCTGCCTGTATAGTGGATGGTAACTGGCCACTGAAGTGGCAGTTGCCTAGGGACTGGCTGTCTCATGGGATGGGTCTGTGCATTCATCCCAGGATCAGTGTAGTATTTGGTCCAAATTTGACCTCTTTCATCTCCATCAGTGGCTGCCATATTGGAGCACTGCCCAGCCTGCTGATGCTGTTTTCTTTGCCCAGCAGGTGGCTCTCCTGAGCGGTATATGGAAGATGACTGGCTCAGGTCAAGGTCTCTTTCTTTCTTTTTTTTTTTTTTTTTTTTAAAGATTTTATTTATTTATTTGACAGAGAGAGATCACAAGTAGGCAGAGAGGCAGGCAGAGAGAGAGAGAGAGAGAGAGAGAGAGGAAGCAGGCTCCCTGCTGAGCAGAGAGCCCGATGCGGGACTCGATCCCAGGACCCTGAGATCACGACCTGAGCCGAAGGCAGCGGCTTAACCCACTGAGCCACCCAGGCGCCCTCAAGGTCTCTTTCAACCATAGAGAACTTGGCACAGCCTTGTCATACCAAATACTAGGTGCAGTGGCTTCACCGTCGTGTTTTCTATTCTCCCTCCTCTCTCCAATTCACTTCTTTCCTGTTCTGACGGGCAAAGGAAGTGAGTCCACTCACTGCCTGAGCAGATGTCCAATTTGGAAGCCAAGACACCACCTCCCCTTGTTTTGCAATCTCAATTTCGAGGAGTGATTATTCATTTAGAACCTCCCTCCTCACTTGGATTGAAATGGGGATGGGAAGCACCCCTCCCTTTTGCCTGGGGACAACTGGGTTACTTCTCAACACAAGCACTGCATTCCACATATAAGGAAAACGATTTTGAAGTTTCTTTTTCCCCCTCCATTTTCTTTTTCAATAGAGGAGCAGGGGCAGTTTATTGTAGGAGGGTATTTCCACAGTAGCCACGGGAGAAGGTGAAGGGACCCAGGGCCAGTTCTATGAAAAACCCCAACTTAACGTTCAATTATAACGTTTGCTGAATAAATGAATGAGCAAATAGACGTATCTATTCTGAGCAATTATTAATGGACAGGAACACTGATGCTGTGCAGTGAGGCGCTAGGTAAAACAGAACAAGATTAGTCAGTGATAGAAATCAAAGCACAGGGCTGGACTTGTAGCTCAGGAAGTTCCCCGTCCGCCATCTTTGTATAACCTCCCCTGGCCTCAGCATGGCACGCGTTCACAGCATTAATTAGTAATGCCACAGCACACATCAATGAGAGACCAGAATTACCACCAGAAAGTTAGTTTTGTATTTTTTAGAATTTGCAACTCTAAGACTAGGCAGAGAAATGTCATTTCTGCCAGAGGCACAGCACCTTGCTCTGCTCTTATGTAAACTCACTGTCAGGCAATCCCAGAAACTGCCTCCACTCGCCTCTGGACAAAAATGTCTCCTTTTCATAGAAAAATGTCACCTTTTCTCTAGGAAATGGCAGGTGGTTATTTTTTTCCAAAGGAAAAATGACCTTTGCATTTCGTTAAAAAAAAAAAAAAAATCTCAAGGACCCAGCCTTGATGAGAAACACTGGAAACAATTCCATATCTTTTAGTTTGTACTTGAGGTCCTACTTTGTAAATTCTGAGATTACACCGGTCACCACTGATGCAGCCTGTAGGCAGATGTCAATGACCACAAAAGCACAGCACCTTGTTTTCCAGTAATGTTCACTTCACGCAGGATGGATTTGTGTAATTTCAGCTCCTGCTACATCTAGCCCCAACCTCATGACTCCAACGCTTCAAAGCTTTTACGTCCCAATTCAGGATCACAATCTTACACAAGTGAGAAACTCCTCTGCAAACATGCCAGTATTCCTAACCTTGCGTGTCTATCCATCATGATGCCTGGAAAGTATGTTAAGTGCTTCATATGACATTTTGAGATGTGGCAATCTAAGTCTGTTTTTTCACGCCCCAAATTTCATTCTCTCATGAGAACACAGGAGAAAATAGATCCTGTTTTTGCTTTTTCCCTAGTCAGGTGAGAAAAATAGGAAAGAAGAACAAAGAAGCCAGAGAAATGAAAATTTCAGGACCCAACACTTTAAAAACAAAGAGGGAAGGAATATGAAGCTCATAACACAGAGAAAGACAGTTCTAGGTTATTAATCTTGGTTTCACCAAACAAAGTGCCCCTTTTTTGTCAATATCTCGTTTACGTGATGAAATGTTTTCATTTCTGACGATGGTTCTTGCCATTAAGAGATGCAAAATTCACCTCACAGAGTTGGATTTTCGAACAAAGTAGTAAATTAGACGATGACACGAGAGTTACCGTGTGTGCTCCTGTCAGTTCATGCAAATCCTCAGCTGGCGCGTGTGAGAGGCGCATTAATTACACTGGGTATGGGAATCATGTTTCTGCAGCTGTAGCTGCTTTGCTATTTGCCGACTCCAGTGCGCTCCATCTCTAATTTCACTGGCAGCTTGCAAAAACCAGCAGAATTACACTTATAAACAAAGGTCTGCATGGCAATTTATCTCCTATTGACTTCAGTGAAGTCTTCTTGTTTAGAATGCGGAGAGGTTTATAGTTATGAACTAAGATCTAAGACTTAGCAGGGGAAACAGTGGAAGACATATTTCTTGCCTCTTTTTCTCACTTACATGCACATATCTATAGGGGGTGATATATGTGTGTGTACCTAGGAAATTAAACTATTCATTGAGCACTTACGAGACCACATGACAGTCTGTAGGAAATATGCACCAACATCCTCTACGGATATTTGATTCAGGGAGTACTACTGCTTTTAACAGAAATGTATATTTTGCCTCAGACATTTTCCAACTATCTTACCCTCTCTAGACTTTTCTTTTTTGTTTCTTATGATGCGGGATGGACATGTTTTTATTTTGGAGTGGGTTATAATATCAAAAAATGAGAAACTTCATTAAACAAATGAAGATGAGGTTAGCGATGTCTCTAAGGTATCTAGTAAAAAGACTTATATCTAGTAAAAAGAGTCAGAATCCAATGGCATAGCTAAGAGGCACCCCAGCCCAATTTTCAGTGGTCTTTACACACACACGAGGTTGAGTGTCCTACTTCAGATGCCAGTCTACCAACAGAATAACAGTTGTCAACATAGCACTACAATTCCAACAATTTTCTGATTATCTCCTTTAAAAGTGGGAACTACTTTAAGAAGCAAGACTTTTTTTGCTGTTAGTGTTCCATACAGAATCATTTCATTTCCAGGGTCCAAAGGGTGACCATCCTAGGCTGTTTATAACTCTTTTCATGTATCTATCACTCCTAGAATACTAAAGCTTCCTTCAATTTACTGGAAGACAGTCTTATAAATATTAATAACAGTTACCAATTCCAGATGATTCCATATGTCATGCCCTATTTTAAGTACTTTATATGTAGTGCCTCATCTAATCAAATGTTTGGTTAAATTAGACAAAGAAAAGCCTTAAATAATCCTCTAAGGGAGCATAAATAATCATAGGAAAATCTACGATAATTACAGCAAATCTTGTGCCTTCATAGTAATCCATGTAAGGAGATCAGTGCTGCCCAATCACCCAGTTGAACAGCTGAACATATGTCATATATCTGGTAGTAAATATGCCTTGGGAATTTATTATTGATTTATTATTGATGAAGTCAGACATAGGCTCTGACCTAGAGAGCTTATAGTTAGGTGCTGGGGACAGGGGATGGCAAGTAGCAAGAGTTTACAAGTCCACTGAAGGAGGGGGCGGGTGAAAACAAGTACCTTTTATAAAAAACAGATTGTTCCCTGATGAGCCAAAGGCTCAGTTCCATTAGTTGCCAGACCGAGAGTAATAGAAACTGAATGACTTTAAACGTTGCCTATAAAAGCACATATGCCAATCCAGACACCAGAATCTGGTACTCTTTGTACCTATTTGGATCCTTTTTTTTTTCATTGATAAGCAAGGATCCTGGGGATCCTGGACCCAGACCTAAGGAATTAAAATAATAAAAACTTCTTAAATGCATTTAGATGATACCATTATTTCAAATGTGTCTAACTTAAGCAGCAAGCCTTTCCCTAATATACTGACAGTCAACCACTTCCTCCATGGAGTAGTAATAAAAAGTCAGCATTAACCCCATAATCGCCAGTCCTTTTCCATTAAACTTAAATGATTAGCTTTCAGATTTTTAAATCGCCAACTTCATACCCAGTAAGATTACTCTAATGTAACATCCCTGATATTATAATGTCTAGTATCGTGCAGAGCTGGGCTCTTAGGCTGAGGAGGAGTCCCACCTCCTTTCTTCTTGAGCTCCTAGGAGTGCCAGTGGACCTTTGCTACAAATTAACATAAAGCTTCTCTGCAGAATAACTTAAAACTAATAGTGATAATAGTACATTTAAGTGCACAGACTTCCTTGGTGTTAATAGGTACAGCGGTCACAAATGTCGTAACTCAATTACTGTGTGACTCACCCAAACGGATACCAATACTGAAACTACAAACAAAATTAAAGTAACAAACTTTGCTATATCTGTGCTCAAATGAGAATCAAGTTCTTAAGCCTGGGGTAGAGACGAAAACTAGATAGAACGTGTATAGTAGTTAATCCTTCTCAAGTGAGCTTTTATCTAGACTCTGATTTTAAATGAAGAGGTCATCAACAGCGTCATACGAGGCATTTACAAAGAGAGAAAAGATAGAAATGTGCCAAAAAGAGGCACTGCAATAGCACTTGTTTGGGTTACAAAGACCTCTTCTTTAAAACTAAATGTGTTATTGAAGCATATCATGATTTTAAGAATTGATGCAACAATGTTTTAAACCTTTCAAGTGGTGTGGTGTGTAGCCAAAAATCAAGTATTGTGTCAATGATGGCATTTGTATTACCTAATATATCATCTTAAAGGGAGGACAGAAGATACAGAGTGTTTACTGCGGCTCTCTCCGGCTCTGCGAGATGTCAGGTGGTTGATCTGAAAGACACATTGCTTGCAGAGGAGATGTTAGGTATTTGAACAAAATGAAGTGAGGTTTTAAAAGTTAGGTGTGTTTGGAAAGAATCAAGAGTAAATATATTGACAAGCTAAACAAGCACAATTTATTTCTTCTCTACAGGAGACATTAGTATTGGTCAGCTTGCTAGAAATTCAATTCTATTTTTCTGGCTTTTGTAGAGCATAAGACTTTTTTTCTGTGTGTAGCATTTAAAGCTCATAAATACCAAGGGGTAAAATTTAGAAAATTACCTAACACAGATGTGAGTCTGGATATTTTGTTAGCTCTTACACAGTGAATTGCTGCAACCACTTTCTCTATTTTTATTCGGAAGACAGAGCTGGAGACCAGCTGATTTCACTGCTCATTTCCCTGGATGTGGTATTATGATTCTCTGTTATTTATTCGTAGCATGTTGGAGAATTGAAAGGCAACCCATTATCCATGCCTCTGTGCCAGAAAGGTAAAAAGGTAGAGTGTCTACAAAAGTAAAAGATAAGTTTCTGAGGGAAGTTTGAACAAAGTCAAGTAATTCAGAAACAAGGAAGCCACAGAAAGGATAGTACGGGGGATAAAAGATGACTAGAAATGTTTTGCCCCTTCTCCCATCAAAACACAGGGCTTAGTTTCCAGGCCCATGAATATAAGCTGACCTGTGACTTGCCTTGATCAGCAGAAGGAGTAGAAGTGATGCCGTGCTAGTTGGAGGCTAGGCCAAGAGGCCTGACAGTTTTCCTTTTTGCTCTCTTAGAGCCCTAAGCCACCGTGGAAACTGCTCCAGGCACCCTGTTGCTCAGACCATGTGGGGAGTCAGCCCTGGGGAGTCCCATTCATTCCAGCTGAGGCCTCAGCTGTGGGTGAAACCACCCACCCCACATCCCAGCCCCAGGAGGGCATTTCCATTCCTGTGGCCAAATGACAGTCCCAAAGTGAGCCTAGCAGGTAAGAGCCACCCAGCAGATCCCAGGCAAGAATGTGGACTCGTGAGTAAACGTTTGATTGTTGCCGAGTTTGGGGGTGGTATGCAACAGAAAACTCAACAGATACTTCAAGTAGAAATATTACATTTCTCGGATTCATTCATTTGCTTCTGGAAATTGACAGAACCATCTAAATGTGAACATCAGAGGTGGAGGTGGGTGGTGATGGAGCACTGGCTGATTCACTGAAACATCTGATGAGGCAAGCCCGTCTGTGTGAGAGCAGCTGGGACAGACCAACACAGCCATAGGCTCAAAATTCAAAAAGACTGTGCTGGACACAAGTTAGCAGATAGAGGGCAGATGAGACACAAAACAGGTTTGAATCACATCTTGGGCTTTCTCTTACATACAGTCTTTCTCAGGAAATGTTGAAATCATAACCATGGAATTCCATTAAAGTGCTAGGGAGCTAGCAATGGTTAGGGAAGGTCAAATAAAACTGGGGTAAGGCAGGGTGGGAAACCAGTGGGTAACCATTAACTGGACAATCAGTACAAAGAGCTGGTCCCACAAGGGGCAGTAACTCTCCTGGCAAGAGCAGAGCAGCCATCTGCTTACATGGTACCCACAGCCTCAGGTTAATCTTTGCTGTTCCCCAGAAAGCGAAAGGATAACTAAGATTCCAGAGAATGCCAATTATAGGATAGAGAATTAACAGGGCTAAAATCCCCAAAGAATGAGAAATTGCTCTTGAGCCAATGTCCTAGTCTGATATGAGAGATAAACATAAGGAGTAATCAGCTTTGTCAGACTGGGTAGATGGCCGGAGACGCTACTCCAAAAGGTAGTACCAGGAATATTCATAATCACTCCCTAAAAGCAATTCTGAGCATAGACTCTGTTGAGAGGTGGTTGGGGTAGGGTGGGGAACGTCTAAGTTGTACAGTAGATGGGAAGGGAGTCTTCTTGTTACCTACCACTCCATACAATAGTTCTCAAACTTCAGTAGGTGTAAAAACGCAGACTCTGAGATGTCTGGTTCCAGATGACAGACTGAATGCATGGCTATCCTCTTTAGCAAAGACTTTAAAATGCATAAACCCTCAGCAATAAAAAGAACCTGAAAGAATCCATTTATCTGGCAGAGAGGGGCTGTTATATGGCATGACAACTCAAGAGAATTTTAGAATATGAAATGAAAATCAAGGCATGATGACGAATCTATCATGGTTTTGGAAGGTCTATTCTAGGGTGGTGGGTTGGCATCTAGGGCATGGGGTTGGCAAACTGGCCCATGGAGCAAAACTTGCTGCCCATATTGGTAAATACCATTTACTGGAACACAGCCACACTGATTTATTTATGTGGTGTCTAAGGCTGCTTTCATGACAACAGGGTTAAACAGTGTGACAGAGACCACCTGGCCCACAAGGCCTGAATTATTTACTATTTGCACCTTTACAGAAAGCTCATTGCTGTTCTAGTGTGTTCTTGGCGGGGGGTGGGGGGGTGACAAAGGCAAGAAGGGCTCTTAGTTGCTCTGCAGAATCCCAGGAATGCTTGATATAAGTATATAATCCTCCTGGAGGCACTGTTTGCAAAATTCCCACCACCTACCCCAAGTCAAAAACTGAGGGTGTCTCCAAAATAAAAAAAAGGTCCCCATTTGACAGATGTTCATATTCTGTCCCTGGCTAAAAACATTAGGGAAACTTTTCAGTTTCACTTTTAAATATGGACAGTTGAGGATCATAACACATGCAAGGGCTGCACTTCAGTAAAATGAGCGCCCGCAAAAAAGAGGTGTGGAGGGGGCACCTGGGTGGCTCAGTCAGTTAAGTGCCTGCCTTCACCTCAGGTCATGATCTCAGGGGGGGGATCGAGCCCCGCATGGGGCTCCCTACTCAACAGGATGCCTGCCTCTCCCTCTTCTACTTCCTCTGCTTGTATTCCTTTTCTCGCTGTCTCTCTCTAACAAATAAGAAAATAAAAATCTTAAAAAAAAAAAAAGAGAGAGAGAGAGAAAGAGATGGGATGTGCATAATGGTGGACTCTGCTAGGGAGAGACATGATGAAATATCTCTAAGGGTCAGAGGAACACTTAGCCTCAGACAGAAACAGGAGGACAAAAGATGTTTAGAAAAAAGAAGACCCACTAGAGGACCTAATACGCTTTGGGAGGAAAAACAAATAATTATTTTAAGAAAGATACTGCAAGACAGAGAGAAAGACAAAGTGAAACCCCACAAAGCTATTTAAGGGGGAAAAAGGTATGAATGGTATATCACTGGGGTCAGTGAACAAATATATAAAGCCATGTTAATGCAAAAACTATACAAATATTACTGAAATTAGCTGTACAATTCTATTGGGAAAATGTGGGAAGGCAGATGGGAGACAAGAGAGCTAATTCTTCATTTCTTTCTAAGAGGAAGTAAATATAGGTCATGTCTAAATCTGTTAAATCAAGACAACAGTACAAACACATTAATTGGAGGTGTGAAGGTATTTATCATCTCTAAGAATACAAACTGACTGAGTGCCTCTGGGACAGGGGCCTGGAGGGGGGAAAAGGAGCAGGACAGAAGATATTTTATGCATTACAAATATTTTCATATGATTTTTTTTTCACATGCATGTGTTGATTTGACAATTTTTAGAAGTGTATAAATGCACATGCCCAAAACCACTTCTAGAAATTGGATATCAGTAGGTGCAGGGACACAGGAACCTGCATTTTTAAAAGCTCCCCAGGTGATTCTGAGAAAATTAATCTTATGCCTCTACTTCCAGAAACACAAAGAACGAGTTAGCAACCAGCAAAAGGGCAGTAACAGTGATCTGCTGAAATGGAGAAATGCCGGGAGCCAGAGAATGTCAGGATGCTAGTCTCCCAGTCTCTTGCCATTTACTAATAACGTGGATACGTTTTAGAAGAGGGCAAATAAAATCTAATAGGTTGTGAGTGACCTCATAATTCAACCCCTATCTACAGAAGAACTTCACAGATAGGCCAGCTTTCCTCGCTCTTACATTTGTTGAAAACCTCAAGCCTCGATTCAAAAATTAGCCTGGGGAAAAACAGGAAAACATCATGTAACAAGAGAAGCTTTTTACCTGAAGGATGTTAGATAAATAACTCTCAGACTTTGTAGTTTCTATGTAAGCCTTAGTATATCAATCTTGATTTTAAAAATAGTTCAAAGAATATGACCAGGGGCACCTGGGTGGCTCAGTGGGTTAAGCCTCTGCCTTCGGCTCAGGTCATGATCTCAGGGTCTTGGGATCGAGCCCCGCATGGGGCTCTCTGCTCAGCAGGGAGCCTGCTTCCCCCCTCTCTCTCTGCCTGCCTCTCTGCCTACTTGTGATCTCTCTCTCTCTCTCTGTGAGAAAAAAAAAAAAAAAAGAATATGGCCAGGATCTCTGGTGCCTACAAATGATTGCCAGGATGTGTAGAATACTTAACAATCAGAAGCCCGTTGGTTTCTGAGCACTATGGTAATTTCTTCTAAAAAAGCTTCTTCTAGAACATTATAGGACCATTGGGGATTGGCTCAATTAGTTTCCAAAAAGCAGGTAGGGGCACAGTATGTCCTCATTTTCCCCTGGTCTCTACTCTTTCCCATGAATCAGTGCTGACAAAGAAAGAAAGAATTCCCATCCTACCCTTGTTTTTATTGTGTAGGACCCTTGGTCAACTTTTCAGTAGAATGGATCTTTCTCTGTGTCCACACAAACTACTGACATTTCTTTGCTTAAATTAGAAATAACCTAGAGATTAAAAAAAAATTGATTCAAGTATTTTCATGCTTATTTCAATGTCAAATGAGACCACTTATCATTTTTAAGATTTAGTTATTTATTTGAGAGAGAGCGAGAGAGAGAGACAGAGAGAACACGAGAGGTGGGAGGGGCTGAGGGAGAGAGAGAGAGAATCTCCAGCAGACTCCCTTCTCATCTTGGAGCCTGACTCTGGCTGATCCCACAACCCTGAGAGACCACACACCTCATAAATATTAATGATTTATCATTCTATCTGTAGTGTCCATTTAAAAAAAAAACAAAAACCTGAGGTTCATTTATAGATGAAGTCGTTACAAAAAAGGAAATT
Organism: Enhydra lutris kenyoni; assembly: GCF_002288905.1. Classification (NCBI taxonomy): domain Eukaryota; kingdom Metazoa; phylum Chordata; class Mammalia; order Carnivora; family Mustelidae; genus Enhydra; species Enhydra lutris. Next base: position 7,477,841 of record NW_019154124.1, read on the forward strand.
AATTTTGTCCCTAACATGTTTTTGTCTTTTTAATTTCCTCCAGAAACTGCAATGCTGGTTTGTTTTTGCTTTGATGGTAAACTATTTGGACAATTAGCATTGGCCAGGCTATGCTGGAAAAGTGGAATTCAGCCAATTCAAATTTCACTTCTTAATTTCTAAGTGTATCCAACACTCTATCCATCCATCTGTCCGTCCGTCCGTCCGTCCATCCATCCATCTATCCATCCATCCATTCATCCATCCATCCATCCATCCAACAAATAGTTATTGAGCACTTGCTCTTTGCCCTGCACTGTTTCAGGTTCTCGGCACAGACAAATCAAGAAAACATCAGCCATAGAGTAAAGCACTATGCCTAATTGGTCGAAAGTTTATATGAGAAATTTACATGAGAGAGATTTTATATGTAAGTATTCATGCATTTATGAAATCTATGTTTTTTAGTTGAGGATATATGACTACAGACTATTCTTTGATGTTTCCTACACGTCATAACAGTTCATCTTTACCAGTTATGATTATCACTTTATTTGGTAGTTCACATAAATACCTAATGAAGTTGGAAGATTGCCATAGGCTGCGATGGCATATAAATCTTTATCTAGGTATTCCCCACCACCGTGCCTTTGCATATGTTGTTTCCTCTTCCTGTGGCTTCCCTTCTTTGTCCACCTAGCTAACACCTATTCATCATTCAAAACTCTGTCAGGTATCATCTTCTGTAGGAGGATCTCCCTAAGCATCTCCTAATGGATTCAATCTCCCATTCCTCTGGCCTATTTCTGGACTTTGCACATATTTTTATGATTGCACTGATGTAAATATTCATTAACATGCCACTCATTATTTCTACAGTGTAAGCGTCTTAATGATAAAAACATTTGTTTCTTCACTTTTGCATCCCTAATAATTAGCAGAATGCCTGGGATGTATGGATATTCGTGAAATATTAGCTCAGTGAACTGAGCAGCCATTCCTATCGCTACTTATGGAATATCAAAGAAATGTTGTTTACATTTTATTTTAAATTACCTCACAATTAAAAATAAACATTTAAATTTCCCGAATATTTTATAAGCAGATTTCAAAGTTTTATGGTATCGTTTTCCAATGAGAGAAATTATCACTTCTATAAAAGCCCAATAAGATTACATGGTTAGGAACACACTTTTCTTTTTAAACATTTCTGTTGCTTCCTCCTCCCACTGTCTTGATTTTGTGTCAACATCAGGGTTATTACAGATTCATCCTACTCATATTGTGTTACAACTACTTGTTTATTTATCGGAGGCCCTTCCTAGACATAAACTCCTCGAGAGCTGGGCCCTGTCCTATCCATCACTGTCGTTCTCAGGTCCGGCCACATATGCGCCCCTAACTTAACACTTACAGAAAATTACGTACAAATGATTTTTACAACAATAGCGTTTGAAAAATGTGGTGGGTTAGTTTTAAAACTTCACTCAACTTTAAGGAGATGTAACAGCTATTAGATGGATTATTACTCACCAGTGAAAGGGAATTACAAATATATTCATTAGGTGACCTTGGAAAGCAGTTATTTCTTGAGGAACCACTTACTAAATGGTGATATAACAATTCACAAATATACAGACCACATAGATGTGATAATGTTTCCTCAAAAGTAATTCTCTAATTTGTATATCTACTAAGACCCATTAATGTCGGCAAGTTGATATCACAAATTAAATCAACACTGTAAAAATGTGTAATGGTGATACAGTTCTTTGGAGATACAGTTATTATACTTTGTAATACTTTCTAATGTATTTCAAAAACAACACTACAAAATTCTTGAATCAGTATTTTAAAGACACAAGTTCGAATTTCTTCCCCCCCCAACCCCAGGTAAGGAAACTAGCATTTGTAAGTTATGGGATTAATCCAAGGACATGGGCCAGGAAGGAGAATTTAAAATCAAACTGAAAAACCAGACTTAGTTCATCACTTTTTTCTTTACCCCTGTGGACCTTTCATATTTTATGCATTTGTGCCTTTAACAATTTGCCTCCACATCTCCATGTTAAATGAATTTTGATTATAATTTGATAGACATCCAAGTAACTGCATGTGAAAATTGATTTGTAAGAACTGCAGAAAACAACCTTATATATTAAAACATTGATGGGGACATATATAGATGAATACCATCCAAATTTTTTTTCTTTGAGATGAGCATGCATATTTAAATATCTAACCTGGGCAATTCAGCATTGAGACTATCACAAGATTAATGCAGATTTTAAAATATCAATGGTTGAGTATCAAGTAGAATAGTATGAAATGTTAATCACATCTCTAAGACAGAACTCTAAAAATAAATTAGAAAAGTGTCAATCTCAAGAGCCCACTAAATCCAGCAAATAGAAGGGGCAGTCTGAAAAATGAGACAAGAATGATATTTAGATCTATTTCCAAAATACTTCAATTTGATACTCCTAAACTTAGGAGAAACATAATTTCTGGTTTCCCTAAAGTGAAGTGATCTTTGGCCTTCAAATAAAAATCACAGAAAGAAGCTCCTCCCTATTTGCCTTGGTGGTGGTGAGGGCGGGGTGGGTAGAAGAAAGGGAAGCTGTTGTAAAACAAATTTCTAAAGCATAATGACCTTACCCGTTTCCATTTTCCCATCCTGCGCGGCAGGCCCATCCGGAATCACACTTTTCACCTGCAGAAACTCATCAGGCTCATCTCCACCAATGATGGTGAATCCAAAACCCATGTTGCTCTTTTTTAGGGTGGTGCTGAGGAATGTTCCCTTCAACTGGGATGCATCCCGGGTGAAGAGTGGTTTTTCTACATTGGCCAATATAAGTTAAAAAAGAAAAAGCATATTTAAGGCAAGTTCGTACACAGGGGAAAGCCAGTTTCTGAGCAGCCGTCCCAGGGGTAAGGGTGGGTGTCTCCTGTAGTAAAAGCAAGCAGGCAGTGAAGGCAGGAGCTGAATTTTTAGTACTTTCTGCAAACACAGAGCAGTCCCAAGCATCCCGGAAAGGCAAAAAAGCTGCTTGGTTTGTAGCTTTTCCGTCAAGTCAGTGTTTCCATTCACCAAAGCAGGCCTCCTTGGGCTTTTTTTAAAAAAGGGCCAAATCAACTGGCCATCAAAGCCTATAGATAAAGAGGAGCCCAAATCATCCAGACACATCTGGATACATTCCTTTTTCTAAAGGAGTCCAAGCAGGAGGTGCCAGTCAGTGGCGGGTCCTGCTGAAAACTTTGAAGGGATTAAACTGGAAAACCAGAATGGACTGTTTTATTTTTAAAAGAATAAGACCCATGGAACGCTACCATCGAATCAAATGTCTAAACTATTTAGAAGGAGTACCTGGATGTGGGACTGAGTTAACTTTCGCTTATATTGTGAGATGCTATAAAGATAACTAGATAAAGCTCTACTGCCCTTATGGTGTTTAGTATACTCTAAAATGTGAGCAAAACACAAGCCAATATTTCTATATATCATTATGAATGTAAAGGTAACACATTTTGTAACAATATGTTGATACACTCAAATCATATGCCTAAACACTCTGACCATAACGAGAACCCAATCATTTGGGTTTGAGCACCAATTTGTTACATGATACGATTTCCCAGCTATGATCTGTAATAAACATATTCCTAAGCATATTACACGCTTTAAAAATAAAGTCATGGTAGGAAATAGAATTAATATCTGCTTTAAATGTTATCTCAGTCAAGTGTGTATACACACACACACACATACAAAGTATACACATGTGCCTACATGCATACAGTTATTACATTTTCAGTGATATGATTTGATGTTTGTAACGCCAAACGATAGGTACTTAGCTAAGTATTTTAGTGCTTTGGCTGCTGTTATATTTTGGTTGATATGTAATAGATATAATGAATCATCATACTGGAATTTTATTTCATGCATGCACATGTCCCATAGGTCTGCACTAAAATATACATAATATATATATAATATATAATAGGTCTGCACATATATATATAATTATTCTCTATTTTATATTTAAGTTTATGTTTTTTCCATTAAAATGTAAATGAAAAATGCATTTTGATCTTGCCATCTACGTTTCTTTGATGAACATAACATTTTAGGAGTGGAGCCAAGTTACCGTGAGACCTTTACATTCATGGCATTTATGCTGTGGGGGTGCGGTATTCGTGCTCTCATTTATGAGTAAGACCCCCCCAGACGTGAAAAGTTTGTGCAGCAACTCATCCCACTATGTGGTTCGAAGGTGTGGTCAAGGGCAACAGGAAGCCCCCGACAGACAGATGGACATACCGAAGGGCCAGGGCCTCCTGGCGCAGTCGTGCAAATAGTAAGACAAGTCATTCACGCTGTGCGACCTCTCGGGGACCGCGTGAGGGCGGGTGGATGTGGGCTTAGGTAATGTCCACCAGGAACCGTCTACTGTCACAAAGGAGAACAATCCTTATTCTTGTGCGTGGTCTTTTGAGGACAAGCCTAGGGGTCTCTATGAATCTGCACTTTACGGTCCACTTTCCCGTCCCACTGTCAAAACCCAGGAGTCTCCTCCCGGCCCGGTGCTGCACATTCCTCTAAGGTACGGCCGGGAGGCTGTAAGGAAGCCACGGAGCCCCGCAACCATCCAGCTAAAGCTAGGAGAGGGGTTTGGGGAAAGCAAATCATCTTCTGAAGTGGTCCCAGCTAAAGGCAGATCTGGAAGAGCAAGCAGTTTGGTAGATCATTTTTCTCTTTGAAACATGGCAGGTGGACCTGGTACTCACCTCGGAAAGCCGGCGCCTGAAGGGGCTTTGTTCCAAGTTCCGTGTGGGGCATGTTATGTTGCTGTAGCTTCCTTTTTGCTTCCAGGACGGGGTTTTCAAACTGTGTTCTTCTATTTATGTGGCTGAGGAATAAAATTTCAAATTAGGCTAACAGTGGGGCAATGTCATTTAAGAGAACATATGTAGAGCCCTACAGAGAGCAGGCGGTTAGGGGACACCTTGTGTGATCTGTCAAGTGCCCCACCGGGCCATGAGGTCAGGCCTCTGCTGGGGCTGGCCTGCGTACAACACACATTTCTGTGACAGGAGCAGAGTTCTCAATGCCTCCATCATATGTTATTGTATTTAAATTATGCATGACTCCGCCAAAAGAACTAGAATGTGCACTTGCTTTCTGGTCTCCTGTGTTAGTTTGAGGATAAGTTCGATGCATTAAAATAAATGGTCAGCAAATGAAATTTATACCGAATGGTGTCGCAAAGAGGATCTTCTAAGCTTTGCAAAGTCCCCATATCTAACAAGATAAGTTAAATCCACTGATGACTAGAAACCAGCATTCACACTTTTTAGAGTCAGACAGACCTGGATTGAAGGGCTGGGATAGAGAAGGACAGATTCCCAAGGATATCTGCACAAGTCATAGGATACCTGTTGGCGGGGCAGGGGTTGATGCTCGTGTCGGTCAAAAGGAAAGTATTCACAGTTGGCATAACGAGATGATAAACTCGTAGACAGCAGACTCCAAGTGTACTGAAGCAGCTGTGGATCAGCTAACCCGAGGGCTGATAGTATAAGGATCCCTTATAGCCTCCTTATAGCCTAATGAATTCTTGTATGAAATTTAGAGCGCCTTGTCTTTGGAGAGGGTAGGAACTAAAAAAACGCTGCCTAGAGGCAGTGACACATAGCTCTTTCTCTAGGATATAAATGCCCCCGTGGGAGGGCTGACATATACATTGGTTTTTGCTCTTTGTACAAACAGAAATAGAATTATGGTAGGAAAGCCTGACAACCAAAGAGGAGTTAGAAGACGAATGAACAATTCTGGGTACTTAACTCTGTGCTAAGTACTGCAGATATATTTTCTCAATGTAGTTAAACAACAGTCTTCAGCTGGAAACATTGCTATTTTAAAGGCAATGAGCCTGACACACTGGAGGTCTAAATCTCATGCCCAGTTAAGTGGCCAGGCTGAGATCTGACCAAAGGCAATTCTTATCCACACACCTTCTCTTTTTGATGTACGAGTTCTCACTGGCAAGTGCACTTTTTATTTTTATTTTTTTAAGATTTTATTTGAGAGAGAAAGGAAGAGTGAGAGAGAGAACCAGCAGGAAGGGGAGGGCCAGAGGGAGAGGCCGAGCAGACTCCCTGCTGAGTGGGGAGCCTGACGCCAGGCTTGATTCCAGGTCCCTGAGATCATCACATAAGCTGATGGCAGATGCTTAACTAACTGAGGCACCCAAGCACCCCATTTGCACACATATTTAATGGGCATGCACACATACACACACACACACACACACACAATCTTCTCATTATGTCTTCTAAAAGTACATATCAGAAAGAAAAGGAGGCAAAAGAAGCGAAGTCTCAACAACCAATTTTCTATTATAATAAATCAGATAATTCCTAGCGAGACAGAAAAGCAGTCTTCAGAAACAGGATAAGATGACTGCTGCATTTATAATCTCTTCCTCGTGGGAGGCAGGGTAGGGTAAGCCGCCTGCCACACAGGCTCCGGAGTCTACTGGCCCTGGATTCAAAATGTACCTCTACAACTTGCTTAGCTGTGTGATTAAACCTTCATCTGTCATATGGACATACGACCGCCTTCCTCCGGGGGAGGTCGTGAGGGTTCGAGGAAGCAGTGCATGCTGGCACAGGGGAGCAAACAGAGACAGTTCGGGAACTAGAAGCAGCCACCTGCCACCAGTATCACCACGTTCTCACCACAATCACTGTCAGCATTTTGAGTCCACAGGAGAGGCTTTGGGCTGGGGGTGGGGGAGGAGGGGGGTTGAAGAGCACCAGGCTGTTCTCTAACATTGCTTCTGGTGCCGTGTAGGAAGAGGGTGCTTTACGACAACCTCCTTTGGTAATGGCGGTCCCCAGGATGGACTTCAAAGTAAATCTGTCTTATGTAAAATTATTTCCCATTGGAAGTAAATACTACTGTCATGCTCTTATGCACCAAGGAGTCCGTGTGATCTGTAGCATGTAGTGAACGACGGCATGGGATCTTACAAAATTTCTTCGCCTGGGAGACTCTGACAGCCCCACCGGATTTCAGAAGGATCAGAGTTTGAGGCCTCTCTTGCCTTTTCTCCGCTTTCGTGTAACCCTCTTATTAAAACCCTTTGAAATCTTCCTATTCCCTAAAGAAACATTATTCCTGACTTTGCCCTTCCTTATCTCTGTAGCTTCCCCTTCAGCTGCAGCACCACACGCCCCTCTCGGACACACTTGGAGCGACTCTCGCTGACAACACTGTGTCAATCCCCTTATCCTTCCACGAGAATTTCAGCCTGCAATACTGCAGCCCTTGAAGCAAGACTACCTGGGTGGGAGGTGGCATCCTGGACAAATTACTCATCTCCATAAGCATCGATATTCTCGTGTGGTACATGGGGATATTAGTATCTGCTTATTGGGATTGCTGTGAGGACCAGAGAAAAAATGTTTGCAAAGCACAGATACATAGGGAAGACCCTGCAATTGTAAGGTCCAGTGATTGTTTATTCTTCAAGGTCTAGCTCTTCTTTTTTACTGTTATTAATGAGGGCTGCTGACAGGGTCATTATGATGATGCTTTTCCCATCTGTGCTAGAGCTCCTTCCCTAGCCTCCCCTAGCAACACGGCCAGCCTGTGTCACACTCTTTCCCTTGGCTCTCATAAGATCTTGAACAGACGTCTCTTGTCACAGTTTATTTATTTATTTATTTTCTTATAACCTGTCTCATCACTGGGAGGATTTGCAGTACTTTTAAGGAACAAAAACAACAGAAAGTAAACAAAATCTGGGTGACAGGAGTTGAATCTGGGTAGATCAACAGACAGAACTGATCATATAGGACCCTATTTGGTTGCTAGCGTTGTTATGAATTAGCTTTGAGCTTTCAAGCCACTAATTCAATGGGACAGAGAAACTGGTTATTTTCTTCAAAGTATTTAAGTGAAACTCAAGACATTCAGAGGACATAGTATTCCTGTTACTGAGTCTTATAAGTATTTTTCCTCCAAGTCTGGCAGTGAGAGCTTTCTCTGATGTCATTAATACACAGTATCCTAAATGATAATTTCACAATAATGAATTTCACAAACTATCATAACCTTATCATACTGTATTTTAATAGCTGACTTTCATGTGTATTTCCTTCTATAGATTATGCACACCTGTATGCAGGTTCTATGTGTTCATCTTTGTATGCTAAGCATTGGACACACTGAAAGATGATATTTTTGTTTGTTAAATAGCTAAATGATGAGTGTGTGTTTCAAGACTTGTTTACTAATATATGTTAGTAATTTTGAGCAACCAAGAAAGAGCTTTGAAGTACACAGAAAGATGTGCTCTCTTTATTTCCTGTCCCATTTCCGTTCTCCTAGGTCACCGTTTATCACATGTGTAACTTTATCTTACAGAAAATACAAGAACATTCTGGAATACATTTCTATATACAGTTGGGTTCCTTCAACTGCCATCTGCATGTTAATTATTTCCTTAGGAAAGCCAAAGCATAGCCACCTGCTTTATGGACACTATTTTGAAAATACGCCATTCGTCACCAAAGTGAGTTTCTAGAGTTGACAGGGAATGAAAATACCAATGAACTAGTCTGGCATGCTTGGGTGTGGCTTTAGTATCCTAAACTAATTGCTACAGAACATGCACATCGTCAGAAATGAAGACATTCATTCAAAATGTAAAATTCTCCCAAGCTTAAAAAGGCCTATCACAAAGAAATATGATTGTTGCTGAATAAGAAAGCAGTGTCTTCCTTGTGCTTCCAGAATGAATAGTTTCGAGTCCTTTTAGCAAGGATTTGGGGATCTTACAATGTGTACAAAGCAAGTGAATGACAAATGCCGTCATCCTTCTCATTGTTTAGGCTCTGGGAGATAATTGCTAGGTAGTTCATCTAGCTTCCATATAAAACAGCACCTGGGGTGCCACCAAGAGTTCTTACCTTTTAATCCTATCAGTCTACTGTCATATTTTACAAATCTTTAGGTGGTATGAGCTAAGAGGATATAAGTCATATTCTGCAGTGGGTATATCAGAACAACCCTGTTTTTCCTTCACAAAAAAGGAAGGACTACCGACGTGAGATGCCTCCATGTTGGAATGGCAAAGGGATGAGGATGTTCAAAGATGGGATTCCACTGCCTTCTCTCTTTGCTCTTGTGTTCACTCGCTTGTAGTTTAACCTCCTCCTTTCACTATGGAATGGAAACTTAAAATAAGTTCGTATGTGGCAGTGCGCTGTAGTTCTGATTCAACCCGAGGAGCCTAAAAACAAGCAAACCAACAACAGCAAAACCAGAAAAGACTCAGGTCCACCCTAAATCAACAGAGCCATAATCTCAGAATGACGTACAGGCATTGGCATTAAGAAAGCTTCCCAGGTAACACCAGTGTGCAACGAGGGCAGCGATCTCCTCCTGAGCTAGAAACTGAGAAGGTGCAAAGGAGTTTCTTGCCTGCTAAGATTTATGTGGAAGACTCTTTTTCTGTAGGTGGCCTTGGGGAGTGCTAGGAAATGCTATTTTGGCTCCAGAAGAGAAGACTTCTAGTATTAGAAGATTCATAACATGCACGGAGGAGCAAAAAATATTTGCATCTGATCGAATGATATGCTGTCAAGAGGAGTCCCAGGTCAGGGTCCTGTTTGACTGCTGCCTTCTTCACTGAGGGAATGCAAGAATCAGGAGGAAAGCCGTACACCCTAAGCCCATCAGCATGCCCAGGCAGGTCTGCTGGTCATCAAGGCCGCCATCTGACCCCCAATGCCAGCATTCCCTCCATATCATAGCCTCCTCCCACCCCACCTTGCTTCTCCTTGGTTTTTGGAGAGGGGAACCTTTAGTGTACAGTCACAAACGGGGTCTTTTGTACCCCTTGGCTACTAACCCACCATCTTGATTTCAGTGAACAGTTTAGAAACAGATCACTGGTTCAATGTGAGACAGAGAAGGGAGCAGCTTTCAAGGAGACGTTGTGCCACAAGTGAAATATTTGCAAGTTTGTCAAGGTGGCTACAGTAATTACTCTACACACGAGGTGGCCAGCGCTCAAGAAATGTTTACTGAGTAAGTAAATGGATGGGAGGCAGGCATCCACGAGAGGTGACAGATCTCACTGGTTTCCAGTTTAACGCTCCCATAAAATATATCTGTGACAGAACTCTATGTGAAGCTTAGGGCCAGCTTATGTGATATAACCAGTTTGGGTAAAGACTCATGAAATCCTTCAAAACAGAGAATCTCCCAAGACATTCTTGGGAAAGGTGAAAATGTCAGCCTACTACGGTGATGGAAGATTTGGAACTGAGAAGCTGGGAAGTAGCAGCTGCTATCTTGTGTTACACTGGAAATGTGCTCACATGGAAAAGCACTATGTGAGGGACAAAGTGAGGGAGCCCAGGGAGGTAGCCAGTCACTGCTGAGCATGGGAAAATTGGCTTGGGACTTGGGGTTGTGGCTCAGTATATTATTTCTTCTATGTTAAGCTCCTTTGGAGGCTTCCCAAAATCTATTTTACCTGGAGCATTTTTTTTTTTTTAAACAGTAATTCCTGTATGGAATCAGAGTATGAATTTCCTGGTGGCTTGGAATTCCCTAGGTTTTCTGTGACCCCACTTCTGATTCCCACACTTCTGGGTGGTCAGGAAAGCCGCAGATCACTTCCTCACATCTGAACCCCTAGACGGCAGCTGCTGTGGCAAACACAAACACTACACCCGCTACACGTATATTTGATTCATTGTAAAACAAGCCTCGAGAAGACTCCATAAAGCTTTCTCTACCATCAGGTTTTAAGTAGTAAAAACTACTTCATGCTTTGGAAACCAAGAGAGGATTATAACCCTATGGGGATCTCCTGGGGTCAACCTTCTTCTCCAAAGGCGGGGCAGTGTATCAAGAGCTTGGTCACAGTAGTCCTGTCGCTGGGATTCGTCCAAGCCTCACTACATCTTAGGTATGTGACCTTGAGGACATCATTACCCTTTTCGTGCTTCAGAGTTTTTCTCTGTAAAGTTGGGATAAAAGTAATACCTGCCTCATAGAGTCATGCATATTAAATGAATTTAAATGAAGAAATCACTTCAGACCAGTACCTGGATATAAGTAGTTGATAAATGCTATTGTGATTCATCAAATATTTGTTTCTCAAATACCCTGCTCAGCACTATGAAAGAGGGTGTAGGGAGGGACAAAGTTCAATCAAACACAAGTCTAGTAGGGAAGATAAAACAGGAACAAAAAGAATTATAAAATAGGGCTTACATAATACAAAATATGCCTTGAAAAGCTAAAATTTAAAAGTACTAAATACAAATGTTTTAAATATACTTTATTTTAAAATATGGGCTTTGGATAAAGGGAAGAATTGAATCTATTTTACTTGAAGCATTCTTTTTTTAACCGAATAATTGAATCTTACCTGTTGAAAGATTTCTTCCCAATTCTAACACTTAAGTGATAATTTTCTTTGTATTAATGACCATTCATTATCCCCTCCTGTACCTGAGGGTAATGTGAGTTTGCTTTGTGAATGTGGGTAAGACTGAGTCATTCACATATTACTTGCTCCTGCTCTTTCTGGACAAAAGGGCGTCTGACTTGGGGATATACCATTGAGGTGGGTGGTGGAATCATAGCCAACTGAGGAGAGTAGCCGTATGTTAGCACTGCGACTCTCACAGCTAATGAGTCTGTCCTCATGAGACTGAACCTACATTTTCAGATAAGTGAACTCTCTCTCCCCTTCTCTAGTAGTAGTTCTAAAGTTACATACTTAAGACACTGGTCTGTAATATGTATTTTACATATAAGGGCTATTTATCACTTAGCCAGTACTATTTACAAATTCCACGGACAACTTGATATTTTACTGCTGGCGGAAATAAAATGTGCACTGCCAAGCATGTCATGAAGTTCCCGAGACATGCAAGACACATAGCCTCATTTTCAAAAATTTCAGAGCCACTGGGCATGCATTTAAAAATGTTTTTTACTGATGAATCACTAAATTCTACCTCTGAAACTAATGAAAAAAATTTAAAAATGTTTTCTATTCATCCCTTCTCATTCCCATAAAATGTCTTTCTTAAATGTTATTGCTGGGAGCAATATTATTATCATCAAAGGTATTTCTAAATTTTGGTTTCTCAATTGAGCCTAAGTACTGAGTAATAAACATAGAGGTAAGACAGAGCTTATCTAGAGGAAAACTAAAAGACTACACTATTGCAGGATCTTTTTGTATTAAGAGACAAGGCTAATGCATCCTCTTCCACTGGTATCTGCTAACATGGACTGAATGGCTTTGTCCTTCAGATCTCATATAGAAGATCACTAATTTATCAGTGTTCTGTCAGTGAGGACACAAACGTGAATATGACACAACCCCCTCAGCGATGAGGTGCTTTACTCCACTGGGGAGACAAACAGGTCAGGGGATCAACCACCCCAGTTTTGTAGGACTAAGGGATTTCCTAGGGCATAAGACTTTCAGGTTTTTTTTAACTTTTTTTTTTTTTAACTTAAATTCAAGTAGCCAACATATAGTTCAGTTATTCATTAATTGCACCCAGTGCTCATCACATGATGTGATGAGACTTTCAGTTTTAAAACTGCGACAGTAAATTGTGACAAGAAGAAAAGGCAGCTTTAGCTTTGTCTGATGGTTCGGGGACAGCCTCACCAAAAAAGCCACACTGAAGCAGATTCTAGGATGCATTTTGCCAGATGGAGAGGGGCACTTCAGGAAGAGACTAGTGCATACAAAGGTGTTCAGAAGTATTCAGTCCTGCTTAGCTAGAGTAGGAGGCGAGTGAATACACAGGCACATGACTGCCCATGGCTGGCACAGGAGCAGGAGTCAGGACGAGGGGATGAAAGCTATAAGCCTAGAAAATTAGCTGTAAGTCATGGTGCGGGGTGTGGTTTTGTCAGAAAGTCTCCCCACTTCCATTAGGACTCTTGTCTAGGGGACAGCTGTAGCTCTCAAAGTCTCTGTCATGGAGGAGGTGCCTTATTCCTGAACTTGGGGGGCCATAGTATGAGTGTTACCCTATCAACCAAATAGCAAAGTTATGGTGCTCCCTGAAATTCTCAATCATTTTTGCATCACTTACCGGCCACTCCAGTGCACCACGTATTGTTGCTGTCTGGGGCTCTGAGGGTAAGTAAGAGATGCTCCAGGACTGTGAAGAATCACATGATCCAGGAAATTAGACGTTGCTGTGTGCTGGGAGGTGTGAGCATAATCTGACCTGTAATATGCTCTTTGTTGAACAGGGTTCCGACTGATTAATAAATTATTTATGAGATGTTAAAATGTGAATCACACTATAGGCTAAGCCTGCTGAACTCCATATGTCACTCAGACAATGGTAGACACGTACAACCACGGATACAGGAGTACTTTGGGGCCTGACTTGAAGGAGTGTCAGAGAATCAACACAGACACTCAGAATAGTGAGCAATCATGCAGGTAACATCACTGATGTCTGCAATTATCCAGGAAGGAGGAAGCCAGGTAGAGTGCTAGTAAAGAGGGATGGATAAGACTGGGGCAGGACATTGGCCAATTCTCACAGTCAACAGGACATGAAGAAACTCCAATTCCATATAATATCAAAACTCCCAAAGTTTCTAGCTCCAATTACCATAGTAAGAAAAAATATAAAAAAGTATTATGCTCAACTATTGGTTCTTTATTACTTTCCAGACCAGGGAGAAATAAAATACACAGCAATTCCTTTTACATGCTAGAAAGTTATGCAGGAAGAATTAGAAAACCTGACAAAATTAAAAAAAAAAAAACTTTTATTTTGATATTCAGAAAACACTTTTATTGTGATAAACCAACTGTATTGGTTTATCACAGCAAATGGCCTGAGTGTGGGCAGGAGGCTTTCATTCTGAGAACTGAAGGACCCTGGGAAGAAAGGCATGGGGAAAAAACTGTAGTCGGAATAGAGGATAAAGGTTCAGCAGAACAAAGAGCAAAGAAAGGTGGAAATAAGTCTATTTAAAGTTTTTTTTAACCGTGACGAGGTGGCCGAGTGGTTAAGGCGATGGACTGCTAAAGTTTTTTTTAAGATTTTATTTATTTATTTGACACAGAGAGAGAGACAGTGAGAGAGGGAACACTAGCAGGGGGAGTGGGAAAGGGAGAAGCAGTCTCCCCACTGAGCAAGGATCCCAATGTGTGGCTTGATCCCAGGACCATGGGATCATGACCTAAGCCAAAGGCAGATGCTTAACTGACTGGGCTACCCAGGTGCCCCTGCTTCACGGTTGTTTTCAATAGATTGCTTTTTAGGGAACAAGTATTGTTGCAGAGTTTTCTGTAATTAGCACACGATCTCTAAAGTTATGCCGTTATCAGAAGAGCAAAACTTCATAAAGATTAGGTGACAGTTTCATGTTGCCTTAATGGGGTATGTGTTTTCACATAATGTGTTTGTTCCTTTTCATAATACACATGCAAGTTTGGGAAATTTAGGCCCCGCACATTGGGCCAAGTCTGTATTTTTCATTCTGAATCTCTAAATAAGGAAGATGAAAGGTGTGATGTTGAATATTTCAGAAGAACATTCCATTTTGCATGCTTTTAAAGTTACTTTGTTCTTGCTCTGATTTAAATTATTTAATAGATGTCACAATTTGGTGGAAAAAACCAATTGTTTGGAGAATAAATGTCAGCCTTGTAAAGAAAGGAGAAAATAAAAGGAGAGTGGTAAATGGTAGAGGGGGGTGGGAACTAAATTTGTTGAGCAAATGCTATAAGCCAAACCCTCAGCTAAACAGGTTCCATACTTTTCATTCACCTACTCCTCAAAAAGGGTCAGCAATTTTCTGCAGATCTCACAGTAAGGGGCAGATGCATGATTCACACCCAGCTCTGGGTAGTGCCAAATCTAACAACACTGATTTACGTGGCTCTGACACAAATATACTCTTGCTTTTCAAGTGACATAACTTATGTATACACAGTCATGGGCTGTGTTTGGTAATTGTTAATATACTTTGCCCAGATGATTCTGAATTTCTTTTTCCCAGGATTCACTGTGAAACTGGTAATTTCACAGGATTGTAAATTACCTGGTGATTTTCTGAAGGCAAACATTTTGACAATACAGCCCATTATTTTGATTAGTACATATATATTTTTTTAATAGAAGCCAAAGACTATGTACCTAGAAATATGGGTTTCTATGTGTATGTGTATGCATGTATGTTTTGCTTACTGTGAAAAATGTAATGGTAATGAGAACACGGGCAAGAAGCCAGGATCCCTGGCTTTGTATAATGTAGTTTTTAAGCCAGATGAGTCTCCTTCAAGGATTACCTTTTCGATTCCTTTAGGGTCAATCCTAACTCAATTTTCTTGAATGGTGCCCTTAAAATTCTAGAAGTTGAACATGGGCCATGACTCTGGCAATTATGATGTTGATAATAAGATGATTCTGCACTAGTATTTATGAATAGGTTAAAGTTGTATGTGAGTAAGAATGAGGTTGTCAATAACACAAATATGCATGTCTTGTCTCAGATTCTGAAAAGGGCATGTTAGGTCCTGCTGAGGTCCAGTGATACAATAAGAAATGAAAATGAGATACTTACTCAGCAGGAAATTCCTTACATGCTAACACAGTAGGCTGTGGAGCGCTGGTGAACTCTCTCCCCCTGACCCGCTCCTAATAGGCACCTGTAAGCTGTGGACTCGTGAGGAATAAGGGGGAAAGGGGAGCCACGTGCCCTCTCTGCTATCCTCAATCTCACGTGGACCTCTCGGGTTTCACTAACATGAAAGCCACTGACGATGAGTCTGAGTCGTCATTCTCTCCTATTTGGGGGACCAAATCACTCTCTGGAGTTTAAGCTACATTTGAAGATTAGATCGGCCACTCACTCACTACCTTTGTGAAATTCCCCTAATATATCCAAACTACAACTGCCCATCTAGAAATATCCTATTCACCTCATAGGACTGTTTTGAAGAGCACACAGATAAAACATATGAAAATGTCTAAAGATGAAACATGATGTGAACTAAAGTTGATTTTAGTATCATTGTTATATTCAGAGTACAAGAGTTAAGTATAGCCTAAATATGGGAAACATAAAGTCTATAAATTCCTGTCCTGGGTTATAACTCTATTCTGCCACCTACTAGCTTGACGGCTTGCCCACAAAACAGAAATAACAGCATCGAAAGTAAAATGTCATGGCGATGATGATGATTAAATGAGTTACGTAAGACAGCAACCCCCTACCAAGTGCTTACTAGATGGTAGCTATTAATATCATTTTTCTGGGCTGACTAATAGTTACTAAGTATTTACACATTAAGTCAATGCCACAAACTAAATTACTAAGTAATATCAGAGGGAAAAGGACAATTATTCCTATCATTTTATCTATCTGAAACTATACTCACATTTTTTTTTTTTGCACCCAATTAAAACGGAAGAAAGTGAAGTAAGAACAGGATGAGGAGACTGTCAGCCTCCGTACATGAGTGTTGTGCTTAATGGAAATTTGAACTAACGTTTTAACGTTATGGCAAACTTAACACATGGTACTTAATAAGCTGTCGGAAACTACACACCTAATGTGAGTTTCTTCAAGACTAATTTAGTGCGAAACCAACTGTATTGGTTTATCGCAGCAGATTGACTTTCTTTTGCCTCTAGTAGATCCAGTTAACCTTCTAAGCCACAGAATAATATTTTTCCTCGACAATTTTAAAGTTCATCTTACTTAGCCAGATTGAGTTTAAACGTGAAATTCGATAATAAAACTTTCTGTAATCCATCTGTTTTTATTATACAATTAGTTGAGTCTATTGTAATACAATTTCACCAGGTTAAATATGAAGTCGCCTATTAAATACTAGTAATAAATAATGTATAACAATGTAACTTCATATCATAAAAAAGGGGGCAACAATATTCCCTTTGAATGCAATCAGCCTTGAAAATGTGAAAAATATAGTTCTTATGCTGACTTTTTGTTTATAAGCTTATCTTTATCTTTGTGCCCTTTTAACAACAATTGTAATATCATTTCACGTCTGTAGATATCAAAAACATTTATATTTTTTTCATAGCTTTGTAAGGAGATTCTATTATAACCATCCACCCTTTTAGGAAGCCTTCTTTTCATAACACTCATGTGATAGCGTTGTTAAAACCATTAAAATAATTTTTTAAAAATGGTTAATATATATGTTATTGTCTAGCCAAATAACAAATGGAAATTGAAAGAAAATGCTTTCAAATTTTAAGTATGCTCTGATCAGCAGTTATAATGAGAAAATAATGAGGCTCATACAGGAAAATGGCCAAAGTTAGCCTTGTTAACACAGGTGCAGTGGATATTCCTTGAACTAGAAGAGACCTTAGCAATCACCTAATCCAAACCACTCATTTGACAGAAAAAAGCCAGGGAGGTTAAGTGTAATTTTGTACTCGCCTGTGAATTCAGAATCATGGATGCAAAAAGGACAATTATTACTAACATCATCGTCTGTGACACAACATGAATTTTGAAAAACATTATCTGCATATTGAAAAAGATGACATTAAAGTTCTCATGTGGGGGTGGAAGGCATTACATTTTACCCACTTAGGGTGACCAGCCTGCCTTTTATTCAGTAACAGGCTGCCCAAAGAGTGACATCAATCAGCCACTTTCTCGGTTGGACTAAGCTCCCTCATCTCTCTGCCAGTATTCACATCTCTCTGAGATGAATGTGATTCCAGTTATGTATCTATTAAAGATCTAAAAGACCTGCACACCAGCCAAATACTTTAATTCCAGAAAGAATTCTTTTCTAATACTGAAGGGGGGAAAAGTTGTTGTGTTGTTTCACTATGCTAGTTTTCAACATGCCGTGATCCTGAGGGATTTTTAAGATAATTCTGACTCTATGCAATTTTCACTTTATGTGCTAACTTTAGAACTTAGTCTCAGTCTAAGATATGACTCCAAAGTATGTGATGATCCAGCATGGTAGCATGAGACAACAATCCACAATTCACCCACAAGAAGCCTAGCATGTTTAAGCCAGAGAGAGAATAACTAAGCTATATAAGCTAACTGTCGTACACATTCTAGAATAATAACAATGATCTCTTTGTGTGTTATATAACATTGCCTTGGCAAGAGGCAAGCGGGATTGTGCCGTGAAAGATGGCGGTAGCTTTCTCTGGGTTGTCTCTCTATGAGCTACATTGGACTGGGGCCCCCTCCTCCAGCAGGAGGGACAGCTCTCCCGACAGGCTCTGCGTCTTCTCAGTGCAGGAATAAAACTCACCACATGGTTCACACCTGGCTCAAAAGTTTGTCTGTGACCCCTTTGGGCAGCAGTCCCTCAAATATAGGCTGTCTTCCCTGACTGCATAAGGATAGGTTCAAGTTCTCACAGCACTACAAAAATGGGGGAGAAGGAGGAAGTGTGGTCTTTCCTTGGGAGCACGCAGTATGGTGTTTCCAGTTCTGACCATTCCTGTCCTCTCTCCCAGGGATGATGAGAACTCAGGGACTGTGCCCCCACATTGCTGCCTCTCCACTAAGTTCCCCTGCTGCCTCTCCACTAAGTTCCTCTGCTTTGTGCTACTGGGCTACATGCCTGTGCTTAACCTCTGCAGAAGCACCTCACCAAGAGCCCAATTTAATTTGCTAGATTCAAAAAAAAAATGCCTAAACACAAACAACTCCTCCCAAAGTGTTTATGAATATATTCACAAATACATTCTCAAAGAAAATCTGATGCTGGAGTGATAATTCCCCTGTCTTTTATTACTGACTTCAAGACAAAATAATCCATTAGAATTGTAAAAATTATCTTTTTTTTTTAAACATTTATATGTAACTCTGATGCCAAGGGTGAATAATTCATTGTTATTTGTAAAACTCCACCTGCAATTAAACTAATTTAAACTTCTGAGTGCTCAAAACATTCTTCATATGGAACCCAAAGATTTGTTAAATAAGGTGGTTTATGAGATCAAACAGTTGCTAATAAGAGTGTTTCTAATTACAGAGTCAAGTTTTCTTTCCTTCATTTGCAAAGACATTCAGGGGAAGAGAAGGTAACTAGAATACAGAGCACATTTTAATCAGATGAGAATGAACCAGCAGTGGTGGAGGCCCTCACAGCATGAAAAATTACCTCTAACCTCAGATAAGGAGTGGATGAGGGCTGTGAATTCAGATCTCGACTGGGTGGTTGTGGTAAGAGGATGGGACCTGGGACTTCATTTTGACTGAATGGATCACAGTTTAAAAATATTTGAGAGGCTCTGGCATGAAGAGTAAAAGAAAGCCATAAGCCTTTGTACAGATCTGTGGTTGAACCATAGTGTAAAGTAATTTAATAACAACTGAAATTTTATATAATATCAGTAAGGGGCAGAGGAGGGAAGTAGGAATCACCAGTTACAAAGTATCAGAAATATGGGGCACCTCGGTGGCTCAGTGGGTTAAAGCCTCTGTTTTCAGCTCAGGTCATGATCCCAGGGTCCTGGGATCAAGCCCCACATCGGGCTCTCTGCTTGGCGGGGAGCCTGCTTCCTCCTCTCTCTCTCTCTGCCTGCCTCTCTGCCTCCTTGTGATCTCTGTCTGTCAAATAAATAAAAAAACAAACATTAAAAAAAATAAAAATAAAAATAAAAAAAACAAAGTATCAGAAATACTAATGTAATGTAAAGAGCATAGGCCTGGGGCTAGGGTGCGTCCCTCACTTATGAGGCTAGATTGCTTTTTTTCTTCCAGGCTGAAAGGAGTGATGCTACAGAGCATGAAACTGGCCTGGCTCAGAGCAAAGAAGGTAAAAATGGAAGGCTGCCGCCTTAGCACAAAAGAGCTGCCTATAGTTCAGAAGAGATCAGGTATCCCATATTTACTTCGATATATTTGTTCCTTTTTTTTTTTTTTAACTGTGAAGTGAACTGATATATGCTTGTTTAATAAATATGATAAAACATTTCATAAAGTGGGGCGCCTGGGTGGCTCAGTGGGTTAAGCCGCTGCCTTCAGCTCAGGTCATGATCCCAGCGTCCTGGGATCGAGTCCCGCATCGGGCTCTCTGCTCAGCAGGGAGCCTGCTTCCCTTCCTCTCTCTCTGCCTGCCTCTCTGCCTACTTGTGATCTCTGTCTGTCAAATAAATAAATAAAAAATCTTTAAAAAAAACATTTCATAAAGTATAGACACTTTATATTAATGTAAATACATAGCTACTCTACTGAACTCTCTCTCTTAGTTCTATGAGGCATTAGGCTTCATCAGGCTTCAACCTTACTAGCCATATGGCCTTGGAGAACTCAATGAAGTCCTCGGAGGACTGGTTCCTTCTTTTGTAAGTGCTGTGATTGTCAGCTGGGATAACAGATGTGAAAACATATTAAAAGTTAAAATAGTGCCTTAAACATTACTGTCTCTACTATTACTTTCATAAATCCCCAGTTACATAAGGTGACATGTACTATAGATAATTATGACAAAAATAACGTCCTTGCAGATTATTCTGAAACCTCAACCCTTTAGAAAGCCACAGAGACCTCTTATTCTGCAGTCCTTGCTTTATCATTTCCAGAGGCTTATGGAATTATCACTAATTCTAAAGGAAAAGCATTCTTTATTCCACATGGCATGCTCTCACCATGAGATTAAATTACATATTTCTTATAAATCAAATAATTTCCCTTAGAGTTGTTCACTTTGGGGGGCATATTGTAATCACGAATGAGCTACAGAAGTAATGCCACAAGTTGAGTCCTTATGCATGTTATTGGGATACAGAAGATAAAAATAACTAACATTTATTGAGGATGTACTACATACCTGTTTATTGCTAAACACCAGCTATGGAATGAGACTGCCCAGGTTCAAATTCTGGCTCTATTATTTAGTACTTGCAAAACTATCTGTACCTCAGTTTCCTTGTGAAACAGGGATAACAATACAAACTTCACAGGATTTTTCGGGTCTGTGTTTGAGTATTAAATAATCTAGGATATGGAAGGCACTTAGAATACTACTTGTCATGTGGTAAGTGCAAAACAAAAGGTCTTGCTCTCCTCCCTTCTCTCCTTTCTCTCTCTTTCTCCTCCCTTTCCATTACCCGTCTACTACAGATCTCACAGCTGGGAAGTTGCAGGGTTGACATCCTGTGATCCTCTGCAGCCCATACTTTTGGCTTCTAAATGACCATAACTGATGTGACCACATGCTATTTTTAAGATTTGGCTTAGTATAGAATACCACTAAGCACCTTCATCAACAATGGCACTCCAGTTTGGTATCTTCTATGACATAACTTTCTAAGTTATGTCATAGAGTTAACATAGTTAACTCATAGTTAACGCATAGTTAATTCATAGTTAACTCATAACATATGTCATAAGTTAACAAAGAAATGATTTCTTTGTTAAACAGCTGTCTAAAAAGCATCAAGAAAAGTTTTGCCAGAGTCTGCAGATCGAGGAGAAAAGCTGAAAGTTTAAAAAAATTAACTTTCCCTATTGGAAAAACAATTCTCTAAGAACAAACAGGGTTTTAAAAGGGTATTCTTTTCTGTTTATTCCTAATTGGAAATGTTTTACATTTATGCTGACTTGTAAAAAATTTCTGAAGTTAGGAAGTTTTTCTGGAAGATTTAGGAAACTACTCAAAGCCATGAAGGAAAGAAACATCCTTAGGATATGATTCTGAGCTGAAATCCTCTCTAGCTACTTTCCAACTTGCAACATCATGACGAATACTCATCATTAACCATGAAATGAATGTGATTTTCCTTTTACATTTAATGTTACATTGAAGATATTATGCGGTATCTTTCAGACTTTCTGGAATTGTACACAAGTAACATTTTATAGTAGCAGATGTGTGACATCACATGAAAAACTTGTAAAACCTCTACATGAAAATCACATCTGTCAGTCCCTACTATCATTTTAACTGCAGTTATATGGTTTGCTTCTCTGTCTATGCCAGAGGACGTAGCTTTGCATGAAAGCTGTTCCAGGAAATTGTGTCTTCTGGACTAGCTAGTTAAGCAAATTGTGTAACTGCCATTGAAAACCAAACTGTACCCAGCAGACATAATTTCACAAAAGAGGAGGAAAAAAACCACATTTGTACAAAAGTCACAGCTGTTCAACTCTACATTTTGTACTTTTTTCATTGAAAGTTTTTTTTTTCTTTTCTTTATGAACAGTGACAGTTACATTTCTAGTTAGCAACTTTAGGACTTCTTAATACATTGCTAAGTGTTGTACTCTCATGGATTTGGTGTCTGTCAGGAAAAATTGGGCTAACTTCTTTCTGCTGCTCCACAGAGGAGAAACTTGGTCCATCTGCTCTGTCTGCAGATGAAATAAGGAAAGATGTTGAGTGGGGCCCATTGTTTTCTAAAATGCAGAACTGTGTGCTGCCCCAACTGCTCCAAGCAGTGCCAACAACCCTATGTTGAGGTCCACCCAGTATGAACTCCTTTTCCTTCAGGCCCCACATGTCTTACTACCAGTGGCCATGTTGTCTAGAACCATCCCCGAGTCACTGGGAATGGAACGAAAGACTCAGAATGCTTGGGTCAGAAGACTGTCTCCCCAGCTGTGTGCTGTATGACCTCCCCCTGTCAGACATCTTTCCGTGACTGCAAAACTACTAGAGGTGGGCCAGAGAGGAGACATTCTCCAGGGACCCCTCATTGTTCTTAGTGATGAGTCTCAGAGGTTGTTTACAATATTACAGATTTTGAGTGCTCCATTTACTGGATGATGATTTGGAGCAAGACTTTGGAGTCTAAGCTCCTGAGTCAGAGTGCCTAGGTCTAAGTAACAGCCATTCCTCTCAATACCGGGTGAAACTGGGTAAGCTACTTAACTTCTTCAGCCAGCATTTCCCCGTCTGCACACTTAAGACAATCTACATCATTACCACTATAGTGAGGATTCCAAATGTGCTAAAGACAGCTGAGCACTTCACCCAGTTCATGGCACATACAAAGTACTCAATAAATGTTAACTATTTTGATGAGACAGTAATGATGATGGCGGTAATGATTTTTCTGACTTTTGAATACATTAAACGTATCAACTTAAAACTGAATTTGCATAGGACAGATTGATGGCATAGAAAAGAAGAGTCAGTAATAGTGGTCAAAACGATTCAATCCAGGTATTTCAGTTTCTAGTTGTACAAAACTTTCCTACTGTTGATTGCTGGAATTCCTATCTCCTTGCCTAGGGCTGACAAGGAGAAAGAGGGCATGTGTTTGGGGCGCCTGGGTGGCTCAGTGAGTTAAGCCTCTGCCTTTGGCTCAGGTGATGATCTCAGGGTTCTGGGATCGAGTCCCACATTGGGCTCTCTGCTCAGCGGGGAGCCTGCTTCCCCTGCAGCACCCCCCCCCACCCCGCCTGCTGCTCTACCTACTTGTGATCTCTGTCAAATAAATAAATAAATAAAATCTTTAGAAAGAAAGGAAGAAAGGAAGAAAGAAAGAAAGAAAGAGGGCATGTGCAACTATGCCAGAGGCACGGGCTCATTTCAACCTGTTATGACCTGCTGACAACAGAGGGACCACAGTGCGACTTCTGCTCCCAGTGGTTAGTCTATTAGAAGAGAGCAGCTGACGGCTAAGTTAGACTTCTAGTGTCCTAGCACGGGCTTCTTTTTGCCATTAGGTGGAAAGGTGGAATGTCTGTCATATTTTTTAACTGCACCTCTAATTCTGTGAGTATGTGACTAAACACCAAAAATGACAGCTCTACAGAAAACCCATTGTCTGTCATTATGACTAGAATTACTGAACCAACATTTTCTTGAATACAGATTTATACTGAAGACCACCTTGCTTCGTTACATTAACTGAATATTCATATGACAAATTTCTATGATTCCAAGATACTGACATCAATGCTATCACTATAATTATCAACAGTGCCCTCATCCAGGCATTTTATATCTTATACTTATGATGTCTAAAATGAACACTTGATAGAGAAACTTGCCTTAAATTAGACAGTTATTGTTCTTCTGTATAATTAGCTCTAAGAAATTGGTGACCTTTTCCTAACAAACATACTCTGTGTGCTGAAAGTGACAACCGCTGTGCTCACATACGTATCCGTACAGTTTCCACCAACACTACTATTTAGAACCATGCATACCTTGTGAAAATAATAGTGTAATGGAGATGCAGCTCATTTTTTTTGAACAGTTAAAGCAAACCACATAAATAGACATTTTCAGGTAAAATGGAAAAGTTGTCTTTGTTGTGATGGAAGATATCCCTGATTTCAAGCAACATTTACATTATATAGAATAAATTGAGGTATTTTAATTATTTTGATGAATTTTTTCCAAAGGACACTTCTGAGCAATATGGGAATATAATTCTACTTAAAATTATCTTTAGGCTTGAATTATCTATCTCAATTTTCTAGTCAGTTTGAGACACCCACACATCTAATTATTGGCATTAGTATATGTTACAGAATCATGTAAGGGGGGGGGATTATGACAAATAGTAGAATAGGATATAATCGGAAGAAAGTTAAATCTGACTCACTAAGACCCGTGTCTGTGGTATCACAATCACTTGAAATCTAAAATTATTGAATGTGTTAGACTGGTTCAATGATGTAAGACATGACTGGCTAACTTAGGAACAATTTCTGACTATGACAGTGAATGCATGAAAAATGAAGGGGAGAAATGCAGACAAATATAATCTAAGCAAAAACAAATAAAAAAGACAATCATTTGAAGGATAAGAATAATGAGGACAGTTATCTTTTAGGGTCACAGCTAGTGTCCACCAGCAGCAGCTCTTTAATGAAAGACAAGGTAGGAAGCACTGCTTTCTGATGGGTTAGGTGTCTCACCTCTATGACAGATAATTAAGGCAGAGAAGAAAGGTTTGAGTTAAATGTTATTTTCCACACTGAAGCCAGCTTGGAAGCATATGAGCACATGGAAGAAGAATCTGAAGAATTAGAATAGGGTGGGGATCGGTAAGACAAATTTGGCCAGTTACCTGTTTTCGTAAATAAACTTTTATTAGATGGTAGCTAATGCCCCTTCATTTAAGTGTTGTCTAATGGTTGCTTTCAAGCTTCAGGGGCAGAGCTGAATAGCTGTGACAGAGGTCATAGGCCTCCCAGAATATTTGCTATCTGGGGCTTACTGGAATTTGCTAACATCTGGACTAAAGGAAAAAAAATCTTGTTCAGTGAATTCTGCCAAGAAGTGTATTAAACATGAGATCTGGTTTGTCACGTCCCTCAGTTCTCTTTCCTTACATAGAACTACCTTGGATTTCAGGTGTAATAGGCTAGGCATAGTGCAGCCTGACTTAGTGACGTAAAACTAGGCAGCATTTCCTGGAAACTGGCAATGTTGGTACATCTATCCAGAAGCTGCAGTTATATTATTACTAAAATGTGTGTGTTTTTATTGATTAGCAATGTAGGGGGACCAAGGTGCCTTCCTCATATCTATATGCAAGTGACGTCCCTTTATTTTTGCAATTAGTGACACCTCCAGGCATTTATTTTACTTTTTGCATCTACTGAGCATCCGCCTGACATTGGAGTATTAGATACTATAGAAGAAAATTGCAAGGTGCCTGGGTGGCTCAGTGGATTAAGCCTCTGCCTTCGGCTCAGGTCATGATCTCAGGGTCCGGGATCGAGTCCCCACATCAGGCTCTCTGCTTGGCGGGGAGCCTGCTTCCTCCTCTCTCTCTGCCTGCCACTCTGCCTACTTGTGATCTCTGTCTGTCAAATAAATAAATAAAATCTTAAAAAAAAAAAAATTGCATGAGGTAAATGAGGTGAATTTTCCTGGACTGGAAATGACTGTGCTACCAAAATTGGGGCTTTTCCAAATAAAGATGGTGTTCAGAGTATCCAAGCTCATGAGAAAGATGCTCAAGGACAGGAAGCCCACAAGCCTTACTCACCAGTACCTCCCTAGCACAAAGAAGGGCTTGACACTTAGGAAAAGCTCAGTGACTGAACACTGTTAGCAAAACAATTTCGCAATAATGCCATTCATCTCCTACCCTTCACCGTCTAGATTATTACTGTTAAACAGAATGTGGTTAGAGAAAACAGAGATAGATCTTGATAAATAATGTGAACACCTTTAGTTTTTCAGTTTCTGCATTTCTTGGGTAGTACACTTCTCATAGGCAATGTGTAGGCTTTGCTATTCACCCAAATAACATTAACAACATTACAATGAGGAATTTAAAAAAATTCTCTATATTCTCTATCAGAAGAGGGGATTCTAGAAAAGTAAGCTGCATATTTAACTCTTGGAAATTATGAATACTACTTGATTTTCCTTAATGTTTATATAATTTAATCCTTAATAGGGGCTTTATTTGAAATAAAATAACGGATTGGAGAGAGAACTCATATGCTAAGATACGTTAAAGCAATGTGACCTCCATTAGGTAACAAAAAAGTCTAATCTACAGAAAGAAAATTACTGATTTGAAATGGGGACTTAAAAGGGGGGAAAAAATCTAAATTTTATTTCATCCTTCCACTGGAAAGTATGGCTGCTTCATTTAACTGGATTTGAAATCTAGTTTAATAGAACATCTCTTTGGCACAACTAGTCAGCTCCCAACATTTTGATTGCAAAATGAAGGGCGCTTACTTTGATATCTTTAATTATCACTCATTTAGAGGACAGTGTGAAACACTTTTCCAATTGGTGTTTTAGATTCATGAGTCAAAGGAAAAGAATGACAAATTAGCCACAGCTGGAGAAGGAAGAAACAGCTAGCTGGTGCTCCTGGAGTCTTTGCGGACACTTCCAAGATGAAAGGGAGGTAGGGGCACAGCTGGCCATGCATGCTCAATAACTAAAATACTAACACAGTTTCACCACATATTAGTAACAAATTAGTAGGAAACTTAGAGACTTACTCAACATAATAAGTGCCATATATGGGATCATCGATTTTTTCCCAGCCATACGGAAGCTCTGAAAAATAAAGAATTATTTCTTTCAGTAAAGATGCAACAGATATCACAATTTCTAATAAAAAGTAATCCAATTTAATTGTTCATGGATTGCAGAAGTAGTCCACCAAAGTAGAATAAAGCATTCAGAGTCAGCACCAAATTTCTGACGCATATTTGTACAAACTACAAGAAGCACTGACTTGAAAATTGGCATTTAAAACACAGAGCTCTCTCCTCTGCAGATAGACTGCTGGGTCTAGCTGTTTATCGCATGCCAAGCGGGAGGATGGCACGTCCTCGTGTTATCACCACTCAAGGCCAGTCCAGAAGGCAAATTGCTTTCCTGAAAGTGCATTCAGTTTTCTTATTTATTTGTATTGTTAAAAGGAGTATTTCAGGATAAAGATCATATTGTCAAAATACATTTCCGAGGATTGCAAACTGTTTCTGATGACTGAAACAAAGGCATTATAAATTCTCAACTGACATCCCACAATTCAAGATGGTTAGCTTGCTGTTCTCTCCACATGGGTCAGAATTTGAATGCTGCCAGTATACTCTCTGGGCATATTTTTTTTCGTAAAGTCTAAAATCTTAAACCCACTTGCCTTGGCAATATGGTTCATATTTCCCATTCTTCATGGCTAATTTTCATACATACACTTTTAAAATATCAACAATACTGTAGATGCTTCTATAGGCAAAAACATGCTATTTGAAAACAAGGCTTTGTTGTATGATACTGTTTTTCAAATACACTGAGCCTTTATAATTTTTAAAAAATTTTTAAATCCATTGGGACGCCTGGGTGGCTCAGTGGGTTAAGCTGCTGCCTTCGGCTCAGGTCATGATCCCAGGTTCCTGGGATCGAGTCCCGCATCGGGCTCCTTGCTCGGCAGGGAACCGGCTTCTCTCGCTGCCTTTGCCTGCTTGTGTGTACTTGCTTACTCTCTCTCTCTCTGGCAAATAAATAAAATCTTTAAAAAAATATTTTTTAATCCATTTTTTATTGTGTTTTGTTAGTCACCATACAGTACACCATTAGTTTTTGATGCAGTGTTCCATGATTCGTTGTTTGCGTATAACACCCAGTGCTCCATGCAACCCGTGCCCTCCTTAATAACCATCACCAGGTTCACCCATCCCCCCACACCTCTCCCTTCTAAAAACCTCAGTTTGTTTCCCAGAATCCATAGTCTCTCATGGTTCATCTCCCACTCTGTTTTCTCCCCCTTTATTTTTTCCCTTCCTTCTCCTAATGGCCTCCATGTTATTCCTTATGTTCCACAAATAAGTGAAACCATATGATAATGGACTGAGCCTTTATAATTATTAACTCCTATAAATATGATGAACATTACATTCTTCCTGATAGATATTAATTATATATAGAGAGAGAACTTGGAATCTAAGTCAGATATATTGGCATGTTTTAAATGATATATTTAAATGAACTTTAAAGTTTTATTATTGTAGTAATAACACATGTTCACTGTAGACAAGGCATAGTTATAAAAAGAAAATTAGAAACATCTGCAATGTGACCATCCAGAGATAACCACTATTAATATTTTGGTGAATATCCAAAAGTATTTTCAGACATAGATAATTACAAATAATTTTTAAGAAATTACATCATACAGTGCATATTGTTTTTGTAGCCCAATATTTCTTCCTAACAAGATAACCAAAGGCATCTTCAATGTGAATGAGTATTACTGTACAATATCACTTAAAAGCAGTGCAGCGGTGGTCTGAGGTGTGGCTAGAGACCGTTCGAACCCACCTCTTCTGTTGCTGAGTATTTGGGTTTTTCCAGTTTTTACCTGTTATATGCCAACTATGTTGGACTTACTAAAACCTACATCTTTCATCATTTTCCGAGTCCTTAGTCATAATAAATTTCTAGAAGTGGAGTTTTGGCATAAAGGGCATACACGCTTTTATGGCTTTTGATATACATTGCCAGAGTATCACTGTCCCACTCGCAAAATAGAACAGGTTGTAATATTACTGGGGGGTTGCTGAATGACTTTGTTTTTCTGCCCTGTCAAATTAAAAGCAGGTAGGCAGTTCCTCAGCCAAAACTTTTAGGGACATTTCGTTTTGGAATTAAGAATTTTTTTGATTTTCAGAAGTTAACATGATGCAAATGCCTACTTTCCCATAACACTCCAAGCAGAGTCTGGGGAAGCAGTTTATAATCAAACACGTGACTATTTATGCAACCAAAATAATGTGATTTGCACTAAAAGGCACAAATAAGGAGTACTTCATATCAGATAGTACAGTTCTGCTTCCAGAGTGTCCAAGTCAGGTTACATTTTGCTGCCAAATGAGTTACAAAAGGCAGTTTTTAGAGCTTTCAAATTTTTGGATGTGCAGATAAAGTACTGGTGCATTATTATTTTAAAAACCAAATAAATTGATTTTAAAATAGCAACCTGTAGTTGTTTTAAGTCACCTTTCTTGGGTTGCTAGCTGGTTTGAACATTTTTTATATGTTTACCCTCAGGTAATTATTTTTTCTTTTGAACCTTTCTCATTTTTTAAAGTCAATGCCTAAGAGTTCTTTACTTATAAAGGATATTAATTCTTTATCACATGTTGCATATATGTTTTTGAAGTTTGTTTAGATTTAATTTTGTTGAACATTTTCATTAACACAGATATTTTAAATATTATTTGGTAAATTTCTCAGTGTTTCCCTTTATAGGTCTGTCACTGGAGCCTAACTTAAATATTGAAGATATTTTTCTAGTGTTTCTTTTTTTGTTTTAACATGAAGTCTAGACTATGACTTTATTTTTCTTAGATTAGTCATGTCTTCATAAACATACAATACCTGAAGAAATTTTTCTTCAAGATGATAACAACAGTATTACTGAATATTTACAATGACCAAGGTACTGATGCGCTTTCCATGTGTTAACTCATTTGCCCTATCAGCAACTCAGAATTTAAAATTCCTATATTCTGCTTTTAGAGGTCTTAACCAATTTAGATATCAATTTAGACACTCTGTCTAGCACAGCATAAACAACACTTAATTTAGATTAAGGACAATAACAGTCCAGATGGTTTTCACCAAATCCCCCAAGCTATTGGAGAATTTGGCTATTAAAAAGAAGAATCCGTTTGACAGATATCTGCTGAGGGCCCTTTCCAAGCAGCTAAGATAGAAAAATATACAGAGGATAGCAACTGATATTATGACTATTTATTAGTATGGCTGAATACATGAATCCATAATTATAACAGGTTTAATATCATCTTATGACTATAATATGTAAAAAATCATATTCACTAATATATAGCTAACATGGTTAATATTACATGACTAGTCTTGTGTCTTCTTTTTTCAAGTCCTGTGTCTTACTGGTATTTTTAGAAAACATTTCATGATTAAAATTTTAGAGTAAAAAAAATTTAGAATCATATTTTATAATGTAAACTGTTTCTTCACTTATTCCTTGTCTTTGAGCTTTGAGTAAATTACTGATTTTAAGCAATGCATTGCAAAAGTACAGTTAATTGATTCTTTATCTTTGTAGATTTGCAATGCAAACTATTGATTTGGCATCCTGCCCTACTTGCCACCAGAAAGTATTCATCAGCATTTAGGGGGAATCTGATTTGTTTTGCCTTACATATCAGTAAATTTTGTTTGCTTGCTTATTCCACATTTCCAAAATAAATTATTAATTCATTCCAAGACAAAATCTATTCTATAAACATTTATACTCTAAGTATTAAGTATTTCAAGCATTTTCACTATTAGTGTTCCATGACTCACATTTTTTGGGGAGAGGGGAAAGTAATTTTATTAAAATTTTATTTCAGATATATGAATTGCAACCTAATTTTTCTTATATTTTCTACCACATTTGGGCCAAGGTGAGAAGAGACAGCAAAACATAATGAGAGCTAAATGCTATGTGCTAGGCATTGTTTTAGGTACATTATGAAAAATAAATCACTTAATCCTCAACACTGACTTGACTTGACTTAACCCTCAAAATTTACAAGATGAGGAAAGGGAGATACCAAGAGGTTCTAACAGTTAATGGGTCGATTTTTAAACTCATACGTCTGAATTTGGAGCCTGCATTTTACTTTATTAACTTATTAATTTTTCATTTATTTATTTTGAGAGAAGACAATACACTGTAGCTCTAACTTTCTGTTATAAAGACCTGTTATTGAGGCGCCTGGGTGGCTCGTGGGTTAAAGCCTCTGCCTTCAGCTCAGGTTATGGTCCCAGGGTCCTGGGATCAAGCCCCGAGTTGGACTCCTGGCTCAGCAGGGAGCCTGCTTCCCCCTCTCTCTCTGCCTGCCTGCCTCTCTGCCTACTTGTGATCTCTGTCTGTCAAATAAATATACAAATTCTTAAAAAAAAAAAAAGGCTGTTATTCATTTCATTTCAAATATTCTGCAAGGAATTAATGAATGAATGTTACAAGAACCCAGTAACAGATCTATAGATCAGCTCATTTGTAAATGTGGCAGAATGGGTACACAAATCTATGACCAATGAATAAAATGCTCTCTGTGTGTATGAATATGTACATGTGTGTATGTGTGCACATGTGTGTATGTGTGTATTCCCCTTAGTGACGTTTTCTTGAGCAGCAAAGAAAGGTCAAGACTAGAATGTTAATGAAAAACTACAAGGTTTTCTGCACTCATAAAAAGACAAGTCATAAAATATACTTAAGATTATAAGCCGGGTAGTATACATCTAGATGCTGAAAGTTAAGAAAGTTAAGATTCACCTTTCACTGTGAAAACAAACTATCTGGACTTGAATTTGTTTTTGAAAACCAACCGCTTCTCTTTAAAAGTAAGCTAACAACTGAGAAAAAGAATTTCCAGTTTTGTACCTCTTGCCCAATTAGGCAAGCATGTAGCTTGGTGCTCTCGGGTCCTGGGTTACGTAGACTACTGTATTCAACAATACCTGACACATTTGAGAATGATTAAGGTCACACTAATGAAACAATAACATATACTGTGCAGCTGGGGAAAATAAACACTTGAGATCAACAAGGCTAATACTGCATTAAAAACTGTTTTAATTGAGATTTTCTTCAGGCCATGGAACCATGGAGCAAATTCAGTGATGAGCTATTCCCATCATGATCCACTCAGCAAAAGTCTGTGTTACTCTTGAGATTAACTTGTAGTCAGTCCAGACTGCCAGAGGAGCAAAAGATTAAAAAGGGCACCCAGTTACACCTGGATTCTGCCCCGGCCACCAAGCTATATTTTTTTACTTATTTGCTCTTTCCAATTTATGTATTTGTTTGCTTGTTTCTGTTTGTTTTATCCGTTTCCAATGCAGAAAACCAACACTCTTTCATGCGATCTCATGAGAAACAGTTTTCAGGCTGGGACTGGGAAACTTGTAGAATCCAAGGACAGTATTTCTTTTGGAAATGGGACCTGGATACTGTACAGCTGTAAGAAATCTAGGATACATTACCTTAGGGTATCTCAGAAAGCTCCCTTTCATCTCACTCAGTCTTTTAAACGAAGCCACTTTTCTCTGTGTCTATGTTTTTCTCTCAGCTCCATTTCATTGTGTACATCTTCTTTCTTTTCTACTGACTGTCTACTTTTGCTTGCTCATCCTGCCCATGTCCTGGAATGGCCACCCCATACTTGACTCTATGTTCCTTTTTATCTCAAGCACTGAGAGCACTACTTTGATTTCTGAGCTTCTCAATTCTGTGACCTGTTTCCCCAAAGGACTCATGACTCCAGCTCATTTTCTTCAAAACAGATTCAAGTTATTGACCCGGGAGATCAAGGTAACAGTTAACCTCAGGTCAAGAATCCACCCGCAGAATAATCCGGTATGGCTGGCGGCTGCGTCTTTTTGGTAGAAACAAAGCCACATCTGGCAAAGTCAAATAGAGGGGCATTCCGTAAAGGAACTGGTCAGTACCCTTTAAAAGTGTCAAGGCTCTGAAATAGAAAAACAGACTAGGTTTCGTCACAGTATGAAGGAAACTATTTAGACGGAAACTAAATGCATTGTGGGATCAGGTCCTGGACCAGAAAAAGGACATTAATGGAATGACTGGCAAAATTCAAGTAAGGTTTATAGATTAGTTAATACTCTACATGAATGGTAATGTCCTGGCTTCAGTAATTGGACTTACGAAAGATGTTAAAATTAAGGGAAGCTAGGTGAGAGGTACATGGAAACACTGTGGTATTTTGCAATTTTTTTGGAAGTCTAAAATACTTTCAAAATGAACACTGAAAAAAGCTCTTTTACTAACTCTCCATATCAATTAGATGACTTATACTCATACTTCATTAATATTCCATCCAATATGTGTAACACTGAACTCATTGAATAATGTTGATTTTTTAAACAAAATGAGAATGTGGGATTTGGTATTTATATTCTTTTTTTATATTATGTTGAATTTTTTTCAAGAGACAATCCCAAGAGACTTAATTTTGCTATTCTATCATTTTGGGTTCCCCCCCCCACCCGTTGCCTATCTTTCTGCTTCCTGGAGAAACTAGGTAAATACATTTATGTTTAAATTATTACTGCATCTCGAATCTTAGAAGATACAGATTCAATAATAAGGTTTAAAATCTGGAATCAGGCTTTGTTCCTTTTCTGGGGGCACTGTCCTATATGAGCCATAGCATGGGTTATGTTAACTCATATAAGGTTGTGTGGAGGCCCATCCTGGGCAGATTAAAATTCTCTCCAAAACCAGAAAGGCAGATGAATTCAGGAAGCATACAAAGTACTAAAATATTGGAAACAAGAACAGAGACCAGAAATGAGAAACCATTTCCTTTAACACTATATTACTTTTTTGGACTTTTTTTTTTTTTTTTTTTTTTAATTTAGACTCTTGCTTTTGTGTTTTAGAGGTAATGACATTACAACAGAACATAAAAAAACATACAAAATTTCCCTAGTTCAATTAATATTGTGTATAGTATACAATATGGTAATTGCTAATACTCATAATAAAATCTTCTCCCCAATCTTCATTAGATTTTTGCTGTACAGATATTATATGAATTAGGAAATATAATTCAATTTTTTTCTGGAATAGTTACATATAACTTGTTTCCAAGAAGTTCTTAGGAGTTTTAGTAGTCATTAGGAGTATAAGTAAGTTTACACAAGAGTCCTCATTGTGAGTTTTTATAGGAAAAAAGGAAGAGAAGGATACTGTGCAAGAATAAAATACACAAAAGATGACTTTTTAAGTTAATAAACTTTATTATATTTTGTCTCTTCTTTTCCTATATTCAACAATGCATTTGTAATTATAAAAGTAAATTCTGAATACATTCTGGTTTTTAACAAAATCCATTCAATATTGATATGTGAAGAAATGTGCACTCAATAATGTTTTTGGGAAAAGCTAGCAAATACAGATGTGAACGTTCACAACGCTAACTTAAAGATGGCAGAGTACTGCAATCTCTTTGAGACGGTGACAAGAAATGGTGGCTGGAGGGCACGGCACAAGAAAAGAATACTGCCTGGGAAAGTCTGGTAAAGACTCAGAAAAAGTCATATTTGGTTTAAGTTTGCAAGCACCATTCGAAGGTCAAAAAGTGATCAACCTACTGTTTTTCTTTGTATTACTAGAGCTCTGGGAAAAGGGCTGGCCATAAAGTAAGACCTGGGAAGCAAAGTATGTGCCAAGAACTTTGAAATATACAACTCCAGTTTTCTCTTAACCTGTTTAAGTCTACACTTATCCATCCATTGATCTATCTATTTATCATCATCATTCCCTTCAAATTATTTATTGAAGTACGCTGGGCTTCTATACTATAAAGGCTGACATCTAAATTTTAACCTCTCTGTATGTCCTGAAAAGCCATAACTATCCACTAAGAGAGCAATAAAACCACCCATAATGCATACCTACAACATAATTAGGTGAAAGAAAATACAATGAACTCAAAAGTTACATGTAAGTAGAGACATAATTGCCCCAAACCAGCAGAGTCAGCCCCTTCTGAATCAGAAAGGTGGAGAGTCTGCAGAAAAAAGGAGAGGGCACCAGGAGCGGAGGATGAAAAAACAGACAAAATCACTCTTGGAATGATAAATTCCTATCCTGCGTGGGGAAATGCTGACAGCAGACATGGTTGATCAGAACACAGCTGCTGCGGGGTTGAATGCAAGGGGTTTGCAAGTGAGTAGAATGAGAAGTGGAGTCTTGGGAAGGCTCTGCTTAAGAAGAGGGGGCTGATGTCAATGGAGGAAATGGCCCTTAGAAATTTAGTTATGATAGGAAAGAAGCATGAAGTAGAAATTAAAACAGAATTCTAAGACAATAAGACATACAAGTACTCTCTCTGGGGGAAAAAATGTTATTCACTAAAGAATCAGTACTTCACAAAAGAAACAGAAGAGGGTGCTCCTGAACTGGCAATGTAATAACTCATCAAAATCCCTTATTTTCGCTTGTATAAAACTGTTAGTTGGTCTATGAAAAAAAATTCAAAATCAACAGAAAATAGCAGATAATATTCATACTTTAAGAAATCAAGAATAAGAGTCATAATAATATAGCAAATGGAAATTTGCTACATTCCATCAAAAGAAAACAAAAACAAAAACACAAATGAGAAAATTGTAATGAATCTCAAGATATTTTGAAACAAGCATCTATAAACATAGAAAAACCTTTTGAATCAAAATTTAAAAGCTCTGAACAGACAAAAAGCATAAAGATAGAAGTGACCAAAATCAGAAAATAAATTAAAAAAAAAACTATTTGAGACTCAAACTAAATTACAAGCTGCCTAACAGAAAATAGATTCAATTGAAAATATAATAGGGATCATTGAGGAAAGACATAACAATAGTCAAGAGAACAAAACGAAATAAGCAAGAGGTAAAAAGAATCAGAAAATAATCATTAATATAGAGGATAAAGATAATCCAGTATATGTATAATTGGAATACATGGAGAAGAAGAAGAAGAAGAAGAAGAAGAAGAGGAGGAGGAGGAGGAGAAGGAAGAAGAAGAAGAAGAAGAAGAATGGGAGAAGGAGAAGGAGGAGGAGGATGAAGATGAAGAAGAAAAGGAAAATAGAACTAATACTTGAAACTATAATTCAAAAAGAAAATAACTATATCTATTGAAATGGCTCCCCATGTACTTGGAACATGGTCCCAGAACAATTTCAAGATATATACCAGTACACTCACACACCCCCCAACACATGTACATACACGTGCATGCGC
This sequence comes from Enhydra lutris kenyoni, assembly GCF_002288905.1. NCBI lineage: Eukaryota > Metazoa > Chordata > Mammalia > Carnivora > Mustelidae > Enhydra > Enhydra lutris. Next base: position 7,514,098 of record NW_019154124.1, read on the forward strand.
ACATGTGTTAAAAATATGTATGAACTGGGGCACCTAGGTGGTGCAGTTGGCTAAGCGTCTGCCTTTGGCTCAGGTCATGATCTCAGGTTCCTGGGATCAAGCCCTGTGTCAGGCTCCCTGCTCAGTGGGGAGTCTGTTTCTCCCTTTCCCTCTATCTCTCTCCCCACTCATGCTCTCTCTTGCACTCTCTTGCTTTCTCAAATAAATAAAAAAAAATTTTTTTTAAATATGCAAAAATTCAGGGGAGTACCATGTCCAAGAAAACTTCCTGAAGTACCCCACTTAATTAAACCAACCTTAATTCAACCAAGAGATAAGTGTAGAAAAGGACTAATAGTAATCATTCAATAGATTTAATTGTCAATATCAGAGCAGAACAAAGGTGGGAACAGGATTAATTGTTGCTTTGGTAATAGGTGGGAGTACAGAACACCACTTAAAATTAGCAAGTGAACAAGGGTCTTATAAAAGTATGAAGGTAAACATTAGAACACAAATATAGGCTGTTCTAAATGCCAAAACAAACAAAACCCCAAAGAAAACAGACTACACAGAGACAAAAACCACAATCATTAGAACATGACATTGTCAACAAATATAACATAAAATGACAGTTAAAATATAGAAATGAACACAATTTGCTTCTCTTAAGATTTTCTAATTAGCTCATAAAGGAAAACCCCAGTTTATCCTGTAAAGAACAGACACATTTAAACAAAGTTACTCAAAAAAGCTAAAAGTAAAGGCTTGGACAAAGATATACCACTCAGATAGAAAAAAATAAGACAACAGGAGGAATAGTCTTGCTATCAGATTTTAGAATTCAAGTCAAAAGCATTAATAAGAATAAGGAACATTAGGGGCACCTGGGTGGCTCAGTTGGTTAAGCAACTGCCTTCAGCTCAGGTCATGATCCTAGAGTCCCAGGATCTAGTCCCACATCGGTGGGGTGTCTGCTTCTCCCTCTGACCTCTCCCCTCTCTTGCTCTCTCCTCTCATTCTATCTCTCAAATAAATAGATAAAATCTTAAAAAAAAAAGAATAAGGAACATTATAATGATGAAGGTCATAATTCATAATGAAGATATAACGGTAACTATCTGTATGATAAATAATACAAACCACCTTTATAAAACTTCATAACTATAGGAAGTGTGAGAAGAAATAGAATTACATTAATGACAAATATTTAAGACTGCTCCCAGCTGAAGATAGGTCAAACTGACAAAATAACACATATAGAAGAACTAAATGTGATATAATTAACTAGGAAAATCTTTTCGTTCTCCCCCCCATCTCTTTTTCTAGTTTTAGACCTCCATCATAGGGAATATATATTCTTTTCAAGTACTCACAGAACATTCTCCAAAATTGTCTACATATTACATTATAAAAAGTCTTAATAAGTTCCACAAAGCGGAAATTAATGCAGTCATCAATGACCATAATGTAATAAAATCTAGACAGTAATAATAAAATCATAATCAAAAGAACTTTCATCTAGAAATTAGAAACTCCAAATAAACAAATTTTGTGCCAAAAAGGAACTGCAAACTGAAACTGTCAAATTCCTAGAAGCAACGAGAATGAAAACACTAAGCAGCAAAATCTGTCAGGTACAATGAAAACAGTGATCAGAGAAAATTTTATGTCATATATATATGAATAAAAATAATAAAGGTGAGTTCCTAATTCAAAAGCTAGAAAAAGAACAACAAAGGAATTTCTCAAGGAAAAAAAAAAAAAAACATAAAAAAAAAAAAAAAAAAAAAAAAGAATTTCTCAAAGAAAAAAAAAAAAAAACACAAAAAGAAAGACAAAAGAAAAAATTCATGTTAGATAACTGAAAAATAGTAAGAGTAACCAAAATGCTGCTTCATTTTAAAAATCAGCAAAATAAACATACTAATTTAGGATTAAAAGATAAGTCACATAGAACAAAGTAAGGAAGGACACAGGGAAACAATCATAAAAACTGTAGAATATGTTGCACAAACCTATGCCAACAAAATTGAAGATCTAAATGAAATGGATAATTTCTTAGGAAAATAGAATTTATCAAGATTGGATCCAGTGAAGATGCAGAAACTTAAATAGATTTTTAGTCAGTGTACCATACTAAACTCCAAATGGGGAAGAAACAAATGAAACAATGTGATAATAGTAGGTATAAATTCCTTTATAAATTGGGTGTGAGGAAAGGCTTTCCTAGGATTCAAACTTGGTGAATTTGAGTACATAAAAGCAACAAAGAATTTCTGCACAGTCCAAAACATCAAAGTCAATGTGACAAGATTAATGACAAACTCAGAGAAAAAGATTTGTAACATATTATTAGTGATAAAAAGCTGTTGTCCTTCCAAAAGAACTTCTATTTTTTAAAGATTTATTTAATGTATTTATTTTAAAATTTATGTTATTTATTTTTTATGTTATATTATTTATCTTATTATTTATTTATTTATTTATTTTGAGAGAGAGAGAGTGAGTGCACAAGCAGGGGGAAGGGCAGGAGGAGAGGGGGAGAGAGAGAGAAAAGCAGACTGCCTGCTGAGCACAGAGGCCAACTTGTGGCTGGATCTCAAGATTCTGAGATCCTGATCTGAGTTGAAATCAAGAGTTGGGCACTTAGCTGACTTAGCCACCTAGGCATCCCCATAAAGAAGTTTTAAAAAGTGAAGGAAAAAAAAGACTAAAAACTTGATAGAAGTGTGCAACTGCCAGGAAAGACGGTTTACAAAAGTATTCACAAATGTCCTTTATACCTGAAAAGATGACCAATTCCTTTATCACAACAGAATTCCAAATCAACACTATATTGCTATACCACTGCTTACCTACCAGACTGGCAAAAATTAAAAACCTTGAGGACACCCTCTTTAAGCAGGGTTGTAAAGGAACTGGCCCCCTCCCACCATGGTGGTGGATGATCAATACGGTGTACTGTCTCTTGAGGGGAATTAGGCATAAAATAGACACGTTACCTTTTGATCCAACAATCCTTCCTCTAAGTTTCCATTTTAACCACAAAAAATCCCCACAAATGTACAAAGTTATTCACTGCAGTATTATTTTACTAGCAAACTATGGAAGCAAGCTCAATATCCAGTCAGAACAAGTTTTAAAAAAACCCCAAACACAGTCTACGCACAGGGTGCACCATTGCAGAGCTGCGAAACCTGTAAGAAAAATCGCTAGGGTCTGCTATAGTGATCTGTGTGATACTTTACTAAACAAAAACATTCCTATGCTTATTTAAAAAAAATACATAAGAAATAGAGCCAGAAACTAAAGAAACTGTTTAATTAAAGGAGTAGTACAGTAGAGTCAAGGGTTAGGAAAGGGAAGAAGGCTTCTTTATAAACCACGTATTGACATACATTTATTTGAAAAAAAAAAAAAGGCAAAACCCAACAAAAACTAAATAAAACAAGATGAAAAAAATAACCTGAAATTGAATACAAACAAAGCAAATGGACCAAACTGTATATGAAATTGCTAACCATGCAGGGTTTTAAAAAAAAAAAAGGAGGGGGCAAGTACTAGAGAAATTATAGAATTACAGATTTGGGGATCAAGTTTTCATTATACAAAACCCCAGAAGATAAAAGCAGTGAGAAAATATCATTGAGGTTCAAAAGGAGAATAACTATATTTATAACACTGCACAATTTTGGTATGCTTTCCTCATAGAGACTGGGAAGCCTGGCGTTAATTTACATTAGTTGTTACGCCTGTGAGTCTGGAGTTTAGGTTCCTTTTGAAAGAAAAAGCTGCAATAACAAAGTTTCAAGAGTATGGGGTGGGGCAAACACTAATTGTAGTGATTTAGACCTAAGGCCAGACTAGAATTTACTAATTCAGAGGGGAGGAAGAGGCCTCTAGAAAGAACAGGTTTGGTGAAATTCTCCCCCACGGATAACTGTTCTTAAACTGACAGTGACCTTAGGAGAGCCCATAGGTTCTTTGGGCGCTGTGAAGGCTGCAGAGTGGATTCCATTCATTATGAGAATCTGTCCTTCTAGATCATCATCATAATCTCAGAACTACTGCAGACACTGGGCATTTGGCTTTCAGTGAAACGTTAGGTGTAAAGTTATCGCGGTAGGCAAGTTACAAAAGCCAGGTAAGGTCAAAGCAGGTTGTTTCCTCAGTGAGGCTCTATCAGAGTTTTGCCACCTTTGTGGGGCCAGGAACGGCATTTTGGCTTCAGGATGCAAGGCCTTATTTAGAGATGAATCTCGGCTGATGAGGCTAAGAAGAGGAAAAGCTTAGGGAAGAGGTCAGGCCCACAGTAGGAGGCTGGAGAGAGAGAGATTTCTTCCTCCTTACTGGTCATATTTTCCCCGACAGGAAGATCAGTCTGCTCTATGGGTTGCTCAGCTCCAAATGGGGAGTGCAGACAGGTGCGAGGTCTGGGAGCTAAACAACTCGTACCAGGCTCTCTCATGCTAGAATAGTCTCTACATTTTAATTGTTGACTCAGAGTGAACACTGATAAATAATGGGGGCTTTAAGAATTATTTAGCCACCATTTTCCAGGGAGTCAAGAAGAAGACAGGTTATGAGAAAGGAAAAAAAAAATTAAAAAATTTGCTTTAATTCTCCACTGTCCCTTATCACTGAAGATTTCAAAGATTTAGAAAAAAAATAACTAAGGTAAATGGCCACATTTTACCATGGTTTTTGGTTTTGTTTTTTAAATTTGAGTGGTGGTTGTGATTGCTGTTTTCTTTTTATGCCCCTGAAACGACTGGCTTTCAACAGGATATTCTATGGTTTTGTGCTTCAAAGTGTTCTTGATGAGATTTGGATGTATTAGTCTAAGTGAAATTTGCAATTAGTCACTGATGGCATTCTCTAATGTAACTCTCATAATGTAACATTCTGAGCCCCTCTTTTCATTCACGAAATATTTATTGCTCATCTACTTAGAGGGAAGCAGCAGCTAGGGTATAAGAGTGCAAGACGGAGTCTTAGTATCCATGGAACTGACGGTACCAGGCAGAGCCAGCCTTTAAATACTTTCACTAATTATTAATTCATTATATTTTATAATATGTGCAACTAAGAGAAATACATGTATATCTTATTCTACCTAAATCCTCAGGTAATTTTTGAAGAGCTTGGAATCACAGGTTGTTACATTTCATGGATATAATTCATTACGATTGATTTAAATAATCCTAATGCAGTAAGTCAGCACCACTCTTGTCAATTGGGTATTTTGGGGTGAATTCACACAACAGATGTCATTTTTCTAGTGGAACAGTCTTTTTAAATTGAATAAATTTGATATATACAAGGAAGTTCTACTATTTAAAATCTCTGGGGACAACTAAATATTGAACATCAATACAGTTAAAGAGTTGGAAAAATGAAATTTAAAATTTACTTATGTTTATTATATTGGATGAGCTGAATTCTACTTAGGAATATGCCCTAATTTCATTTTCTACTTAGTATGCAGCCTCAGAGCACTGTTTAATGAAAATGCCACTTAGACCAGTGAAACGGATCAGACTGAGCCCAGATCTGGGGTTGCTAAACTAATGTCAGAAGGATGAACGAGCTCTCTGTGATGGTGCTGTCTGAGGCCCCTTCTACCAATCCTGGGTGCAAGGAAGCACTGTGACAGTTCTACAAGCCCTTAGATAGTAGCAACATTTTCCTCTTGCTGTGATACTCATGGATCCTAAGGGACTTGCCTGCTTAACAGATAAGCAAGCTGGGTATTTGTCAAATCGGGGTGATGTGGGGTTGTCATAGAGTCTCATTTTATCTGGTCTACTAAGCTTTGCGATTTTTCTGTCAGAACAAAGTAGTAGTTCATATACATTTTTGAAAAGGACACTGAAAGAGAAAAATCAGTAAAAACACTAATTGTCAATATTTTCTGGGAAGAGGAAGGACAAGAGGATAGCTTCCATATTTTCCATTTGTGGTGTGGGGTGGTTTTCAACATTAACAGAATAGGCAGTCTGACCAAGTTCACAGTGCTCTGTTTTATACTTGTTCTAGGTGGAAAAATATACTTCTCAGCAGTACCTGTCACAGAGAGACCACTGAGTGTGAAAGGTGCTGAGAGTTGAGAAATAAGGCAGGGAACTGCTTTTCCCATACCATGAAAGGAGGAAGTTGAATATTCAGAGTGTAACTGTAACAATGAGATTTCTGATTCCCCACCTGGTATTAATCTAAGGCGCTACTGCTGCCTATTAAAATTTAATGACAGAAATGTCCACATACAGACAATAAATTATATTTATATAGCCAGATGTGTGGGGGATTGGCCAAAATAATTTCCTGTCCAGATTATTTTAGTTAGATCCCGAAGTAGAGATATTGGAATCACAATCTCTACCCCACCATATCTTGGCAATACAGTGTAGGGAACTGTGTCTTGACAGGACATAAACATCATTTTTTTTTTTTTTAAGGAGGCTCCATTCCTGGTGTGGAGCCCAATGTGGGGCTTGAACTCAATGCCATAAGATCAAGACCTTAGCTGAGATCAAAGAGTCAGATATTAACTGACCGAGCCACCCAGGGGCCCTGACATAAGCATCTTTAAATTTGAGGTGGGTGAATGGTATTAATGTTACAAATACACCTTCAGTTAGGTTACAGTTAATCTCAAGTCATGATAATACCAGCCAGTATCAAAAAGCAACCAAGTGCCTATTAACAGAGACTGTACTGGCACTGCCTTCATATGTGAGTGTTCACTTCAAACATGGGGTTTTGTTAAAAGGGGGAAGTGGGGCAATTTTAATGCAAATCCTGAGTTTCCTAATCCACATAAAAACAGAATGAAAGGTCATTAGTAAGTTCCTAGCACAAAAGAGGGCAGGACATTTTTCCCAATGATTTGGCCGCTGTGATGGACCATGAATATTCCCCTGTTTAGCTCTGGCCCATCTCTGCAGTGTTCTTAGACAGAAGGACTGGATTAGACAGAGGGATAGGGAAATGAAATCTCATCCTAATCAAACAAAAAATCCTTTTTGGTAAGATTTTAAAAATAAGGGCACCGGGATGGCTCAGTGGGTTAAAGCCTCTGCCTTCAGCTCAGGTCAAGATCCCAGGGTCCTGGGATCGAGCCCCACATCGGGCTCTCTGCTCAGCAGGGAGCCTGCTTCCCTTCCCCTCTCTCTGCCTACCTCTCTGCCTAATTGTGATCTCGGTCAAATAAATAAATAAAATCTTTAAAAAATATTTAAAAAATAAGGTAGTGAGGTATGATATAATATTTTTAAAATAGGGGATTTGGAATTAATAGTAGGTACTGCATTACTGATTTGCATCACGGTGGAAGGAAACAGAAACATAAAAAGAAAGCTGAGAGTTGGGTTTCCTAATGCTATCTACAGAAAAAGACCTGGAATAGAAAACATGATGCCTGATGTGCCTGCAAGCTATCCCGATGCCTAAAACACAGGGAAAATCTTGGAAACTGCTTCACCTCAGTGAAAAATATTACTCTTATAAAGCTGTCAGAGTCGGTCTGAGCCTGGGTTCTCTGGCATGAAAAAGCCAGTCAATCCCACAAATTAGGCTGCCCTGCAGACGTGTCTAACTTACAAGCCAGGCTTTCAGGAAATGTGAAAGGCTCAAGTGGAACCGTGATTCGTACCTGTGGTAACACTGGACTGTGTGGAAATCACACAGGCAGTGACAGTGTGATATGAGGTGGGATTCAACAACTTTGTAAGACTCGACATTTAAAAAGTCAAACTTTTCAACAGCAGGGGCACTGTGCAGAAACAGCACACGGACCCTTCTAGAGGGCCGAATGGTCTAATAGAGGAAATCAATAATTTTTAATCTGTAGCAGCCTTTTGAGGTAAAAAGCACTGGAAATATTAATTTGCACACAGAATATCACTAACTAAAGTATTAATTGATATGATAGTTGGGTCAGGGTCTTAGGTGACATTTTCACTTGTAGTCTCAGATTCTTCTCTGAGGAAAGGCTAGCATTGCCAGAATCACCTCTGCTACACAAAGGGCATATAGTCCACATATTAATATACCTTTCTTTTTCACGTTCTCAATGGGTGACTTTCCCTTCATTTAAGCACTTGTTTATTTTAGGAAATTTAGGCCTACTTAAGTGGGGATCTAAAGAGGAAGAGTTAAGAATCGATGTCTGACTTCCATTCACCTTGGATGGGAGTAGAACATGGAGGTGGAAAGCCCCGGAGACAGGACTCAGGGTATGGAGTCCTCACAACTCTGGACAAGGGCCAGAACTGTAACTTGGGCAGATGTAAGCCGTTCTGCAACAGACCAGCAAAGACCAAGAACAGCTTCTGACCCCAGACCCTCCTGCATTACCATAGGGATACATGCTCATCTACTACATGGTTCCATCTTAGATGAGAGCAGACAAGAGACCTGTTGGGGAAAAAATCTGATAGAGAATTTGAGCTTTAATATTGGCAGGTTAGTGCCTGCCTTCCCCTCCCCCACCACCTCAACAAGGCTATTTTAAACAAAAAGGGCAGAAAAAGGCCCTAAGTTGGCAGGTTCAAATTTTCTTATCCTCCACCAAAATAACCAAGGCTCCAAAGCAAATGATTAGTTATATAAAATTACAGTATATAAAGTTTGCTTACATATGAGTTGTAGTTTGCAAATACCAACCCTGCTGTAATAGCATTAAGTCAAAATGAAGTTGAGTATTTAAATAGATACATTTGACAGAAATGGTATAGGTGTTTGCATCCAACAAAGCTGATTTGAATGTTGGGTTTTCTTGGACAAGCGTCAGTTTTTTTACCCTGCTCCATGTTATAAGGAATAGAAATGTAGAGTACCGGACGTGCTTAGCACTCAATCAACGTCAGATGCTACTATGACTACAACTACTGCTGTTGCTACTCCGTCATCACCATCACCATCATCACCATCATCATCATATCACCATAATCATCACGGCTGTCAGTGGTAATTGTAATAGCAGCCATAGTAGCACCTGATGGCATAATGGGTGCCAAGGGAACTCATAGTCCATACTTAGAGTTTAGGGCAGGTAACAATCAGGTGTGGTTTTGCCTCATTATTGGAAGAAGGAGGTTTCCTGAAATTATCTGAAATACAGAAAACAGCTGATGAAAGTGGGTGTGGAAAATGTGGACTGGAAAATTATTAAGTAGGTGAATCCCTTTCATTCTTTTTTTCCCACGCAAACTTGCCTTGAAGGCTTCAGAAATAGAAGACTGACATTTAGCAGTGGAGCTGGAGTGATGGGAGAAGGGACCTGAATTATAAAGAAGATACTCTGGTAGAAAGGGAGGCAACTGGGGTTCATAAGGAAAACTTTGAAGACAAATACAATTATGTCTGATTATAATGTTCTATTTGATATACATATAAGTGACTTTTTCCAGAGATATTATGCTCTGGCTTTTTGTTAGGAAAAAAAGCAAAGTACAAACACATTTAAAATAGTTTCTTTAAAAAAATGCATCAGAGTTCAAGTGCTCAGAGATGGTTTTTTAAAAAAGAAAACAAGAAACTGTATCGAAATAGTGATGGTACTTATTTCTGCATAAAGAGATCTCAGTGTTTTTTTTCCCTTCAAAAAAATTAGTTTCTTTATTCACAAATGAAAATCACATCAGGACTACAAATACAGCGCTTTAAGTAACAACTATAATTAAGATAACAGTGATATTTCCATTAAGACATTCTCTTTGATCTGGTGACATTTTTCTTTCAATAAAATTTTGTGATTAAAAATCTATTTCTGCTCAAAGATCAATTATTGTTGCTCAGAGATAATACTTGAAAATAAAAGAGAAGTCTGTGTTTTAGAATTTCTGTTAGAAAAAGGATATTTTTTCCACCTGGCAAATAAATAAAAGGTGACAAAGAACCTGCAAGTTACTTTATTGGTGTTGAAAATTAGTATACTATACTCAGCAAACTAATAGAAATACATATGAGATAGTCCTAAAGCTGCTGTGATTTAGGAAGTTCCATGTTCCACAGTGAGAGGGGAGAGCTGGAAAACTCAGGAAGCCCAGATATCACACGACAGACTGAGAAGGATTCCATGGGAAGCGAAGAAAAAGAAGCAACAAAGAAAGAGAGAAGAAGAATCCAGTACACTACTGAGAAAAGATACTTCGTACTACCGAGTTCTGAGGACTACGTCATCACCATCTGCTTCTTCTCCTTTATGGTGAAAAACTATGAGGACAGCATATCTTACTCATCTTTGTATTCCCCAAATCTAATATTAAATGCTCAGCACAGGAATTTGTTGAAGGAATAAATGAGCCTGTGCCCACTGTGGAACCGGGAAAGATAAAAGGTCATAAACCTGCATCTGAAGAACAACCTCAGGTTGGGAAGCACAAGAAATTTTGACTTTCTATGACATTAATACCTTAGCGGTGTTGTTATGCTATGTTATGCTATTTATTTTTTAATATGTTATGTTTTATATGTTGTGTTTTTTATTTTTTCACAAATGTTAATTCAACTTTTAGTGAGGTATTCTTGTGGTGAGAGTGTTTGCCCCATATTTCAAATATTTCCAGATGTGCTGGGTTGGGGTGGAAAGAGAGAAGAAAGAGTTGATATTGGCCATGTTCCAGAAAGCTAACTTCCTACCTTGTCGTTTCTCTAACACAGGTGTTGGGATTAAAGAAAATGTTTTAGTAAAGAATATGAAAAATAGGCATTAGAGTTTTAGTCATGTTGGTTTTGGTAGCACAGATTTTTTAGTTTTTTTTTTTTTATTTTCCCTTTACAGATATCATGTACTTTTAATAATGAGACTAATACTATCATTGTTTATATTTTACAATAATATGGATGACATGATACTGTGCAAGATTTTTATATTTTCTTAGTTTAATTTTGCAAACAATAATGCACGTACATTTTCAAATTTATTCTTCTATATTTGAGACCTAGACATGATCTTTTATTGAGACAGATCTCAAATTTCTCTCAAACTCTTCCTATATTCCTATATTTAAACTTCCTATATTTAAACTCTTATTAGACATAGAATTTATTATAAGAGAAGTTGCCCAATATCACATGTTTTCAGCAAAATACATACAAAAAATGAGACTATTTTGAAAATCATAGGCATGAAAGAAACTTTCAGATCCCATTGGCCTCATTTCCATTTCTTCTATTGGGCTCTATATTTGCGGTAGTGGAGAGAGATATGGATCAATGCCATTTATTTTATATTATTCACTCTTTATTCTGCATTTGACCATTGCAAGATTCATTACTCATTTGCACAAGGCTTATTTAATACTGTACTAAGAATTAGAGATTAAATTTTTCTGCAGAAGGGGTTCCAGTATACAAGCATATTTTGGAGATATTGTGGATTTTGTTCTAGACCACACCATAAAGCAAATATTGCAATAAAGCGAATACTTTAATAAAGCAAGTGAAATGAATTTTTTTAGTTTCCCAGTGCATAAAAAAGTTGGATTATATTCTACTGTAGTATATTAAATGTGAAGTAGCATTATGTTTGAAAAAATGTACATACCTTAATTTAAAAAGTGCTATAACATACTAACCATCATGCCAGTCATAATCACTGATCACAGATCACCATAATAAATAATAATAATGGTAAAGTTGAAATACTGGGAGAATTACCAAAATGTGACACAGAAACACTAAGTGTGTTTGAAAAATGGCACCGGGGCGCCTGGGAGGCTCAGTGGGTTAAAGCCTCTGCCTTCGGCTCAGGTCATGATCCCCGGGTCTTGGGATCAAGCCCTGCATCAGGCTCTGCTCAGCAGGGAGCCTGCTTCTCCCCCTCCCTCTCTCTCTGCCTGCCTGTCTACTTGTGATCTCTGTCTGTCAAATAAATTTAAAAAAAGAAAAAAATATTAAAAAAAAAAAAGAAAAAGAAAAATGGCACCAATAGACTTGCTCAATGCAAGGGTACACAAATCTTCAATTTGTTAAAAACAAAAACCAAAAACCAAAATGGGAAACCTCAGTATCTTTGAAGTGCAATAAAGTGGAGCACAATAAAATGAGGTGTGCCTGTATAGTTACAGGGAGATAGGTAAGTAGGAGAAATTCTATAAATTGGGGAATGTTATGGTAGAAGGATGTACAGGTGTTCAAACGAAAGAATGACCATTTATAGGAGGGACTGGGGTGGATAGTAGATGCTTCACAGAGAGTTTCCCTAGAGCTTTGTCATAAAATAGGAGTCAACATTTACCTGGCAACCTTACTTACTGAGGGGAGTTTACTCTACATTGAAAAAAAAATGGCATTTAATCTTGATAAATGCTATTTATGTTCCTATCCCAACCTATCCAGGATGTTATCTTTTACATTTTCCATGGGCAAAATTATACCCTTTCCCATCTCACCTTAGTTTTTTAGCACCATAGAAGTATTAAAATAAGCTGTAACTGATTGATATGTATCAGGCACTGTGCTGAGTGCTTTACATGAATTCTCTCATTTGATCTTCATGGCAACTTTATGTGGGAATGGGGGGATATTCTTTTACTGCACTAGGCAGTTAATTTATTTGCCCAGTGAAATTCTTTTTGATGAGGGTGAGAAGTGGCCGAGCTGGAATCCCTTTGAAGAGAGGGTTCCTTTATTGACGGTCTCTCTTAGAATTCCCAGTGTCCTGGGGCGCCTGGGTGGCTCAGTGGGGTGGGTCTCTGCCTTCGGCTCAGGTCGTGATCTCAGGGTCCTGGGATTGAGCCCCCAATCAAGCTCTCTGCTCAGCGGGGAGCCTGTTCCCCGCCCCCCACCCATGCCTGCCTCTCTGCCTTGTGATCTTGTGATCTCTGTCAAATAAATAAATAAAATCTTAAAAAAAAAAAAAAAAAGAATTCCCAGTGTCCTAAATATTGGTAAGAAAATGGAGAGAGCCACAAGCAAAGAAGGATCTGGCCAACTGTGCATCCCCCTTTATGATGCATGCTTCCGAACTCTGAAATAATTTCCACACTGTTCTTCAGGAAGAGTCTAAATTCAGTGTTTTTAAATCTTTCGGTATTGCATTTCCTTGGTCTGCGATAGATGTAGTGAAAATCTGCTTTGGTTGTACAGAAAGACATCATCATACAGCACCCCAGCTAACATTAGAGTCATAATGTAATCATCAGTATTTATGTAATAACACAGGTTATATTTGTGAGGACACTCAAAAACATTAGAAACTAAAAATTCTTCTGGCCCTCATATGACAAGAAAATATGGATGTACTTGGAAGTCTATTTCATTTTATTTGAATTATAATGCCATCTGCCAAAACTCACTCTCTCAAAAAGTACGGCTCTGACGGCATCAGAAAGGAACTTTGTGTGAGAAATAGGCATCTGTTTTTTACTTAATTTATAAAAGACACATTTTGTTTGCATTCATAAGGGCACTTTGCAAATTTACTACCCAATTAATATGTCATTCTGTGACGATGACAAAATAACCAGATTCTTAAACGAGTCTCATTTCTTCTGTTTTAACTTTATAAAGCATGAAAAGATTATATGGTGTGGCACAGAAATTTACTCTTTCAATTTACAGTAATGTCATCTTTTCTCTATGAGGATGACACTACTAGCAACATCTGGGCCTTAGCGTCAGGTAATTTCTAATAATGATAGTGAATTTGTGCGCCATCGTCCCTGCCTGGTTCTTACTGTGATAGGAAGTTTGTACATTTGTGAAATAATGAATAGCATTTACCTCGAGTTAGAGACTGTGGAAGAGAATGAAACAAATTAAGTTTCTGAGAATGGGGTCCAAAATTATAAATTCGTTGAAAGTGAGTGGTGAGAGCTAAAGCCGGTCAAATGTCTGTCCAGCTCTTCTGCAGAGATACAAAGAAGACTCTGTACTTAACATGGTAGACACGGTAGAGGGGATACACAAACAGATAAGATCTTCACCTTTGAATAATTTATAGTCTACTCCGAGAGGTAAGAACATCTAATGTAAAAATGGAAACAGATCCCTAAAGAGTATTTAGGAATGAAGGTGCAGGGGTGACTTAGTATACATAAATGTTATATGATTTCACAGTAAGTCTATCTTTAATTTTCAATCGCTTCAGGATTTCATTGATTTTCAAGTAGAATCATGAAGGAAGCCAAGAATGGGAGTAGGGTAATACTTAGGAAAAAATGAGGTGAGTTCAGGCATGGGTTAGGGAGAAGTAGGTGGGGAAGGTGTAGTTTTGCAGGGAATGAACATGGTAATGTATGTACATTGTAATATAATTATCTATTTGGAGGAGGAAATTTATGTTAGAAAATAATAAATGGAAAAGCTGTGTATGTACTGTAGATCAATTGATGGATTTTTTAAAAAGTAAACTCTAGGGCGCCTGGGTGGCTCAGTGGGTTAAAGCCTCTGCCTTTGGCTCAGGTCATGATCTCAGGGTCCTGGGATCGAGTCCCGCATCGGGCTCTCTGCTCAGTGGGGAGCCTGCTTCCCTCTCTCTCTCTCTCTGCCTACTTGTGATCTCTGTTAAATAAATAAATAAAATCTATAAAAAAAAAAAAGGTAAACTCTACCTCCAGTGTGGGGTTCAAACTCATGAACCTCAAGATCAAGAGGAGCATACTCTACAGATGGAGCCTGATGCAATGTTTGTGAATACTGGGTTGAAGAGTCTTAAGTAATTAGAAACCATTGTCGTGTCCAAAAAGGTGGTGGTGGGGGGATATATTTGGAGAAAACCTTAAGTAGATACTTGCATTCTTGATATTTGTACCATTCGTATAAAGCACATACCCACAACAGTGCTTACGATAAAATAGAAGAATGAATGATTAGAACAAGGAGGTAATGAGCTGGTTATTCAAGGGGACACCTGCATTTCCGTGGCTGCCCTGATTCAAGCCCTCTTTCCTATATTTTATTTCCTATATTTTCTTGTATTTTTCTCCATAGCAATGGGAGTGGGGTGCTATGTCCAACTACAGAAGAGGAAAAGCCCAGACACTTGATTTCTCTAGAAACTTGAAAACTAGGATATGGACCTATTTATTTTAATCCAGATTTGGGCAATACAACACAACCACCTGAAATTTTGAATCTGGAGTTCGTGATGCAAAGAAGCAGCAACAGTGAAGAATTTATTCTAGTGACAGAAGAGACTGCTACAGCCGGTTCTGGGGGCGGCCACGGCAGCTTCGCCAGACAGAGCAGTGTCTTTCTTGGCCTGTCCTTGATGACCCTGGTTGAGATTCTGGGTAGGAAAATTTCCTTTTTCTTCTTTTCCAAGCCTGCTTCCTCCCTCCCCCAACCCCCCGCCACTTCCCTACCTTCCTCATGATTTTGTAAGCTTCCCAAAGCCTTTCAAAAAAATTCATTTTCTGCATAAAAGCAGAATCAGTTTCTGTGTCTGTACTTAAGAACTCTGATGAATGTATTCCAGGCAGGAGATGATTAGGATCCTACTTGGGGACAGTGATGATGGGCAGAATGAAGAAAGGACACAAGTGAGAGACACCTACAGATCTGGTAACTGGCAAGACATTGCTATTCTGTTCCTGCTTCATGACACTGTTTGCTGGAATATGTGCATGACATTGCCTAAGGGATAAAACAGAGTGAAACAAAATATTTGCAAGTATATACCCCAACGGATTCATAATAAAGTGTTTGTGGAACATGAGGATATAATGTCTGTAAGTGTGATATTTCTTCAGAGGATAGAGTAAACTGGGGGAGTAGTGGTAAACATAAATGATTTTTTTAAATAAAAATGTCTTTCTATAGAAGGAAAGAGTGAAGCTTTCATGAGTCACTATACTTTTCAGACTATGTATATGCTTCTAAGAACCATGCTAATTGTTGTTTTCATTGACTTTTTGGCCTTACACCAGCACCTGTTGCCTAAATTTAAGCATGGCTGAAACTGTATCATAGTCTTTACACCCCAACAGGTTTCCCACTGACTTGTTCTTAGTGATCAGCATTGCAGCTATCCCATACCCAAACTAGAATGAGACCCAACATGAATTTCTTCCTCTTCCTTCTGATTATTCAATAAGTCCTTTATTCCACTCCTTAATCTTCTCACATAGAGTTCCTCACCCCTCCATTCCTGTTATTGTTGCTAAAATCTCGTTTCTTACCTGGAATTTTGCAGTTGTTTCCCAATTGGTCTCTTTGCCTCTTCCTTATCCCTTCCAATCCACCCTATTTCCTACTACCATAGTACACATCCAACAAATGCAGATTTGTTCATTCATTTCCCCATCTAGAACTTCTTTGGTCCCATTCATTCCCTTTGCTTTCTAGTCAGCATGGCATACTAGGTCGGTTATGATCTGCCATGATCTCATCTCTCCAAGTATATCTCCTTTCCCACATAAACCTTTTGCGCTCAGACTTTTCTTCATGCTCAGGCTCTACAACAGTCCCTTGACTCTTGGTTTTTACATATGCTGTTTCCTTTGTCTGGAGCCTACTTCTTACTTCCTTTTCCTTGCTAAATTCTGTCTTCTATGACTCAGATAAGTTCCTGCTTAAAAGTGTCCCCTGACCATCATTCTTAGCAGGTAGCCATGAATATACTTCTATAACCCAGGCTCAAATGTTACAGCCTTTATCATTTGTAATATAATAGTTGATTTTTCTCATCTTTCTCCACCATTAGATAGTGGGGACTATGGGGACCACATAGTTCATTGATTTTTGTATCTTCATATCTCAATGAGCTTTGTATTTCTAGCATCTAGGCTTTGCCCAATTCATATATACATATATTGTTGTAGGGATGAAAAGAGCACATATTCCTTATGAACTCCGAAAGATATTTTATAGCTATACTTTGGTTAATTTTATCATCAAAAACCAGTACTTTTTACAAAGGTGAGGGAAGGTCTAAGGTATTTTCATTACCCATCACTTGGTCTACAATAAACCTGGATCTGTAAGATACAATATACCATTGTTTCCAAATCTTTAATAGTCAAAATGCTAGATCTTTTGAAAGAGGAGGATAATTTATTAAGCAGCATTCTTGCCCCAAGGGGAAGGAAAGTTCAGAAAGGTGTCTTGCCTTTTCCTCCAACTTCAAAACAGATTTTCACAGACAGGGTCCTTTAGTAGCTCTTATTTAATGCAACTATCTCTTGTACTATGGGAAAAACAGAAGAGAAAATGGGGGGGGGTACAGATAAAATAAAAGGAATAAGAGATTATGAGATAAACAAAGTAAGAAAAATCCTTAAAAGTTTAAAGTCCACTGAGAAGAGAAGGGAAGAGAGGAGACAAGAGAAAGCCTCCCAGCTCCATGCCTACTAAGATTCAACCTCAACAGAAAATTGGTATTGTCTTCAGCTTTTGGCTTCTTTCCCAGTGTTCTGTTCAAAGAATCCCCTCATCTTCTTCACCCAGCTCTTCAAGGTCAAAAAACATCTACAAATAATCAGGCTTTGACTCAGTCTGTGTGGCAATTGAACTGTCTGCCCCTTCGCAGTTCAGTATGGGGAGGGGACAGAAATGACCTGACACAGAAACTCTGGGATCTAGCATTATAGATACTTTGCTAGTTACTTAATACATTTTCAACCTCAGATTAACTTGGAATACCATACTAAAGAGAACAAGTTCTACACAGGTGCTATTATTTTTTAATTTTCTACTATGAATGCAGTTTTCCTAATAAAAAGAACTTGGAAGACTTATCATGACATTGAGAAAAATATCAAGAATGATGAAAGTGCAAATACATTCTTCTTTTTTTAACTGGAGATTTTTTTCTTGAGGTATAATTGACATTATATTAGTTTCAGATGTGCAACCTAATTGACACTCATATATATGTGAAATGACTAGCACAAGTCCAGTTAATAATCCTTCACTATACATCATGGTAATTTTTTTCTTGTGATGAAAATTTGTAAGATCTATTCTCTCCGCAAACTTTCAAATGTGCAAAGCAGTATCATTAACCATAGTCACCATGCTGTACATTATATCCTCATGACCTTTATTTTATAACTGGAACTTTGTACCTTTTGACTCTTTCAGCCATTTTGCCCACCTCCCAGTCCCTGCCTCTGAAAACCATTAGTCTGTTCTCTGTATCTACGAGCTTGTTTGATTTCATTTTAGATTCCACGTAGAAGTGATATTATATAGTGTTTTCTTTCTCTGTCTGGCAATTACATTCTTAATCATTTGTTTTGTATAAGATGGTATCCATTTACCATACTAAAATGGGACTAAAAATCGATACCCAAGATCCAGAAAAAAGTTCATGGAAAGTCATATTGATTGTAATAAGAATGCAGAGATCATGGACAATACTGTCTACAGAAAATAGAGCAAAACATTTTTCCACAAGGAAAGAGACCACTCTTGAGTGTTGGAATAGCCTCCTTATCACTGCTGAATTGCTGGGTCTAGTCCAGTGCCAGAAACATAGTAGGTAGTCAAGAAACATGAATGGAATGAATTAGGAAATTTGGAGAGAGTGTACCAATAGTTTTAAAATGACTTCTTAAGGTAAGTTTAAAAATAATCAAGATAAAATATAATCTCCACATAGCAAAGTGATTGAGGAAAGAACAAGCCAGATAAAACCATACTCCATAAAAACAAACAAAAAAACCCCCATAAAACCCTC
Source organism: Enhydra lutris kenyoni (assembly GCF_002288905.1). NCBI lineage: Eukaryota > Metazoa > Chordata > Mammalia > Carnivora > Mustelidae > Enhydra > Enhydra lutris. The sequence goes on from NW_019154124.1 coordinate 7,532,711, forward strand.
CAATGTGATTTAGCAAAAAATCCAAACTCCGTACCAGAGCCTACAAGGCATTCCATTCCTGCTGACCTCTCCGATATCATGTCCCAGCATTCTCTGCCCTGTTCTCTTATGCCCGCCACACTAGTTTTCGTTGGTTTTGTTGTTGCCATCGTTATTTTCCCTGTTCTTCTCTGGATGTGTCAAACCAGATTCCATGTTAGGGCTTTTATCTCTGCCCTTTTTTCACCTGGAATATTCTTCCTTTTATAATCAACTCCTCATCATTCATGTCTCCTCAAATACCACAGGTCAGAGGGCCTGACCATGCTGTCTAAAATAGCTACCACCTTCCCTTCACTCTATCCAATACCCTACTTTATTTTTCACCATATGAAATTTTACTTTTTTTTTTTTTTCCTGGTTTCCTTGATCTATATTCCACTTGAGCTCCATGATCTCTTGATACTAAATAAATGGTCTCCGGTATAAATGAATGAATGAATGAGAGAAATCTAAAATACTATGAAAGTATGTAGAAGTACAAAGGTTGATATAATGTTAGAAAGGATCATTGAATGTAGAATCCAGAAAAGAACAGGGTGTTAAACCTTTGTTCTTGGCCCTAAGAAAGAGAGTTCTATTAGTTATATTTCTTTTTTTTTTTTTTTAAGATTTTATTTATTTATTTGAGAGAGACAGTGAGAGAGAGCATGAGCGAGAAGGTCAGAGGGAGAAGCAGACTCCCCATGGAGCTGGGAGCCCAATGCGGGACTCGATCCCGGAACTCCGGGATCATGACCTGAGCCAAAGGCAGTTGTCCAACCAACTGAGCCACCCAGGCGTCCCTATTAGTTATATTTCTTGATTAGTGCAGTATTGTGCAAAGGGATACCCCAAATAAATAACACATATTTTTCCTAGCTTCCTAGTTAGGAATTCAACTTTCAGGTACAATTAATTTGATGTGACCTTGGAACATGTTGAGCATGACATCCCAGAACACAATAACCCTAGGATATAAAATGATGCAGAGAGATGGAAATGGTTATTTTAAAGCTGGCAACAGACTTTTTTTTTTTTGGCAACAGACTGTTTTTATGAGGATGTTTATACAAAGAAAAATACTGGAATAGATTTATTCATTATAAAAAGCAAGGCCCTATGAGTTTTACCCTTTTTTAAGAAAATCATGGAAAAAAAAAAAAGGAAAGCTAAACTGCTCTGCATGAGGAATGAAGATAAACTTAAGGAAGGGAAAGAAGCAGCAGCAGATAATTGAACCTATGAAAACATATTGATGTCAAGGAGCCTAAGTAATTGTAAAATTTTTTTTTTCTCCAAAGGAAAGGAGAAATAAACCTTGACCATGTGCTTTAAAGCAGTTTATGTCATTCTGAAGACCCCGACCTACTCCACTTTCCCTGCTAACCTCCAGCTGGGAAAGTCAGGGCCCCAATCAGTTTCTTACAACCTTTGTCAACTCCTTCCCAGGGCTACGGAACCAGTCAGGACACCAGAGTCCTTCTGGATTACTGCCCAAGTCCTTAAATAGAAGCTGTAGCAGCCCAGAGTGGAGGGCAAAGGAAAGTGTGCATGCAAAGAGCTTGTGCTGTTGATTCAGGAGGTCTGGAGTAGAAGAATGAGTGAGCTATGTATAGGGTCAGGTCTGGTCCAGCCGCTCTGCCTTTGTGGGGGCCTTGCCAAGTATGGACGTGCACAGTTTCTGCATACTTTGCCTTGCGCCTCACAGCCCCAGGGGAATGTGTGCTCACACCGGGCCACACGGGTGACTCGAGGTGTCTCCTACCCACAGCCACAGCACATGATTTCACAACCGTTGGATCCTTTAGTTGTCTTGCTATAGAACCGGCCCACAGTGCCTAGGGAATCTGCAGCCTGGTCCAAGACACAGGACCTTTGGGGAGTTGTCACGGTTCACAAGATTAGTCCGGGCGGCACAGCCATAATATTGGCGAGCCGCTGTCATGCCGGCACCATTCTGAGTTGCTGTAACCTGCACAACTCCATTGGAGGGCCGCCACAGGTAATCACCTGTGTGGAAGAAATCTGTGAATGTACACGGCAGGTGCACAGAGTACAGGGTCTACTTACACCACGGCACGTACACCCGAGCTTCAAAAAATGCTGCACAGCCATGAGACCAAAAAACGTTTAGTGTTGTATTTCAAATTTCTTCACGTCCACACCCACACACGCACACTGCTCAAATCATCAGTAAACTCTATTAACCCGGTAATGCCTTATGTGAGAGATTTCTAAAAAGACCAAGGAAGCAGCGTTGAGCTCCACATCTAGGTTGGCCTGGAGAGAACAGCTACAGAAAGTGAAAGGTAAGGGCTCCTCGGTGACTCAGTCAGTTAAGAGTCTGCCTTTGACTCAGGTCATGATCCCAGGGTCCTGGGATAGAGCCCCAGGTTGGGCTCTCTGGTCACTGGGGAGCCTGCTTCTCCCTCTCCCTCAGCCTGCCACTCCCCCTGCTCGTGCTCTCTCTCTCTCTCTCTGTGTGTGTGTGTGTGTGTCAAATAAATAAATAAAATCTTAAAACAAAAAAGGGAAATGTGAGTGAGATCAAGAGTATGGTGGGCAGGAACTCAGAGCCAAGACATGATCTTAAGAATATAATTATCCAGAAACTCACAAAAACCTTGGTTAGGACTCAGACACTGGAACAAGACTAACATTTTTTTTTTTTTTGAATATTTACTAACTTCCAAGGCTATGAAAAATAAGACAGGGACTCCAGCCTTACCTATCACATGACTTCACTTCTAATTAAAGACTGACAATGATCACACTTCTATCTCCACAGCAGAAAGGGGTTCTATCCAGGTCCGGATTAGTTTCCAAGTAAGAAAAGAGCAACACATTAGATTTTACTATCTTCTTTAATTGTAATTTACAGAGGACTGGGGTTATTATATTCACCTCTGATAACAATAATGGATAGCATGATAAACTAAAAATTAAACACTCTCTACAGAATGTTGGGTTTTTACTACATATCAGAGAGGGGGAAAAAGGAAGATATAATCCTCCATGAAGCAGAACTGTATGTGCGAGTGTGTTGTGCTGTTTGAGAAAAAGCCAAGAATAGAAATTGGCTATCTACATGCTGTAATAAGATAGAAGATTCTTGAAAGGAATGTCAAATTGAATCAAGTAATCCATGATCAAAGATAAGTCAGAGACTGAAACGATAGAGTTGACTCAGTTTACCAAGTTACTGGGGGGGTGGGGAGAACACTTGGAATGACTTGGTAATCCACTACTGCTGATTTAATGTCTGGCTCTGGAGGCTGTTGATTAAAATTGCACATCTGAACTTGACTTCACTTTCAATATTAACTAACATTGCTCTTCTAGAAAATCCCTTGTTAGCTAGCACTTTACCATCTCTTGTTTGATTATGTGGAACTTTTGTAATATCATCGAAACCAAGATGGCCTTAACATTCAATTCAGCTTGACTACACTTGACTACAGTTTTCTTTCTGTGGGGCTCCTGACCTCCCATTTCTCAGGGTATTTGCTTTAAAAACTTGCAACTGTAAATTCTTTCTCTGCCTCTGAAATGTAAATCTTCCAGTACCCAGCGATATCTTTCTCAAGGAGCGGGGAGACACCCCTTCCAAATGTAGTCACCAAAACGATACCACCCCTATCTCCTAGTCTCTGTAGGAGGATAGGAGTCTAACTTAGATTAACTGCCAATTAGCAAAAATAAGTAAATGCCCTAATCCTTTTGACCAAACTTCCCCCTCCCTCAACCCGACAGTCCTCCAAAGATTTTCTGTGAGCCTACTCCAGGATTTAAAAATCTTCCTGCCCCTTTCCCCCGCCCCTGCAAGGGCAGTTGAGTTCCATCTCCCTCCTCCATTCCAATACTCTTGAACAAAGTCTTCCTTGCCTCTTTAACTGTTAAATCTGTCCAGTGCAAATATTTTTTGCCATTGAACTGATCCGTTTTCTCATCCTCCTAAATCATTTACTCTACTGGGATCAGGCAATACTTTTCAGTTACTTTTAAATCAGTAAAATATTTTTTCTTTTTAATATGAGATTTAGAATAAATGTAACTGAAATGGATATTCTTGACAGAGGTAGTGAATGATACACGCACTGAAGAACTAAAATAACCACAATCGAAGATATGAAAATGTAGATAATTGAATAATACCAAGGAATAATTCAATGAAAAACTACTTTCCCACTCTTTACCCTGAACAACAGACACACACACAGACACATGAAGAAATATTAAGACATTTTAACCTAATGCCACACACAAAAATTGCTCAAGATTGGAAAATTTGAAAAGTCTCTCTGGCAGGTGCAGAAATCTCCCTGATACATGATGTGAAAGGCATGAGAATCTCTTGAAACCTAACAGTGGGGTTTCAACTATAGAATGCAAAGTGTCAATATTCTAGGAAGAAGCGCTGCTTGTATCAATAGAGCTGCTAGTTTAGGGAGGGCGGGTACAGGAAGCCATAGCCTTTACAGGGGATAAAACCACAGAGACATGCACAAAGTTTGGTCATTGTTCATAAGGTAAGCAGATGTTCAAGATCCAGAGCTCTTTTTTTTTTAAATTATTGTAAACAGTGTGTTTAATTCTATATTATGATTTTAAAAAAAAATTTTAATTAACATATAATGTATTATTAGCCCCAGGGGTACAGGTCTGTGAATCGCCAGGTTTACACACTTCACAGCACACACCACAGCACATACCTTCCCCAATGTCCATAACACAACCACCCTCTCCCTCCCCCCCTCCCCCTGGCAACCCTCTGTTTTGTGAGATTAAGAGTCTCTTATGGTTTGTCTCCCTCCCGATCTCATCTTGTTTCATTTATTCTTTTCCTACCCATGTTGCATCTCCACTTTCTCATATCAGGGAGATGATATGACAATTGTCTTTCTCTGACTTATTTCACTAAGCATAATACTCTCTAGCTCCATCCACGTCGTCGCAAATGGCAAGGTTTCATTTCTTTTGATGGCTGCATAGTATTCCATTGTATATATATACCACATCTTTTTTATCCATTCATCTGTTGATGGACATCTAGGTTCTTTCCATAGTTTGGTTATTGTGGACATGGCTGCTATAAACATTCGGGTGCATGTGCCCCTTCGAAGATCCAGAACTCTTAAGGGTAAATAAACAAACAAAACCCCAAAATAATACCAGACAAAAACCATCCAACGAACATATTGGGTTTGCCAGTTCTTGTTTAAGTAGAAAAGAATGTAAGGGCCACATGTTGTTTATAAAGAAATGCCCGACTGCATTCATTTTGCTCAGTTTCCTGACTTGCCATTGTTCTTCTGATGATAAAACCTAACTGTAAAATGGAGTGTATTGACCAATATCATCTAGTTTATTTGGAAACAGCAGGTTGTCTAAGATTCTCCAGAGAAAATTTCTTGCTCCTCTTTCTTCTGTTAATAAGGGCAATTAGAAACATAATGGTCCATTGTGACAGGCGGCTTCCTAGTTAAAACAACTCAGCAGCCCCTGAAAGCCTTACTACCTAGGTTTCTTTTCCAGCAAAGATAAATACTCCATTATCTACTTACTTCAGTCAGTTTAACTAAATTCAGCCCAAATCATCTCTCATAAAATTGATGAACAAATGTTGTCAAGTTTTTATTGAGCTAAAATTATTTAGTGTGCAGGTCTGATTTTTTAATCAGTTGTTATCAGGGCTGTGAAAACGAGTGGAATAAAAACCCAAATCTATAATCAGATCTTGCGTTTTTGCTCACACAATTTCTTAATAAAGAACATTCTTAAAGACAATTAGGTTCCTGGAAGTAGTTTAATTAAATCATTCAGACTATGCTAAAATTCTGTGGGCAATATTTGATGAGGAGTAGCCTGAGTTTGAGGTAAATTTAGTCTATTCTTGAGATCTGGGCCGAGCATGCTATTTTTAGGTTGAAATGGCACTAGACATCATCACCCACACACGACTGGGAGAAATACTTCTTGGTAGTAGGACTAAATTATCGGGGATTCATGTTCAAATAGTCTTTTGGTCATTTATGTGGTTTTGGGAAACAAGATTTAAGTTGATGTATGTCATTTCCCCTATCCTTCCCAACAGTGTGCTCATCATTCCGCTCCATGAAATGCTGCTCAACATGACATGAGTCATTTCTTTCTGGGGGCATTTTCTCTATTATTGTCATAGTCAAATGTAAACCACAGATGAGACTAAGACAAGCAGACTTCTTTTTTCATATATTTATCGTATAACTATAAATTCTTACATAGCAATTCCCAAGTCAGGCTTCATCCAGAACGGTTTCTCATTTCCATTCATTTAAAAAATAACATGTTTTCTAAATCCCAGGAGCCTTAGCGTTGTGAAACCCTATGGTCCTTTCAGATCCCTCAAGGGATAGTAACAAAATTCCTTAGAAACTAAAAGCAACAACAATGAAATCATTATATTTTAGCACAGATCTGTAGTATGGGGGGAAAATAATAGTGAAAACATAGGTTGATCTCCAAGCATTTGGAACTCATCAATGTTCATCAGCAACCTTGGTCTTCCTCTAGGTATTGAAGACTGCAGTCTTTCAACTCTTTGAAAATCTGAAGTGAAATCTCTCAGTATTTTCATCTACATTTCTTTGCTAACAGATCAGTTAAACATTTTTTCATATGTTTTTAGATATTTAAACTACTTTTTATTGTTGTTGGATTAACTGTTGTGTCCTTTGCCCATTTATCTTCCTGTTCTTTATCTTTTAAGATTTTTTTTTTTTTAATGATTTTATTGATAAGTAATCTCTACATCCAAAAGGGGGCTCGGATTTACAACCTGGAGATCAGGAGTTGCATGTTCTACTGACTGAGCCTGCCCGGGGCTCCTAGATAGTCTTTCTCTGTAAGTTCTTTTATGCTTTCTTTTGTGTTGTTTTATATATTCAGGTTTGTTTAATCTCTTATTTTTATCCTTGTAGATTTCTTGTTTCACTTTTAACTTAAGGAAGATATTATTCATGCATTTATACTTCTACTTCTTTTGAGGGGTAAAATTTATTACAAAATAAATCAATGGTAAAAACAGTTTACTGTAGATTTTATAGAATTTAGGATGCATGAATATTTCCTCATCTGTAAAAATGGAAACAATAATACTTCTAGCACAGGACTGAGGTAAGTATAACACACTCTAAGGTGTAAGAGAGGATAAGCAGTTATAACACATTCTTTCCTTATTTCCGTCCTTCCTTTCTAGATAACTGCTGTTTCATTTGCTTCTTGCCTTATCATGTTGAGTCCTGCTCATTTCCTACACTGAAATGTTCCCTACCTTTATCCTGATTCCAATCCTCCCATGTTTGATAGAATATTGCCTCTGCTCCTATGACATGTTTGATTATGAAGATTCTATTAATTTTGTTACTTACCGGTCTCTGTAACTATTGCGCATTCCTTCAGAAGTCTAGCACAGTGACTGACATGTAGTTGTATGGTGTATGTACGTATGTGTGTGTAACCCTATTCTTTTCCTTTATGTGTTCAGAATTTTCAATTAACATCATGCCATAATGTTTTATTCCCTATGGTGTTACAGAGTTTGCAATGATAGTTTCTTCCTAGACTTTTATTTATTTATTTTAAAGAGAGAGAGAGAGAGAGAGAGAGAGAGAGAGAGAGAATTCTTAAGCAATCTCGACACTGAGAGTGGAGCCCAAAGCTGGGGCTTGTTCTCCTGACCCTGAGATAGTAACCTGAGCCGAAATCAAGAGTCAGATGCCTAAGTGACTGAGGTACCCCTCTTCCTAGACTTATAATGTGTAAAGTTAATGCTAGAGAAATAAAACAAAAGTAGATTAAAATTGTAAACCAATCAACTAATTTTAATGCTTGGCCAAATTAAGTGACCAATTTATGAATGTATATTAGTAACTACATGAATTAATAATGGTTAAGCAAATTAATTTACTATGCAAATGCTTGTATAAATATAATTATATAAATATAACATATACGATATATATATGTGCATAGAAATATATTATGATTTATATATAAATATATAATATATAGGAAAATATAATTAAAACCAAGTTTTAAAAATACCATAGTATAAAATACATTATATTTTATATATTATTGATGTAAGTATATAATAATATATTACTAAATAAAATTTTATTTGCTTTTTAATATTGTTTAATTTGACTCATTTTTGTGATGTATTTTTTCAAAAATTGAATTAACAACAACAGGGCACTTGGGTGGTTCAGTTGGTTAAGCAACGGCCTTTGGCTCTGGTCATGATCCCAGGATCTTGGAATTGGGCCCTGAGTTGGGCTTCCTACTCAGGGCCAGGCCTGCTCCTCCCTCTCCCTCTGCTGGTCCCCCTGTCTGTGCTCTCTCTCTCTGTCAAATAAATAAATAAAATCTTTTTAAAAAAGTGAACTGACATGTAAATGATTACTTCCTTCACTAGGGAACTGCAAAGAATTGTAGTTTTTGAGCAGTGAGGTCATGCTGTCCAGAAATAGCATTTTTTTCCTAAAAATTTAAATAAGTGGGGCGCCTGGGTGGCTCAGTCATTAGGTGTCTGCCTTCGGCTCAGGTCATGATCCCAGGGTACTGGAATCCATCCCTGCATCATCAGGTTCCCTGCTCAGCAGGAAGCCTGCTTCTCCCTCTGCTGCTCCCCTGCTGTGTTCCCTCTCTAGCTGTGTCTCTATCTGTCAAATAAATAAAATCTTAAAAAAAAATTAAATAATTTCCACAACTTCGCTTCAGTTTGCAAAAGTGGAAAACAGGGGCGCCTGGGTGGCTCAGTGGGTTAAGCCACTGCCTTCGGCTCAGGTCATGATCTCAGAGTCCTGGGATCGAGCCCCGCATCGGGCTCTCTGCTCTCTAGGGGAGCCTGCTTCCTTCTCTCTCTCTGCCTGCTTGTGATCTCTCTGTCAAATAAATAAATAAAATCTTTAAAAAAAAAAAAAAAAAAAAGTGGAAAACAGATTTAAAGGTAGCAGGATAAGCCACCCCAAAATATGCGGCTTTGGTATAAGGATTATTGTAAGCAGAGACAAGAAGAAGCAGGTAAAAGAAAAGCTCTCTGCTCTCTGTCCACCCATTTGCCTACAAGCAGGACATAAACTCATACATGTGCTTCCCCGCCCCAACCAGGAAGGATACAAGTTAATGACTTCAGACAACTCTAGACCTTTATCAGCCCAGAGGCCAGAGGACACAATACATAAATGAACCTTACTAAAACTACCCTTATGTACCATTAGTTTCCCCATATATTTGCCTTCCCATAATCTGCTCAAAGTCCTAGAAACTCAGTCTTTTCCTTTGTCTCATCACTTCTATACAAAATTACTGTTCTTTGATAAAATGTTCCATAAATTCAAGTTCTACCCACCCCTTTGAGTTCCTCACCACTGAGTACTCCACATAAATGCAGGAGGGACCTGTAAAGAAACAACTTTTGTTTTTTCCCTTGTTCATCTTTTGCCAATCTAATTTGCAGGGCCTCAGTCAATGAACCTGAAATGGGTAGAGGAAAAGGCATTTTTTCCTTCCACAGATTCAACTTTTAACTTATATAGGCCTGGTTTCATTTTAAGTTAAAAAGTATTACTTATACTATTTTCAGTGCCAAAACTTGTATTAGCGAGTTTCTGAGGCAAAATCTGAAATAATTTTTTTCTGAAAGATAATTGTTTTTGGTTCTGATAGTTATTTCAATGGAGACAAAATCAGTCAATTAAATATATATCTTTAAAATGTAAAAAACTCAATACATAGTTTATAAGCCAAAGACATAGATCAATTAAATATATATCTTTAAAATGTATAAAACTCAATACATAGTTTATATGCCAAAGACATAGATGGTATATATTATCTTTTGATCATTTTCTCTGTGAAATTGAGTAAGTCCTTGTTTTTTGTTTTTTGTTTTTTTTTTAAAGATTGTATTTATTTATTTGACACAGAGAGACAGCGCGTGAGGGAACACAGCAGGGGGAGTGAGAGAGGGAGAAGCAGGGTACCTGCCGAGCAGGGAACCAGATGTGGGGCTCGATCCCAGGACCCTGGGATCATAACCTGAGCCGAAGGCAGATGCTTAATGACTAAGCCACCCAAGACACCCCAGGTCCTTTTTGTTTTATACTGATTTCCTATTCAGAACTCACACAAGAATATTTCAAAATATACAAGGTAATTCTCATTCAAAACTATAGATTTAGATGCCTTTTCAGAATGTGTACTAAATGTGTCAAACACAGTTATGTAATATTAGAGAAGCATAACAATTATAGAAAATATGTCAACACTGAGAATTTGTCTTAAACACAAAACTATTTTAGCTTTTTAAACCAAAATACTCCTGTTGTTAAAAAACAATCAACTTAATAAGCTGTTGAAATAATTGAGTATAACACTACATAAACCCATATTTTTACCCATGACAAGAATTCTGAACAATTGTTAATAGGCTTTGCAAATAGACTTTTTTCCATTGGCATATTTGACTTACAAAAGTTTACTTAAAAATTATATGTAGATAATTGTCTATAAAAGACAAGATGTATTTTAGGTTAATATCTGTACAATGTGTCTGGAAAATACTTGTGCCTTTTTGATTAGTAAAATATTATAGTACACAGATATATTGGGAATTGGTGAATAATTTCATGAAACACTGCAATTTAGAAGTGCTTTCAGATAGAGGGTCATAGATAAAAAGTATTTGTGTAATTATTAGTTCTCTATATGTAAAGGCTTAAAAAATAATTGTGTAAGTTTAAATTATTTTTACTGAAAATGGCTATCTCAACCTGGAAATAGAGGTGATAGATATATTAATGACCAAGAAAAAAATTTCAGACTTTTCAAAAATACATTTGAATTCTTGTTTTTGGACAGAGGAGTTCATGACCCAGCCTCTGGATTTTTCCTATCTCCAGCTCTACTTTAACACAGATGATGATGACTTCCTTGAAAGAGAAAACAGGATTTAAATTCAACCCTCATAACTAGCAGCTAGGTATTTTCCACCTTGATTCATAGAAAGTTTACGTGTAGTTTTGATTTCAAATGTTTTTAAACTGCAAACACAAATGTAGAACTCACATTTTTCTTTTAAAATGTGGACACAGGGGTGTCTGGGTGACTCAGTGGGTTAAAGCCTCTGCCTTCGGATTGGGTCCTGATCCCGGGGTCCTGGGATGGAGCCCCATATTGGGCTCTCTGCTTGGCAGGGAGCCTGCTTCCTCCTCTCTCTCTGCCTGCCTCTCTGCCTACTTGTGATCTCTGTCTGTCAAATAAATAAATAAAATCTTTAAAAATAAATAATAAATAAATAAAATGTGGACATAAAATTAAGTCCATATTTTTCTCTCTGGACCAGTAAAATACAATAAAGCAAAACAATTCTTGTTGGAAAAGTATGATTTTAAACTGTTGCTACTGGATGACACATACTGATTTATGAGTTTCCCATGAGGAAGAAAGACTGAATGTCATTTTCCTTAGGAAACTTGACACTAACCATTCTCATAGATCGTTATATGTTAGTATTATAACAATTAACAATTCTTTTATTTTGATATTATATAAACAAAGCTTTAGAGGAAGCTACCATCATAGATTCATGTTTTTATTTTTTTCTCTCAGAAGAGTCATCTTCTCACATGACAAACATTTTGTACTGTTAAGAATTTACTGTAGCTAGATCCAGGAGGTTCAGAGAACAACCAAGCACAATAAATACCAAAAAATCTGTACAAGGGAGGACATCTGGTTGACTCAGTCAGAAGAGCATGTGACTCTTGATCTTGGGGTCATGAATTTAAGCCCCATGTTAGGTGAAGAGATTACTTAAATAAATAAAGGTTAAAAATGAAATCTGTACACAGGCATATCATAAACTGCAGGAGATCAAATAAACAACAAAAAGGGGGAAAGGATCCATTGGGAAAACCACTTTACCTACACAGAAACACAGACAAGACTGCAAAGAAACTTCCCTTTAGAAACCCTACAACCAAGGAGTGGAGTAGAATAAAAAAAAAAAAAAAAAAAACAAAAACAACCCACCAAATTAAAGAATCCATCACTTCTGAAGTTATCCTTCAAAATGAAAGAGAAATAAAGACTCTCATAGATCAAAAATTGAGGGCTTTGTTACCAATACACCTGCCATGCAAAAACTATAAAAAAATTTCTTCAGGGTGAAGGAGAACCTCCACAGAGATTCACCTGCTTCCGAGAAGACATAGATTTAATGAGAACAGGCTCTACTGAGCATCAGTGAAAATCTCAGACCCTGCCTTTTTTTTTTTTTTTTTCTTGTGTGTTGTTACAACTGAAAGCCTACTGTCTTGGTGCGTGCCTATGGGGACACCGTTCAGTCTGGTGCTGCTGTACCCCACCTCTCCCACACCAACAAAAGACAAAGACAGAAGGGAGCCTCAGAGGGAGGAGATCTCTGGGACGAGGCTTCTATGAATGGGGGGTGGGGATGAGCCTCATGCAGGGGTGGGTCCCCCTGTGCCTAACACATGCAAAGGAAGAAAATGGCATCACCCTGCTATGACCCTCTAGGTGTCAGGTGGGTTGATGGTAGCCCCAGCTCCAGACTGCCCATTTATTTCCCCCACGCACTGTGTAAGTAGTCAGTCTCCCTTTCTGTCCATGCCATGAATAGAGGAAGAGTTGGGTCTGCTAGAACTCAGGTACCCCTCCCCCACTCCAACTAGTTTTTTGGGCGGGGGGATTTTGTTTGTTTATTTGACAGAGATAGATCATGGGTAGGCAAAGTGGTGGACGGGGCTGGGGGTAGGGAGAGGCGGGCTCCCCGCTGAGCGGAGAGCTCGGTGTGGGGCTTGATCCCACGACCCTGGGACCGTAGCCTGAACCGAGGGCAGAGGCTTGACCCTCTGAGCCACCCAGGCGCCCCTCCCCACCCCAACTATTGTCAGCTCCTGTTGCCAGGCGCTGGTTTGCGTTGGAGACTCAGGTGCACCTCCCCCACCCCAACTACTGTCAGCTTGGCCAGGCGCTGGTTTGCGTTGGAGACGGAACCCTCGTAGGGGTTCCAAGCAGTTACTAGTGGCCCATAGGACACTGGTGATCGGAGACAAAGCCACAAGGCTCTTTGGAGCCAGCTGGTGGCCATCAAAATGTCTCCCCACACAGTTCTGGAGCAGCTGTGGGCTGTCCTGGAGCAGCTGTGGGCTGCTGGTCTGGTGATATACGAACGTTTGCCACATGTGCCACGAGTCTCTGGGCTTCGCTGGGAGATCCTGGTGTGCACTGCAGTGGTGGTGTTCGCAGTAAGGAGAAGACCAAAGGGGCAGTGTGTCCAGAACGAAGTGTCTGGAAAAGGTATAGAGAAGACAGAACCGGAGGCACAAGCCTGTGGAGCTGTCGCATCATCTGAGCAGAAGGCCAGTCCTCTCCCATTACAGATCCTTGCTCTGGCTGCCCTGAATAAAGATGTCAGGTACTTTTCATTGCAAAATGCTACACAACTGCTGAAGGGAGTTCGGGAAAGGCTGTTGAAGAGCCCTCACCAGCTGACTGATGAAAATCCCATCTCTGGTGCATCACAGGAAGATGGAGAACCCCCTGCGAGGAAAATACCAGAAGGCTTCAAGGACAGCCCTGATCTGCAGGGAGGTGCAGACCCGCTGGTTCAGGACATTGGCAGTTGTGCACAGAGAGTGCAGGAGGAGGCCGGGGAGGCAGGCAGGCCAGAGCTTCCTGATGGAGGAGTGCAGTGGCAGGCCACCGGTGAGGGCCAGAGCCAACACCACACCTTAAGCCAGATGCTCCTGAAGGTGATGCATCTGTTAGAGCTCATTAGACATCTTCTGGAAGTTGGGGGCTCAAGGAGGGAGATGGAGACTGGCTCCTCCACTGACCATGTGCCCTCAGATGGGAGCCCCGCAAACAAAGGAAAGCCGTCCAGGGCACTGAAGAAGAAACATCAGAGGAATGAAGAGCTCCCAAGAAAAACAACAATCCAGCAAGCCGAGCAAGGATCTTTTCACCTTCGAAACACCCTCCTGGAACATGAGATTCAGAAGTTGCGCCTGAAGCTCGAGGCAGAGCCTAAGCTGTGCGAGGAGCACATTGAACACCTGGAGAGGAAGATGATGGAGGAGAAGGCACGCTGCCTGCAAGTGAAGAACGAACTTGCCAAGGCGCGCAGGAAGGCGGATGCTGCCCACTGGAACTTATGCCTCTACAGGCAGATGGCCAATGACCTGTCTGGAGAGTGGCTAAACATCTCCTCCTTGCGTGACCGGGAGCACCTCCTGTTTGAAAAAAGAATTGAGGAGAGCCAGAAGGCTATTCTGTGGGCAGAGAGAGAGTTCCAACGCCTGAAAAAAGAAAAATATTGCCTCAGGCAGAAGCTGGCCAACTCTGGACCCAAGGTCCAGCCTATCTCCAAGGGGCCTCCTGCTCCTGCTGTTCCAGGCACAGCCTCCAAATACCCTCAAGGGCCAAAGGCTCCCCTGAAACCCAAGAAGCCCAAGAAGGGAGCAAGTGTGCACTGGCCAGACTCCAAGACCTTGGGTCCCCTGCAGGTCTGATTCCATTTCCTGGCAGCCACCAACACTCACAACCAGAGCACAAAATCTACTGTGCTTACCCCTTAAGCCATACCCATTGCTCCTTTTAGTTTAGATTCCCCACCCCTCCTATTATTTAACCGATGCTATGTTAACCATTCCTGTGGGGCTTTAACTGAAATAAATTAGAATATGGATAAATTTAAATGTATTCTGGCCATTTAATAGTCCTATAATAGAAACAGTTCTTAAGATATCATGTACAAAGCTTTTGTATACAATTATACACAGCCAACAAGCCGTGATTCTTGACTTTATGTAAATGAGCAGGAGAAAGGAGCTAATATTCCAGGTAGGACCAGACACTCTAGACACCTTTATCATTACACTGGGCTGCAAATTATAATTTTGTATTTTTAAAATTATAATATAAGCTTCGATCCTAGGTCTTTGGGACTATTTTTTATTTCATAATAAAATCTTAAATCAAGTAGTCATCATCAAGTCTGACTTAAGTCACTTTGAGAAAACACTACATTTATTGCCTTTACGTCTACAAAATCATTGGATCTAAACTAAGTGGTATCTAAGAAGGACACTCTTTTATGCATTGATAAAATAAACTTTGTATATTCAGTGGAGGTGCCATTTCTGCATTCCTTGAACAATCTTTCTTTGAAAAGGGTTAGGGGTTAGATTTCCCTAGGTGCCAGAGCTGCAAGGGAAAAGAAGACCCAACAGCTCCTCCCTGAAATGGTTTAACAGCCTATGGTCCAGGTATACCCTGAGTAGAGAGACAGTCCAACAACTGTCTTAACAAAGTTGACAGCAACGGTCAGGGTGCCCGGAGATCATAGGAGGAAGGGATTCCTCTTGTCTGGAGCAATCTGGAGGTGTCACAGGGGAAGTTACGGGTGACACTGCAGCTACAGCACACAGAATGAGCTGGAGTTTGGCTATCTGGGAGGAGGGACAGGAATGGGAAGGAAGGGGATTTAAAATAAAGGAAACAGCATGACAAGCATTAGTGGGGTGTGAAATGCTATGCTGGGGAACGACAAAGCACTTAATGTGAGTGGAATAGGCTCCCAATGTGAGGGAAGCAGGGGTGTAAACAAAAGTTGAACCCGCAAAGGCAGATCATGGTGGATGGGAGGTGTTTTGCATGGGACTGGGAGCCTCAACCTCATATCATAGGCACCTGGGAACCATCGAAGGTGTACTCTCCAAAAGAGCAATTCTACAATATTTGAGAACAGTTTATCTGAGAGAGAAAACATTGTTTTCAAGCTTTTAAACCAAAATTGTTTTAGAAGAAGTCCAATTTGCAGAAATACAAGTGTGAACTGCTCCATGTTTCTCCTGATGGTTCAGAAGTTTTCAATTTCTAAAGCCTAAACTATGAGCCTATAAATGTTTTCTAAAGTTGCGAACCACCATCTCCACTTTCCATTTTCTTAGAGAGACTGAAGACCACCTCAACCAATGACAACATTTTAATATCTCAATAATGTTATTCTGCACTGAGTGGGGGGCAGGATTTACAGAAAACGTCATGTTTTCTGGGTCAGAGCACATCTCTTCCCGTGCCAGACTGCCACCAGGTAGCTGGATGATTTTGAAGAAAAAAAAAAAATTGTTTCATCCGTGAAATGGGAAAAATTGGACTAGACGGTTTTTTAAAGGTCCTTTCCAGGTTCAGCACTTAAACATTTTAGGACTCGCATCTGTGTAAGGACCAATTTACATGTCCCAACAAATAACACTGGGCTGATACATAATTTAGGTCAACTGCATCTGACAAAAGATTCAAGCCACTAGCGGGAGAAAATGGTGTCTGAAATTATGCAGACTCACCCATAGTTCACAGATACGCAGACCTGCATTTAGAACATTATTCAATCACCACAGCATTAGAGGGACATTAGAGGTTTGGGGGAAGTAAAGTGAAGAGAATAAGTCTGGCTCCACCTTTATTTGAGATGTCATCAGGGAAAATGTCTAATGAGTTGGAAGTGTGATTCTGAAATTCAATAATTTTTCTCTGGAAACATAAATTTGAAAGTCTTTGTGGAAGGGGCAGCTGAGGCAATGGGAGGAGCCGGGAATGCCTTGTAGCTTCAAAGAGAGGGCAAGGGAGGTGGGAACTGGCAAAATAAGATGAGCCTACAGAGGGAGGAAGAACACCAGGAGAGAATGTCCTGAGGCGTTCTCAAGTAACAGTGTTTGTCACAAGATCCACATTGTCACATGTGGCACACAGCGCAAGGGAGAGGGGAAAAGTTTGCATGTTGTGATTCCAGAAGGTCACTGATAACTTTGTAAATGTTTCAGTGGGATGTGGAGAGAAAGCAAGAGTGCAGAAGTTGAAGAATAATCTGTGTTAGACACAGCCGAAGATTGGCTACTCTGAAGACTGAATTTATACAGCACATTTTAAAGTCAGTGGGAATCACTGGAGATGTGCATGTAAATCTTGACCATGATTTTGACAAGAGCCGTTATCTTGGTCATCAAAAGTCCCCTGTAGTCCTTTAGCAACTTCCTTTCATACAAATTTATTAATGAGGATTCAGCAGAGCAACTGCATTCCCATGTGTTGGTCATTAGAAGATCACTATGTATCTGACATACATACGACACTTACAACTTTATTTTTTTAAAACTTGTAACTTTTTTAGTAGAGTACCTTATCATTATTAAAGCAATCTTTTTTTTTTTTTAAAGATTTTATTTATTTATTTGACAGAGAGATCACAAGCAGGCAGAGAGGCAGGCAGAGAGAGGAGGAAGCAGGCTCCCTGCTGAGCAGAGAGCCCGATGCGGGACTCGATCCCAGGACCCTGAGATCATGACCTGAGCCGAAGGCAGCGGCTTAACCCACTGAGCCACCCAGGCACCCTAAAGCAATCTTTTTTAACATGAATTAAAAAAAAAGTAAAATCAATGGGAACATATTCCAGCCATTATAAACTTTCAGTAAGAAGCTACACAAATAATTCTGAGGCATTTCCCCAAGATGCAAACTGGGGTATCTTTTTCTTAAGTATTCCACTCCTGGAAGGCAACTGATGTGTCAAAATATTGATGCCCCAGAGTGAAGCATTAATTTTAATGACTTGGACACCACATAAATACCCACAAATAAGGTAATGGTTAAATTGAGTAAGATAAAATATGATTCAAATTACATTTAGTGGTAAGGTAGAAAGGAATAAGATATAATATGTAAACATATTATTAATGTTTAATATGTTAATATTATATGTTTAATATGTTTACTATGTTAATATTATATGTTTAATAAACATATTATTATGTTAAAAAAAGCAGAGTATCAAACAGCATACCCAGAATAATTATATAATTTTGTTTAACACAGACACCAAAAACTTTACCCACAGAAAAGATTGGAAGGAAATACTCTAAAATTTAAGAGTAGTTTTCTTTGATTAAAAGTGTGGTTGAGTTTAATTTTAATCTTTGCCCTTCCTTATTTTCCAAATTCTAAATAAAGTATATATTACTTTTATTAACAGAAAAAGTCCATTAACTTCTAATTTTGAAAGACTAAAGGAAGGAGCAACTGAAATAAACCAAGTTTTGGGGTTTTTTCCCCCAGAAAACATACACACAGGCATCTGTTCACTCATATCATATAATGCTTGTGGGCGTGTTCACAATGCACACATGCACACACCTCTCCCTTTAGCAGAGAAGAGACAGAAATACATTCTCCTTGCTGTTTATGGAATTGGGGCAGCCTTGCACCTTCAAGTTTGGCAAGTAAGTGACCTGCATCTGGCTTCAGAACAAAAGGTTAAGTAGGTTTAACAATTGTTTAGAACTCATGTTTAAACATGATTTCAATAGCACTCAAGTGCAAAATACACAAAACAGGTAAATATTAGGAGTTGGTAAGATATCTACTCAGAAATTCCAACTTATAATTATTTTAGACATTTATGCATTTTTTTAAAAGAATTTATTTATTTGACAGAGAGAGAGACAAGATCACAAGTAGGCAGAGAGGTAGGCAGACAGAGAGGGGGAAGCAGGCTCCCCACTGAGCAAAGAGCCCGATATGGGGCTCAATCCCAGGACCCTGAGACCATGAGACCATGACCTAAGCCAAAAGCAGAGGCTTAACCCACTGAGCCACCCAGGTACCCCAATTTTAGACATGTAAATAGTGAGGTTTCATGGATTCTGTTATCTGAAAACTGCATGCCCTGATTTAGCCTAAGTGACACGGGGATGGAGCTAAACAGTAACAGATTTCAAACTTAGGAAATCATGAAACTTCCCACCAATCTTTTAAAAATTGTTGAGTGTCTTTATTTATACACAGCTAGAAATTATTTTAAGGCTTCATATAAAGCCTGTGCCTCACCTTCCTCTAGTTTTCAGCTAATAATAAACCAGAATAAGATTAAATTATACCTTCATGCCGTTAATTAATTGTGTACTAAGCAGGGGATCTCATGATCTATAGAACTGTAAAAATTCTCAGTGACCTTAATTCCATCTAAATGTGCTACACTGGGCTGCTGGGTGGAGCACTGGAGTCAGAGAGAAAGCTCTGGAACAGGGTGCAGTCTTCAAAAACAGGTAGACTGCCGTTCAAAAGACTTATAAGATATTGAAAAAGGAAATAAGGACATTATTATACTAGCTCTGAATGCAGAACATGCTAAGCAAAGACGTTTTAAGAACATTCTTTCTGTGTGTGCTGGATGTAGGCACTAGATGCTAAAACATAATGCCCAGGTTCAAAATAAAAAGGCTAGTTCCATCGAAGAAAAATACTATGTAATTTGGCATGAAATATATTTCATCTGCTCCCATTTTCTGACTCTAAAGTATAAAATGGAAAGAAGTATTTCTGGCAAATGGCTCAAGGAGTCCCAAAGCAGCACCAGGTACCATAAAGAAGACATCCTCAGCCCCAGAAAGAGGAGCAAGTAGATATGTCAGTGGTGGTAGTAATGGTCTTAAACGCCTGTAAACATTTAACCAGACATTCTGTGAGTCTTAGAGCACGAGCTCCAGTTACTCTCATGATGATAAAGTGAGGTTTAAATGTTGTTAGCTTTTAAAGTTTCACTGTTGCCGCTTTTGGAGCTGGGACAGGATCCAATCCTTTGTGTGCTGATGAGACATCAAGTCTCCAAGCTGGGTAGGGGTTTCTGGGAGGGAGAGTTACTGACTGGAGTGGATGCTGGGGGCAGCTCTGGGCCC
This sequence comes from Enhydra lutris kenyoni, assembly GCF_002288905.1. Taxonomy (NCBI): domain Eukaryota; kingdom Metazoa; phylum Chordata; class Mammalia; order Carnivora; family Mustelidae; genus Enhydra; species Enhydra lutris. The sequence goes on from NW_019154124.1 coordinate 7,552,534, forward strand.
TCGGGAACAGAAGAGATGAGAGTGGAAGTCTGCAAACTGGGTGAGACTGAGTGTGGATGTCAGCTACTAGATGCAGGAATGGGCCAGCATGGGAAGGCAAAGAAATGTCTGTGGTAACAACACTGAGGCAATTGTTGACAAGATGTAACATGGTCTGAAGTGAAGCGGATATGATGGTAAAACGAAGGTTAGCTGCTGGAATTCTGAAGGAATGATGCAAAAGATTCCACCCACAATGACATGAGGTGGGGGTGTGGAAAGATTGGTGAGCAAGAGGCACTGAGGTGATAAGCCGGGAATGAGACCAAGAATGTAGAGGGAATCCATTACAGAAGAAGAATTCTGCATTAGAGATAATCTATTAAATACTTGTTTATGTTACACACACAATTTGAAATAAATATTGTCACTTTTAATTTAATTAAATGCTTCAAACGCTATATAAATTATTTTTTTAAAAAGGGTTTTTATTGATTTATTTGACAGAGAGAGAGACAGTGAGAGAGGGAACACCAGCAGGGGGAGTGGGACAGGGAGAAGCAGGCTTCCCACCGAGCACGGAGCCCAATGCAGGGCTTGATCCCTGGACCCTGGGATCATGACCTGAGCCGAAAGCAGACAATTAATGACTGAGCCAATGCTATATAAGTTATTTAAATCATTTTATCCTAGGACTTGCTATGACTAAGAAGAGTGATTTATTCTCTATAAGGTTCTTAAGTTATATTAGGCATGGTTTAGAAGGGCATTTCTAAGTTGGTTTTTATTTTTGCCTCCTAAAATAACTTTAATCTTGTAAGGATTAAAAAAGGATTATATATATATAAGTGTATACACACACATATATATATAGATTTTCAGTGACCACCATTCATTGATAGCTACAAATATCTATCAATGAATGGTGGTCACTGAAAATCTACCAATACATTCTTATTTCTCTTGCAATAAAAGATAAAACCTTAATAAAAGAAAGTGATAGGATCAGGAAGTATAAATCCATTCTCTATTATTCTAAGTAAGTTACTAAATATAGCTGCTTTGGGGACAGGACAGAGCCTAGGTTTTGCTATTCATCATTTCATTTCCAGAGACTAATATACTGAAAGACTGTTATTCTGAAGCAAACTAAGACTCCTGAAATGACCCATTCTTGTTCTCGACAAGCCATGAAAATGAACAAATTTCATAACAAAAACATTCATTGCTTCTGCTCTGAGACATCACTCATGGTTGAAGGAGGGAAGGGATTCACATTCACAGACCTCTCTGGAAGCTTCCCACCTTCATCTCCATCTCTGCAAGTTTATCAGTCCGTCTTTCCTAGTGCCATACACCTCCAGCCTTTCACTTAGTCACCATTATATTTATTATTCTATGGTATATTGTTTATTTTCATGTTTGTTTCCCATTCTAGATTGTGATTTTTTAAAAAAATTTATTTATTTATTTATTTATTTATTTAGAGAGAGCAATGAGGGAGGGCAGAGAGAGATGGAGAGAGAGAAACTCGAGCCGACTCTATGCAGACCACGACACCAATGCGAGGCTTGATCTCACAACCCTGAGATCATGACCTAAGGTGAAATCAAGAGTAGGACACTCAACCAACTGAGCCACCCAGGAACCCCCTAGACTGTGAAGGTTTGGGGTTTGTTTTTTTTTTTTTTTAAGATTTTATTCATTTATTTGACACAGAGAGAGAGAGAGAGAGAAAGAGAGAGAGAGAGAGAAAGCGTGTGTGCACAGAAGCTGGGGGAGGGACTAAGGAAAGGGAGAAACAGATTTGGTGCTGAACAGGGAGCCCAATTTGGGGCTGGACCCCAGGATCCTGAGATCATGACCTGAGCCAAAGGCAGATGCTTAACGCACCCACTAAGCCACTCAAGTGCCCCCACAGGCTGTGAGTTTTTAAAGAACAAAAACCAAATCTTATTCATGCATATTTCCAAATTACAGCAAACTTAACCTTGTACCTAGTAGGTGCTTGATAAGTGCTAAGTCACTTACAGGTATTATTACATTTGGATAACACAATCATCCTGTGGGGCAGGCATTATTGTGCTTGTTCTATTGATTAGGAAATAAGTTTGAAGAGATTGGATAAATTGTCTATACTTACAAAGACTTCAGTAGAGTGTAGATTTGAAGCTTTAACTTTTTATAAATTCTAACATGAACTTTTATTTTCATACTTGAAAGCTCTGAATTTGGGATGTGTTTCACCATTTATGGCAAGTTTTAATCACGGTCATCCGGGCAGCAGTTGTCACTTTTGTGTGTTTGAGGACCGTTGAATTAGGGGCATGGTTGGTGTAACACACGATGAGCTCAACTGCTGTTTAAAATGTCTTCCAAGGGGTGCCTGGGTGGCTCAGTGGGTTAAAGCCTCTGCCTTCAGCTCAGGTCGTGATCCCAGGGTTCTGGGATCGAGCTGCGCATCGGGCTCTCTGCTCAGCAGGGAGCCTGCTTCCTCCTCTCTCTCTGCCTGCCTCTCTGCCTACTTGTGATCTCTATCTGTCAAATAAATAAATAAAATCTTAAAAAAAAAATGTCTTCCAAAAGATTATACTATGATTCATCCTGAGACAAAATTTATTGCCAACGCAGAAAGAAATGGCAACAGAAGAGCAAAGCATAAGCTGGATACTAGTGAAGCAAATATTCATAATTGAAGAATGACTGCAATTCTGTGTTTTTTTGCTAAGCAATAACCAAATACATAATGAAATCTATCAAAGGAAGATCTACTCACAAGCAGATAAAATAATGTTAACATTTGCTGGGATTAGTCAGTAAAACAGAAGGATGCCAGAAGGCAGAGAAGATGAAGGTGAAGGTCAGCACACTGATGCTTTTAACTGATAAAAGAACAATTTGGACAATGATGAAGACAATGATCATTGTTTGATAGAACTTTTTTTTTAAGATTTTATTTATCTATTTGACACAGAGAGTAGGCAGAGAGGCCGGCAGAGAGAGAAAGGAAGGGAAGCAGGCTCCCTGCTGAGCAGAGAGCCTGATGCGGGGCTCAATCCCAGGACCCTGAGATCATGACCTGAGCCGACGGCAGAGGCTTAACCCACTGAGCCACCCAAGTGCCCCATGTTTGATAGAACTTTCTATGATGAAGACATATTCTATAATCTGTATTGTCCAATATGGTGCCACTAAAACTCAGTTACTAGGCATGTGAAATACAGGAGTTTAACTGAGAAAATGAATTTTAATGCCATTTAAATTAGTTTAAATATAAATAGTCACATGTTGTTCCTGGCTACCCTACTTGACGGTACAAAATGAGATGGTGCTATGTAAACCAATCTCCCTTGTTAAAAATAAAACCACGGGCCTAAAATGGTGTCACTTAGGCCAAGCCCCCCACACTGGGGCTTAACACCTAATCTAGTTATGGTTTCAACCTCTTCCAAAAACAGTCTTAACTGGCAGTCAGGATTTTTCTGCCAATGAAGAAACTGGCCATATGGGTCCTCTTTATTCCCAAAGGAAGATGAGGTCATCTGCATGACAAGATTACCTGCTCTTTCCTCTGTGGGAAAGCGACCTTGCTTCAAACAATCTTTTTCTCTTGTAATAACTTTCTTCTCCCACCCTCCTATAAAAACTTTCCATTTTGTACAAGTCCTTGGAGCTGCCCTCTACGTGTTAGAACTATTTAATAAAGTCAAATTTACTCAGTTGATTTTTGTTTGTTGATTTTGTTTTTTAACACTCTCTTTAGGGAAGTTGGCTCATTAGGGAAGTTAAATTTGATGGTACAGTGAGTTTTGGTATTCTCATCTGGAAAGTGAAAACATAACCTATTTCAAAATGTTGTTGGGGGGTTTGATGAGATGCTATAATGGGCTATGTTTAGCATAAAGCCTGGTACAGGGTAAATGAAAAGAAATGAAAATAGTAGTAATAGGGGGAGGGAGTAGGACTAGTAGTAGTTAAGGTAATGGTATTACTTTTATCTTTGCTGACAAACAGCAAGTAAGGTTTGAATACTGTAATTAGCAGGAGGTCAGAAAAGAGTACCCTCTCTCTCAAAAGATGGTAAGTTGCCTAGCAATTAGAAAATTCATTACAGATAGTAAATTAGGCTGCACATAATTTCAATAAATACTGATCAGCCTAAAATTTCTAGAAGGTGAATTAATGCACAAGCAATGCTTCTGAATATCCATCTGCATTTTGAAAATCCAAGTTCCAGTGTCTTGAAAACACCCTCCTTTTTTTTTTTTTTTTTTTTTTTTTGATAAGATTTTACTTATTTATTTGAGAGAGAGTGAGAGACAGCACAAGAGCTGAGGGGCAGAGGGAGAAGCAGACTTCCCACTGAGCAGGGAGCCTGATGTGGGACTCAATGCCAGGACTCCAGGATCATGACCTGAGACAAAGGCAGACACTTAACCAACTGAGCCACGCAGGCGCCCCAACCACCCTATAATTCTTAAAGGGATGCCAGATCATTCCTAGCATTTATGAAAGTTTTAGCAAGAATAAACTCTTCATATTAATCCAAAGAGGAATACTGTGTTCACCAAGGTTCCCCTTTGGATTAATGGTAATAAGGAAGGATGTCCTTGCTGAGCCCATACTAAGGGCTAGGGTGATTTTAGAACTGCTTGGGTAACCATTCTGGAAATCTTCTGGACTATGTTCTCTGGTTAGTTGCTATAAGCTTATGTTTGTGTGTATGTAAGGAGACACAAGACTAATGAGGACAATGAAAATCGAATGGTAGTTAACGTCTTGGCAACTACGCCCATCCAAATATTTCATCTGGTTTAAAGCCATTAAGGAGAGAAGAGTTAAGAAGAAAAGCTGAAAGAGCTGATTTTAGGAAAGATGTCACTCTCTAGAATTGAGTCTGGGATTGAGCAATGCTGCTTTTTTTTTTAAAGAAGTTCTAGGAGATCTAACCCTTTTTTTTTTCCCCCCCAACATTTCTGGAGAATCAATTATATATTAATGTCTGGGAGACTGGCAGCTTTGGGAAAGAGCACCCTGGGTGCATCAATTAGCACTGTGATAAACACTGTCAGAAAAGGCTGTGGTGAGGCTGGCCCCAGCAACTTTCTGAGTAGAGGACATTGACAATGGGACACTCAAGTATTATAGGGAGAACTAGGCTGAGCTTGAATGGGGAATAACAGACCACACTGTTTATAGTGTCCCAAAAACACTTGTGGGAAGGCCTCAAAAAAGGGGTCAAGGTCCTTCTGATCAGACAGAGCCTTGCATAAGCAGGCATTAATGTTAAAGTGACCTAATTTGTCTTCAGTGGATGGTGATGCCGGAGGACACTAGGGTACACTAGCTGTTTTGTTACTTTGGAGTTCCTGTTATTATTCAGACCTTTTTGAGTTTCTATAGTTGTATGCCACAACGATTTAGGGTGGAGTTAGTCCAGGATAGTTTGGGCCCCAATAAAGAACTGTTTGTTGAAAGCCTGCTCATCATTTGCCTTTTTATTGCTACCAGAACAACAGTAACTAGAATCACTAAATCTAACACTTGAATAAAGGCCCTTCAGAGGGCTAAACAGTGGCAATTACCAAACAGTACACACCAATGGTTCTTGGCAGGAAGTGAGGAACAAGAAGTAAAGAATTACTCCATGAACTAAAAAAATTTGGGGAGTGTTTCAAATAGAAAATATGTAAATTTTTAAAATACAAGGGGCATCAGAACAACAACAATGACCAACAACAAAAACCTGTTTTCTTGAGAAAGAAAACAATAAAGTTTAAGTATATACCCAGCCTTTTTTTAGGAGTACTCCATTCAAAGTAAAGCATTAAACCATACTGGGAGATAAACTGCATACTCATCTGAATTGTCTAACTCAACCTTGAATGAGTTGGGATCAGTTGAAAAGAGAATTTTTGCCTTTCCTAGCAAAGGTCATATTGACAGAAGTCCTATTTCATTGACTCCTACTCTCTGGGAATGCTTGTTATAATATAGACTAGATGACACTTACTCCTTCCATTCTTTCAATCTGATGGCTGAATTCTAATTATGACTTGTACCAAAATTTTATCTAGAAGTGCTGTTCACACCCTGGCCAAGTAACTTGAATAACGAAAATGAAATACTTTGCTTGGCCATGCAATTTAAGTAACAAAAATGAAATATGACTCTATATAGTATTTTAAGCAAAGCTCTTGAAATAGGGAAGCTTATTTTAGCATGATGATATTTTGAGCAATAAAAAAGATCTAATAAAATAGAAATAAGAGAGAAAGAAGGGAAGTTGGAATTATACAAGATAGAGGTAATAGATCAAAAGGTGAGGAGTACATAAGTTACCTAGTTGACAAATTGGACATAAATAAATCACTGGGGCCAGATGGCATTCACCCAAGAGTTTTGAAGGAACTCAAGGGTGAAATTGTGGAACTGTTGGCCAAATGTGTTAACTGTTGTTACAAACAGTCACCTTGCCAGAGGACTGGGAGATTGCTGATGTGATTCCCATCTATAAGCAGGACTCTTGAGAAAACCCTGGACACAAGATATAGATCAGCAAGATTGGGTTTTCAGGCAAAAAAAGATGGGAAGAATAATAAAAAAGTCAATTTCACTGGATGTCTTTGCATATTTAGCTTACTGAGGTAAGAGCTGCATCGTTTTGATAAGAGAAAAAAATCATACTTGTATGGACTACTTGGATTTTTGAGGTATTAAATGGTAACTGTGTGGCCAAAAGACATGTTACAATTTTTTTCCTCTAAGGGGACTTTGAAAAGATTTACTTAAAATGGCTACTTGCAAAACAAACCTGAATTAGCATGGGATTGCAGAAATCTTTCTGTCACATATTAAAAACCATCAATGATAGAAAATACAGACAAGGCTTATAGCAGCACTTTCCTTGATGCATCCTGTAGCGGTTTTGAGAAAGTCTTATTTTCATAAACTTTCATGGAAATTTAGAGTAGCTATTTTAAATGTATATATTTTCCTAAGTTCTAGTCAGCAGGGAAATAACAAGCCAACAGACCCAAAGTAAGAAATTTCAAAAAGGGTGTTCGAACAGGAAGAGATATGTTGGGTCAATTTCAATGTGTACTTCACAAGTGTACTTATAACTTGACCCTCAACTTAGAAGTAGTGTGTAGCTCTGGTAGTCTCTATCTGGGCACCTGGGTGGCTCAGTGCTTAAGCCTCTGCCTTCAGCTCAGGTCATGATCTCAGGGTCCTGGGATCGAGTCCCGCATCGGGCTCTCTGCTCTGCGGGGAGCCTGCTTCCTCCTCTCTCTCTGCCTCTGCCTGCCTCTCTGCCCACCTGTGATCTCTCTCTGTCAAATAAATAAAATCTTTAAAAAAAAAAAAAAAAAGTAGTGTGTAGCTCTGGTAGTCTCTAACAGAACGTGATCTCATCATGGACAAAGCCTTAAACAAATCACAGCATCAACTGCAGATCACAGGGTCTTACACACAATGTGGAGCAGAAATTAAACCACACAGACAGTCTCCTGATTGCACCAGTTGCTGTGTATACATATATATGTATATATGCACGCATATACATATATACACATGTGTATACATGCATATGCATGTATATATGTATATGCATGTGTATATATGTATATATATATAGATATTTTCACTTATCATACATATTCACTTATACATACATATGTATGTATATACATATATATAGATATTTTCACTTACCATAATGACTCTGTAAAGTAGATGATGTTATAGAACTTCAGAGTGTATAGCTTATAATACTGTACTGTACACTTAAAAAATTATGAGGGTAGATCTCAAGTTAAGTGTTCTTACCATAATAAAAAAGTCCTTTGGTAATAAACTTCGTGACTTTAGATACTATATGTATTTCTACAAAACCAGGCAAAATACAATAGTAACCTAATTATGTACAAGTGCTTTCTGTGACAACATGAATCTGGGAATAATTTCTTTTTTTCACTTACTAACTAACCTCATTATTTTCTTTGTGTTCAAGATAATTTTCTATTTCCTATTTCTACAAAGTGAATGTATAAAGACATGAAAAAAATCCACTCATGTGGCAGATTGTGTTTTATCTTTTGTTACTTGTTTAAGAGAACAAAAGTGAAAAGAAATTAACTTTCTGAAATTCATACAGCTTGGACGGGTAGAACTAAGTTAAAAACCAATGTCAGTTTTACCCTAAATTCTGTATTCCTTTTTTTTTTTTAAAGATTTTATTTATTTGCCAGAGAGAGAGAGAGAGTACACACAAGCAGGCAGAGAGGCAGGCAGAAGCAGGCTCCCTGCTGAGCAAGGAGCCCGATGCGGGACTCAATCCCAGGACCCTGGGATCATGACCTGAGCCGAAGGCAGCGGCTTAACCAACTGAGCCACCCAGGCATCCCTAAATTCTGTATTCTTGATAGGTGATCATCAGTAACTGATTACTTGATCTAAATTCTTTCTTATTTAAAAAACGTAGTCATGTACAAAGTAGATTCGTACTTCTAATAGTATTATTTCAGCTGTTATTACTTAGTTATTGTTTTCTTCTACTTTCTTTTCTCCCCAAAAGTCATTAACTATTTCCCAGTTAGGTTTTCTTTATGCCAATTTTAACAGCTAAAAATGTACACGGGTTCAAGATGTTGACAATTTCGTTTTTTATCTATTGCTATTGTTTATTAAAATAAATTAAAAATATTTTTCTTTTGTTTTAAATCAGGATGGAATGTTAGAAAAATTTCAGTCAAAATTAATAATACGTGGAAAAAAGTGTACACATGTATTTGTGAAATATTCACTGATGTCACATAATTTATACATGGTAGAGTTAGGAATGGTGGGAAGAGGGAAAAATTTGTGTATGTACTAACTGGGGGTCCTTTTGTGAGAACTGGTCTGCTCATATGCAGAGTGAGAATCTGTAAGGCCTAGCAGAGATCACCTTCTTCAAGGTTAAGAGTGAACAGTGATACCAGAGGTATAGTGTTGGAAGGCTTTGTAGTTCTAACTCAGAATAGAGAGACCTCATGGACTACCATTGCCCTTCAAGATTATCTGAAGCCTCAAGAGCCCATAGCTTAGAAAAAGAATAATGTCTTAAAGTAAGGGGAACATTTTTAAATTGGGTTCTAAGTCAAAACAGACTGTTCTATCAAAAATAAAAAATTTTAAAAATAAATCAATGAATAAATAAAGCCAAATACCACTGGACCAGTGATCTTCCAGTAATTTAACTACCTGACAAAAAAACCCTTATCACCTTTTTAAAATCGAATTTTAGTTATTTATTAGACAGAGAGAGAGAGCAAGAGAGGTAACACAAGCAGGGGGAGTGGGAGTGGGAGAGGGAGAAGCAGACTCCCCACTGAGCAGGAAGCCCAATGTGGGTCTTGATCCCAGGAGCCTGGGATCATTACCTGAGCTGAAGGCAGACACTTAACAACTGAGCCACCCAGGTGTCCCCCCATCACTTTTTTTTTTTTTTTTGTTAAGATTTTATTTAATTATTTGTCAGAGAGAGAGAGGGAGAGAGAGCAAGCACAGGCAGACAGAATGGCAGGCAGAGGCAGAGGGAGAAGCAGGCTCCCTGATGAGCAAGGAGCCCAATGTGGGACTCGATCCCAGGACGCTGGGATCATGACCTGAGCCGAAGGCAGCTGCTTATTAACCAACTGAGCCACCCAGGTGTCCCTCCCCCCATCACTTTTAAAGACAACACAACCATCCACAATATAATTTTTAAAATTGATATGGGGGAAAGAAAAACAAACAGAAAAAATTTGATCTATTGTCAAGAGAAAAAGAGTCAACAGAAATTGACCCCAAGATGACCATATGTTAGAATTAGCAGATAAGGACTTGAAAGTAGCTCAAAGAAAGTATGGTTATAATGAAGAAACAAGTGAGGAATCTCAGATGAGCAACAGAAATTTTAAAAAGGAACAAATGTGGTTTCAGAGCTAAAAATTATATTATTTGAAATGAAAAATTCACTGAGTGAAATCAACAGGAAATTGAAGATAGCATAAAAAAAGGAACAATGAACTTGAAGGCAATTCAATATATTCTATCTCAATTACATAGAGAAAACTATTTTAAGAAATTAACAGAGCTTCAGTGATCTGTAGGAAACATCGTACACACATATACACACGTAACTGAATTCCCAGAAAGTGAGGAAAGAATACTTTCAAATAATCCAAATCTGGTGAAAGACATTCTTACAGATTCAAGTATTTATTATACTGAAGCAGGATAAATATCAAGAAAACCTCACCCAGGTATGTCATAGTTAGATGAATGAAAAACAAATAGGAAAATAAATTTGGGAAGCAGCCAGAGAAAAGCAACATGTTAGACACAAATAAAAAGAATTTATGGGATTTATATGCACATAGATATCTATATCTATCTATCTATATATATATATGGCAACAAAAGCACAAAGGATGGGGGGTTGGCAAGTGGAACTATACTGTTTCCAGTTTCTAATATTTTACATAGAATAATACATCAATTAGACCGTAATAAGTTAGGGATGCATATTGTGATGTTTTATTTTAAATAAAATAAAACTGTAAGGAAGTAAATAAAATCTGTCACAATTCCAGAGGGATTTTGTGTTTTTGTCATGTCCTATAGACTCTCAGTCACTATTCAAATGTGAACATGAGAAATTCCATGTCACAGACCTCCTTTTAGTCCCAGAAAACAGGTATGCACTGTAACAAAGTCTTCTGGAAACAATAAAGGTATAATTTGAAAGTACGCTTTAAGAAATAAAATAAAAGCAGGTTATATAAAAAATTTGTTAAATACAAATATTCATCTTGAAAATAAGAATTTTTGGCTTGTTGTCTTCTTCAAATCATGAACTGACTTTATTATCAATGATCTTGTTAGGATGATTTCAGCTTCTTGGATATAGAAAGGAAACAAAGTAAAAAAAAACTTTTTTTTAAAGATTCTTATGACTGACATGCAATTTCTTTGATAAGTTGGAATTTCATAGTTTGTCAAAAGCCAATTCCAAAAATTCATGTTACAATTCTATTTCCCCAGCTTTTGCCCTCTCTACCTAAAACCTACAAATACACACAGCCCATTCAGGCCTGGTGTCTTACTTGCTCACTGTCCAGCATGCCAAAGCCAGACTCAGCCTCTCCCCTTCCACTTGAAATTATTTCTAATTTCTAGTCGACTGGCTTCCAGGTCATTAGTTCCATACTTGTAGTTCCCTTCTCGCCTTAGGCCCATCCATTGGACAAAGGCTCACAACACTGAAGAGCATCGTCTCTCAGACTGTCAGTCAACTGCAGCCTTTCACCAACTGGTAAGTGATCCAGAGACTCAGTAGCCTCGTTCAGCTTCTATACTTCTATGTGTCTAAAACAGGGTAACACACACATATTCAACTTAGAGTATAATGGCAGATATAATGGTTGTTTAATTAACAAAAAGCCAAATCTCTTAGGAATAGTGGGTAAAGTACAGAAGCATTAAGGCTGCACTTTAGAGCACAATTATATATATTAAAGTATCTAGAGAATGCATTCCAAATAAAAGACATGAACTTTATTATGTTTTAAACTCATCATCAATTCTGATTTATAATTTGGTTTTTATAATGAGTGTTTCAGTTGAAGGTCATTCTGTTCCAAAATACAAATTGGCAAAAGGTTCTTCAAAAACACAGGTGTCTGCAAAACTGTTGATAAATGACTGTGACAAGTTTTTATAACTGACCCAAACATCAGAACATCCCACCACTTCTACCTCCTCACTGTTTTTCTGATCCATGTTTGGTGTTGCAGCTGACAGAGTTTCCTTTTCTTTCTTTCTTTCTTTCTTTCTTTCTTTCTTTCTTTCTTTCTTTCTTTCTTTCTTTTTCTTTCTTTCTTTCTTTCTTTCTCTCTCTCTCTCTCTCTCTCTCTCTTTTTTTTTTCTCCTCTTAAGCACTCTGAGGCAATGCCAAGCATTTGGGAGATGGCTTCCTGGGGTGGAGGTAGGCTGGGAGGGCTTAGAAGGCAGAGGTTTCAGCAGGGGGTAAGAAGAAGGAGTTCCCTTACTGGAAACTCTAGTGAAAAAATGGATTCTGTTCCTTGTTTTGTTGTTGTTTTTCCATGAGAAGCTGGAGGGTTGACAAGGGGATTAAACCCACAGCCTTGGCCTTATTAGCACCACACAATTAAAATAAAAATAGAATAAATATGCTCCTTTTGTTCTGGAACTCCTACCATTTTCTTAGTAATTTAGATGTCATTTATTCAAGAGATTTTATAAAAAAGAAGAAAAAAAGAGTGAAAAGGCTTCCCCTTGTTAGTAATGGTGACATTACTTATTATTATATTTAATAATAATATAATAAAGAAAATATAGTAATTTTAATAATAAGTGACTAAAACATATAGTACTTGTTATATGCTAGCACTTCGGTGTTTTACATATACTTATTCATTTTATCCTCACAAGAACCCAAAGATGTGGTCACTGTAAGTATTCTCATTTTATAGATTAGGAAATTGAGTCACTGAGAAGTTAAGAAAATGTCCCAGAGTCACATGGCTAGTAAGCAATGGAGTATTTGAATCAGGCATTTCAAATCCAGAACCCTCCTGGCCAGTATGTTACATAGCCTCTCTTAAGGCATACTCTACAGCAACATTTCCCAAATTTTCATGGGCACACATGAAACATCGGGGGATTTTGTTGAACCGTAGATTCTGATTCATTAGATCTGTAGTGAAGCCCGAGATACTGCATTTCTAACAAGTTTCAGGAGATTCTGGTCTTTGAGCCATACTTTGGGTAAAACATAAGGTTCAAGCTGTCTTGTAAAAAAAGCATTTTGTGTTGGGTGGCATTAGGGAGGGTGTGGTGGCTAGGACTGAAGAGAAAGAAGAAACGCATAGAAATTAAAAACATGCATGTGAATGTGCATCTAGGTTCTACAGCTAAAATATTCTAGAAGGTGGATTTCATTTTGAAATGGCCTAAATACAATAAAATTACCCTGGATGTCTAAGTGAAATGCTAACTTAAAAAGTATTAAAAAGAAAACCACAGGCCCAAAATGATTAAGGATGAGTCCCCAACCTGGGACTCAATACCTATTCTAGCTGCAGTTTCAACCTCTCCCAGATGTAGTCTTACTTTCTGATCAGGGCCAATGAAGTAATCTGCCACATGGGCCCTCCCCATCCCCAAAGGAAGATGAAGTCATCGTAACCTCCCATGGAATAATCCTTTTCTTTTGTAATAATTTTCTCGCCCCACCTTCCTTCCTATAAAGACCTACCATTCTGTACAAGTCCTTGGGGTTCCCCTCTACTTCTTACATGGGGTGCTGCCCGACTGATTCAGACATCATTTAATAAAGCCGATCAGATCTTCAAATTTACTTGGTTGAATTTTATTTTTTTTTAAATAAAGGTTAAATATTATTCCAGGAAACTTATAACAATTGGAGAAAAAGACCTCTCCATATCTGAATATATTTAGTTTTTGGATTTTAAGCTTCTTCTTTGTCTGATGAAATTCAGAAGTTATTTACCTTCTCTCATATTATGATGAAATAATAGGACCCTTGAACATCCCTCACAGTCATGGGAGGAAATCCAAGCATAGGGCTGGAAATGGAGAAAAAGGAAACTTTCGAACTTTCTTTAAGACTTTTGAGGAAGGGGGCGCCTGGGTGGCTCAGTGGGTTAAAGCCTCTGCCTTCGGCTCAGGTCATGATCCCAGAGTCCTGAGATTGAGCCCCGCATCAGGCTCTGTGCTCGGCAGGGAGTCTGCTTCCTCCTCTCTCTCTGCCTGCCTCTGCCTACTTGTGATCTCTCTCTCTGTCAAATAAATAAATAAAATGCTAAAAAAAAAAAAAAAAGAAGAAGAAGAAGAAGAAGAAGAAGAAGAAGAAGAAGAAGAAGACTTTTGAGGGAGGAAGCGGGCAGAGACGTGCCCCTGAAGTGTTCCAATTGGTCTATTTCCTGAGATTCTTCCCAACAGACCACCAGTGCTTCAGGTCTTGAAATCTTCTAGACCTTTAGTGTTCTCTATTAAAACACAAATATGTGTGCTGTAGCAAATGGCAGTGTATTCAAAGGAGATGGCTTGCCAGCCAAATCACTAGCTGACTAACTTTTCTCAAGTTCAACAAATAGGAGGAGTTTCTCAGGAAAGAGAAAGGCAAAAAATCCCCAAAAGCAGTCCCCACAAAGTTCACTATGTCAGACCCACAATTTTGTCTAGGCTTACTTGATCCAACTCATCTGATAGGATCAGGTAGAGAGTCACAGCTTCTCCACAAGTTGAATTTCCCTTTTGGAATCAGTGAGATATGCATTTTTTTTTTTTTCTTTTTTAAGCAAAAGAAAACACCTATTACATTCCCTGCTGATTCAATGAACTTTTGATCAGCGTCCATGATTATTACTAACTTCATTGAGGGGAATATGTGTATGAGCGGTTCTGTAATTATTTGAGACACTTGCAAGTAGGAGGATTTTCAAAAGCAGACTGACTGAGTGAAGGCAGATCACAGTTTGCCTGTTTTCTTTTTTACTTTCTTTAGATGCTAATAACTGCTAATTAGAGAGAGCAAGGAAAGCAGTGGTTGGTAACTGGCTTTTAAAATTCAGTCTGATTATAATATGGAAACAGACTGTTCCTTCTCAAAGGCTAAATGAAGGCAGTTCTGTTTATCAGGTATTTCATTGGCTTTGCCAATCATACTCATAGTTTTACATCTAGGTCTTCCCCCCCCCCACCCCCGCCCAAATTATTTATGCAAGTGGTCAGTCAAAGCAAGAAAAACAAGATTTTGGAAGTGAAGGAACTGAAGCTTGAACCTAGTCAGTTCAGATAGAAGAATGAATACCAGAGTTCCTATCACCCCCAGGCCTGCCAGATCAGCCAAGGAGCACATGGGCCTAGGCTCTAGGGGTAGGAACGCTTGCTGATCCTTCAAGTGAACCTATAGGACAAGCAGTTAACCAGCATTAATGGAATCTTTTATAGAACACATATACTTTTTTAGATTTCAAATCTCTCAGAATAGAAAAGACCTCTGGGGGACCAGATGAAGTGGCCCCAGAGCACCTGCTAGCATTGACCTCACAGGCCTCCAATCAATGGCATCCACCTTTCTCAGGAGACCTCTGCCCCAAATTTTGTCCTTAAAAATCCTCGTTTGGGAGGTATCGAGAAGTTCAGGACTTCAGAGCATTAGCCCCCATTCTCTTGGGTAATGCCACACTAGTAAACAACCTATCTTTCTTCATGGCAAAAGCTTGGTGTCAGTTTTATTGGTTTGCTGTGCATCGAGTGGACAAGCTCTTATTTGGTTCAGTTACAGAACGGCAGGTGGTAGATGACAACGTTCAACCCATATTCTATGGCAAATACAGATCCCATGATCCTCACACCATAAGCACATAGCTTGCATTTTATTATCATTTAAAACATTAAGTATGTGTATTAAGGTACATTTTTATGACTTAAAATGTAATAATTTGAGTGCATCTACTCACTTAAATTCTTAACCAGACTAGCCAATATTTACCTCTTTTGAAGATATGTGGGAAATAAGGCTGAGGAGAAAACAGACTTAGGTAAAAGCTAAAATCCATAAGAAAATTGTCAAAGATTAAAAAAGAATGTTTGGCTTCATGTAGACTAATTTAGATATCTGAGTGAACTTTTACAGTCTGCATGCACTGTGGCCAATTTTTAAGAATCATGAAATCAGGGTTATCCCGAATCTTTAGAGTTGCATATTTAAAAGAAAACATAATTGAAATAAAATTGAATTTTAAAAACCAGGTAAGTTGTTCACACTTCATGTAAGACAGTAGATTTAAATATTAAATTGTGAATTTATTAAAATTAATATTAAAACATTACATTATCTTTATCTGATACCTAGCAAATTTGGCTGAATCCAGCTAAATGTTGTGTGCATTAGTAGAAAAAATAATCCACCATAGGCCTTGTAAAAAAAAAAATGTCAGGTAAAAGTAGTTTCTCCTTTTGCCAAAAACAACTTGGCTTCACAAAAATAAAAGCATGATAATTTTGAAATTAATGGATGTTATCAACTCCTTTGATATTTAGATTGTAATAATCACAAGCCTATATGATTAAAATATTTTCCAGATTCTAATTCTAACCACACTTAACTAGCAGAAGTAAACAAATCATCCCATATTTTATTTCTAGGTCAGTGAAACCAAAAACAAGGTTGTGTTATGATCATGGTTCTCAAGAATACAAGCTTGGTGTGATTTCTTTGAATGTCCTGAAACACATATTTCTTCACTGCTGATGTGTATGATAATTATGCTTTGTCTACTTTAAAAAAAAAAGTACTATTAATGTTCTGTATCTAACTAGTAGATTTAGTAGTCAAACATCTTTGGTGCAACTACTCAGTATTCCTCGAATGGTAAAAATTTCGTGTGCAAACAGACACAGTCTACTAACTACTCCAACTATTTCCAGTATAGTCTGTTGGCCTCCTATTGATATTATTGTATTGTAACATATGGTTTAAAATATCATAAAGTGGACTGAAAGTTTATCTTATATTATGAAATAAGAGAATAAATAATCTATTTAATCTGATATATAAGATACTAATTTCCATTTTATTAATGATACTAGCAATGTGGTAAATATGAACACATTGTAACAAATATTTCATATCAGATAATGTTAAAATTTCACTTCAGTGAGAAATTTTAACTCTTCCCCTAAGATCTCCCCAACTGTAACAAATTAATTATGTAATAAAATAATCTGGTTGGCATTTTCTTTCCTTGTAATTCATCTGTTAAATCTTTAGTGGGGTTGCTATCAACAATACAAAGATCTAAAGATAGGAGGAGGTCAAAATAAAGGTTACCTGTATAAAGCCCACAGTTTCCTTTCTCACAAAAGGCATCAGATAGCCAGGCTTTTCTCCTTGATATTAAAATCAGAGATCTTAGTATATCTGAAATATATCTCTTTTTATTCAAATATCCCAATATCAGCTTAACTGCCTAAATATGTACTTTTTTTTTAAGATTTTATTTATTTATTTGACAGAGAAAGATCACAAGTAGGCAGAGAGGCAGGCAGAGAGAGAGGAGGAAGCAGGCTCCCCGCTGAGCAGAGAGCCTGATGCGGGGCTCGATCCCAGGACCCTGGGATCATGACCTGAGCCGAAGGCAGAGGCTTTAACCCACTGAGACACCCAGGCGCCCTGTACTTTTCTTTTAAAAAAGATTATTTATTTATCTTAGGGAGAGAGGGCATGTGAGCAAGCATGGGAAGCAAAGGGAGAGGGAGAGGATCTCAAGCAGATTCCCTGCTGAGCACAGAGCCGGACACAGCGCTCCATCTCCCAACCCTGAGATCAACACCTGAGCCAAAATCAAGAGCTAGACCTTCAACGGCCTAAACCAACCAGGCACCCCAAATACGTACTTTCAATCAACAGGATTAAGATCGGATAGTTTTTGGAGCAACAAATTGTTATTGAGTGTTTACTACTCCTCATTTTTATAAAACTTACCTTTCAAGCATTAAAGGGCCACCTCTCATTGCTGATTCCCAGGATCTGATGATTTAACCAGTGCTCGCCTTGCCCGCAACCACCTTGGTTTTGTAGGTCTCAATTTATTTTCTCTTAACCTTCAAACTCCTAGACTGGTCTTTATTTTTTTTTTTTAAATTGAATAAAGTTCCTATTTCTTTGGTAATTTAAAAAATGTTCCCCTCTGAACTTTCTCCATTTATGTTTAAAAGGATGTCTGAATCAAAGAGCATGAAGTGGTCTCTTTGCACGAGAGCATCTCTTGGCTTTGCAGTGAAGTGTTTTCTGTCTTATTTTCCGTCCTTTTTGGGTAACACCAGCATTGACGGATTTTCTCAGCAGCTACAGCTCAGTAGTGCCAGGTGTGAAAAAGCATAGAACAACTATTTAGAAAGAGAAAGAAAGTTTTTCTTTTCTTTTTTTTTTCTCATTCTTTGTCTCTTTATAACAGATTTAGAGCCAGAATACAACTGATTCAGACTCTGTCCATGCAATGCAATATAAAATGTGAGAATTTTTAACTTTATAGGTTTCTAGAGGACAAGTTTAATTATACTTTAACCAATCACTCAATAAACGACTGGAGCACCTGTGTTATAATTTCTACTAGGTATGTACTATGATCAAATTATTATTATGTCATAGGAGGGAAGTAGGGATTAATACATAATATTTCTCCCAGATATCACTTGCCTTAAAATGTTGCCTTAAAAAAAAAAAAAGATTTAAAGACGAAACCATACTAAGACCAAAGCCTAAGTATTTAGTTCTTTAAAAACTAAGAAAGTTTGGCTAAATCCATGTAGGTATTTTGTGCATTAGTAGAAAAAAAATACTAGGTCAGTGAAGGAAAGCAGAATTTGCCACTCCAAAATATGCTTCTTTGGCAAGAGGATTATGTCAGGCTAATTCTTTTTAAGTCATTGTAGGAAAGGAAAAGTTCTGAAAACCTAATAGAAGTGACCCAGTAAGAGACATTTACGTTTATAAGGGAAATCTCCATTTCTGTCTCCTTTTCTGTACCAGAAAGAGCAGGATGACTACTTCTCTGGAAAATCCTATCCATGCAGAAGGCAGAGGACTTAAATCTGCATAACAACCTTACCCTTGTTCACTGTGCTTTGGCTGGTGACCTTCCATACTCAGCTTCCCTCCTCTCCCCACTTTTGCCTTAGGCTAAAGAGGTGGTATTTAAGATGGTGGCCTGGGACATTTGGGGGAGTTAATCTCCTAGGGTATTTCCCTTGTATGCAGAAGTATACATGTTCTTAAATTTTGTTTTTCCTGCTAACCTGTCTTTTATTACAGGGGAATCTCAGCCAAGAACCAAGAAGGATAAAAGGAAAATTATTTTTCGTCCCCCACATCAGAACCACAGTATAGATTATGTCAATTAAGCCAATTACAAGAATTGTATACTAGTGGGATTCTGCAAAATTATATAAAAAGGTCTTATTATGGAAAGCGGTACCCATAGACTCAAACCTAATGGCTATAGAAAACTTAAAAGGCACTAGGAAGCCAAAATATGCTTCCAGCTTTTAGATAAGACATGTAGGAATTTACTACAAGTAAAGAGATGTATGGAAACAGAGGGTAGATGCTTCCTGGCTTGGACAGCTGTCTCTGGAAAGGGGATAAGAAATATTTCAGTTCTTCCCTCTTTTTCATGGGAGGTAGAATGTTTCCCCAGTTTCTTATGCCAAGGAAATGAAAGAGGAGGGAAGAGACAAAAATGGACTCCTATCTTGTCCCTTTCCTTCACATATAAGGAGAGACTGGGTTTCAGAGTAGGGTAATGAATGCATTATTACAGACCAGCATCAAGAAAGTGGAATACAAAAGGGTAAAAGCTTAAAAGCTTGGAGAGAGAAAAATTCCAAAAATGAAGGGAAGATATTATCAACTCTTTCAGGAGGAGGAAGGAAAAAAAGTAAGAAAACACAAGAAAAATAATCTTTAAAGTACAGTGAAAATGTATGGCTAACTGGCTGAAAACTCACTCACGCCCACCAAGAAGCTGCTGGCTGCCCTTAGGATTTTCACTAATTCCCTAGTGGTCCTGTGCCTCCTATCCCCCAACTTGGATCTGCCTAAGACCCAAACTCACTCATCAAGTGCATTAAAATCTTCAGAGCTTGAATTCTGAGGTCTGTCTTGAGTTTTCATCTAAGCTCTGCCACTTTGCTTCCTTTGTCATTTTTGGATAATTTATTTAACCTTTCTATAATTGTTTCCTGAACTTAAAAATGGGATAGTTAAAGCATTTGACACCTAGGCACTGTTGTGAGAATCAAGATGAGATATTGTGGTAAGAAGGCTCAGCACAGTTTCTGGCTTCTAATGCATGCTTAATAAATGCACGCTCATATTATGTTCTCCATTTAAGACATGCAATTTAAGAAAAGTTATTCCCCCATACCTTGAATTATTAGTGATACAGCTATTGGTCTGAATTCAAGTTGTCAACCTCACTCGTAACTTCTCAGAACACTGCTTTCCTACACAGAAGACGAAAGGAAGGTTAGTTGTGCCCATCTCTCAGCACTGGACAGCTCTCTGCCAGTTTCCTCAAAATTTCCTTTCAGTCACCTCCAGCTGAGCCTATCCTGGTACATTCTGTGCTACTTTCAAAACTCTATAAGCCGAGAAAACAAAACACACACAAGTGGGTTCCCAAGCTGAGAAGTGCAAGCAGAAGCGCCAGGAAGCCACATGCCTGCAGGCACCAAAGCTGCAAACACCACCTTGTTCTAAAGCTGTGCCCGAGGTCAGAGAACCCCAAGAAACACTTCTGTCTTGGCCATAAAGCAGCCAGCACTTGCACATGCTCTCAGATACTTAGCTGCATTCCCTTCAATCAGCAGACTGAAAATCCTGAGCTTAGAAAACAAACAGCTCCTTGCTAAAGGCAAAATAAACCAATTTCTGTTGGAAAGGGGCTTTTTCCTGGATCTCTCGCTCTTAACGTAGCATTTGCCTCTCTTTATGAACAGAAGTAAAACACTTTCCTCGGGAGTTCTGCACCTTCTCAAAGCAGAGGACCAGGTGATCTGGGAAGCAGAGAAATCCATTTTGAATGAGTCCTTCCCATAAGCAGGTCCCCCAAGCTCTTTTGCAGAAAAGATCCCAGGGCAAGCTCCTCAGTTTTTTTTTAATCCAAGAGGTTTCCTATTTTTTAAAAAGTACCCAGGTAAAGAAGCTGGCCCAGAATCATGTTTATGTTTATACAAAGGGTCGGCCTGGTCAAGGGGCTGCATTTCCTTATTAAGGCCACTCTGGGCTGGAGAGGAAGACCCTGCTTTAGAAGCGAGTCCCTCTTGTAGCTTTCTGCCAGTAAGACAATAGTAACCCAATTAAACAATTCCTGAGAAAGCCAAGAGCAATGAAGTGAAAACCAATGAGGTGAAAGCCACTCGGATGGTTCCTGGGTGAGGTTGCCAAATCAGTCACAGAGAACCTGAAGAGGGGAAATTTTAATGAGGAAAAAGTCCTTGCAACAGACCTTGGTCTTCGACTCTCAGTTCTGCTGGAATCATCGCTAGGCAAGTTGGCCTGAGAGGTTTGTGAAATCTGAAGGGTCTGAGACTCCCTCCCTCGGAACTCAAACCAAGCTTTCATGCATGCGGCCGAACAAATAGAAGCTGCAGAACACACACAACAGCAGCAGAAACGAAAAAAAAGTTTCCTGCCTATCCCACTTTGAATGTTTTCGTCATTGGCTTTCACTCTTTCATTTTTTGGCTGAGCCCATCTGGCAGCACAGTGTGGTCTGTAGATCACACACGCCCACCGTGTTCCCCCGAGGCAGCACACCTCCCAACTCCCAGCAGCAGCCCACGGCTGGCCAGTTCTCAGAGGCCATCCAGATGCCCTTCAACGCCCAAATGCACGTATCTGAGACATGCATGGGACCTACTGCACATTTCAACTGGCTCACAGTGAGGGGACGGAACCAGCTGTCAGTGACCTGCTACGATACTGGTGTGACAGGGGTATGCAAGGACCCCGGCAGCTCCCTCCAGGGCTGGCCTGTATCAAAGGCACAGCAGGACCAGAATGAGACAACAGGATTACTTAGCAAAGATGTTTGAGCAGGAGCTTGGAGAACACAGAAAATTTTCCTATAATACTGTCAAAGGTAACCTGCTCCTGGTGGTAATAAGAGCGTTACTGTTCTGAACCAGTGAGAACATTCCGACGCTCGCAGCGTGTGAAACAACCCACGGAGTAGCGTGGTTGCCTGACAGCCTGTTCTTAGTTGTCTCTACAACGCCTCCTTCAGAGGCGGGGCAGATTTCAGGTGATCAGGACCTCCTTCAAATACACGACACACTGCTTTCAAAAGGTAAGGTCGCGTGCTCTTTCCATTTCTGACGAATTGACCTATAAAAGCATTGTGAAATTTGGGGGAGAAATCATGCAAAAGGAATTTGTCTTTTGCTATGGTTTCTTTTCCCAGGGCATAACAGAGGCTAGAGAAAGCGAAGGTACAAAGCAGGGTGAAGGCTGTTTACCTGAAAAGGCACAGCTTGAAAATAAAGGCCGGCTTCCATGCACATGCAGGAAATGTGCCCTGATATTTCATTCACCTTTTCACACAGCCTCCGCACCCGTGTCCTGACAGCAGGTGGGAGTATTGGGTATACGATGTGACAGTCCCAACACAGTCCCAACACAAGGCAGGATCCTGGAGTAAATGTACTGGGGAAAATGCTACTACAAGGGGTTATGAGAGCACTAATACTACATTTTGAGGAGCTAAGGGCATGGCACGTCCACCGAGTGTTCTATCAGCGTTTGGTTTAGTCCCAAGTGACCTATCATGGTCCACAGCATCTTAAACTTAAAAAAGGAGCAGGAGTGAAGGTTTATAATTTGATAATAGGTAGAAAACGTCTGCGAATAAAAATTTCGGTGAGATGATCATTTTGGCTTCCACCATCACTGACCTAATGGAAATTTCCTCTTATGAAAATTCTTTTTCATAATTCATGAAAAGTTTCAGAATGTCAAAATGAAGGAATAAAGTGTCAAAAATGATTCAGGAGCAATATAAAAACCAACAGTTTTGTTATTGGGCTGCTGTTTATGTCACTTGCAATGGCACTCGGTTTCCTTGATTTTCGGTGGCACTAGACATATGAGGCTATAAGACGCAAGGTAATTGGTGAGAATAAAGCAAACAAAGAGCTACATGACACTTTTTGAGACTATCTGACATCTATATTATACTCCTCTATCTTCTGATAGACTCTGCATAGGGACCCTTTTCTAAAAGCATAAACTCAAAATTAAAAAGTGAATTCAGCTTATATGTAAAAGTAAACTCGTTCCTCTGATATCTATATTAAATTCTTCTTCATTCGGATAGGCTGTACACGGGTCCTTTTTCTAAAAGAATAAACTTTTCACACACATGAAGCATTTAGGAATATGACTTTTTTGTTTTAGAATTTATAATACAAGTTCACTTTTTTAAATGACTACATTATTCCTTAACACACTCTTACATCGTATCCCAAATCAGCCAATAATGGTTTAATACGTGAACCTATGTTAAGTACCCATGCCTGCCAGGACATTATCATCAAAGACTCTCACCAGAATATGGACAGAAACTAACTCTGACATCCAGCCTTTGTGCGCTGCATTCCCTTTGTGAGTATGGAGTTGTATGGAAAAGATACAGGAACTGGGGCCAAACTCATGAAAAATGTGCTGCTGTCCTCTCTGCGATTTTGTACTACCTCCAAACCTGGGTTTGGTCTTGAATTTCTCTTTAAGAAACCACAGCCAAGGAACAGCTGGTACTGTTTACTTGCTTGCTGCCCCTGTAGTTCTGCTTTGCAAGGCATAGAAATGGATTTTCTCCCTGAAACGTGAATTTCTAGAGCTGGAGTTTGCCCCATCATTCACAGGTACACAATACATCAAAAGCAGGAAATGAGAAAATAGCATCATTAGCGGACTGTTTAGGCTCTTCTCTTTGGTTTGCCTTTAAAATTAATCTCTTCCTGTTCATGACTCAGTGATGAAAACATCTTCCTTTGAAGATGAATTAACTGAAAAGTGCATTGAAGAATTTAAGATTTATAACATAACCACCTTGAACCCTCTGTTCTTGGTGAACCTGAAGAATAGCTTCAGGCAGAAACTGTGCATTCCTGGCTACTCGATTTATGTCAAAATGATTTCTGAGCCTGTCATTCCTAACTCCGACAGGCAACTGAAAACAGTTTGACCATTAGCACTGAGTTTGAAAACAAAACAAAACAAAACAAACAAACAAAAAAAAACGAACAATGTTCTTGAATTTTTCATTCCTTGGTGGTGCCCTGATAATTTTAGGAGCTAAGGCTTGAACATTGCCTGAGTCAGTCCTAGTTTCAAGAAAGCTTTTTGGAGCAGAGCCCTTAATCCTGAAGACCTTAGAAGCCGGGACTCTCCCTGCCTTGGAGAAGCTTATAGTTCAGCTAGAAAGATAAAGTCAGGAGCACTTGGGTGGCTCAGGCATTAGGTGTCTACCTACTGCTAAGGTCATGATCCCAGGGTCCTGGGATTGAGCCCTGCATCGGGCTCCCTGCTCAGTGGGAAGCCTGCTTCTCCCTCTCCCACTCCCCCTGCTTGTGTTCCCTCTCTTGCTGTCTCTCTGTCAAATAAATAAATAAAGTATTTTTTTAAATGTTTATTTATTTGACAGACAGAGATCACAAGGAGGCAGAGAGAGAGAGGGGGAAGCAGGCTCCCCGCCGAGAAGAGAGCCCGATGTGGGGCTTGATCCCAGTACCCTGGGATCATGACCCGAACTGAAGGCAGAGGCTTTAACCCACTGAGCCACCCAGGTGCCCCTCAAATAAATAAATAAAATATTTTTAAAAAAAGATAAAGTCAGTGCATAGAGTGCTTAAAGTGAAGTGCCTAATTGTGTTATAATAATTTTATGTATGGTCCCTCCACAGCAACTTCTTAAGTTGGTGGTTTGACATTACTTTTGTCAATGTAATAATCTCTAGAACTGCTCTACCAGTCACATCCAGCTACTGAGTACTTGATCTGTGGGTGGTGCCACAAGCTAAAGAGATATTTTGTATATGTTGAGTTAAACAAATACTATTACTAACAATGAATTTTGGAACACTAAAAATAAAATAAAATAGAATTTTAAAAATAAATAAATAAATATTATTACTATGTTAATTTAACCTGTTTATCTTTACCTTTTATTTTACTGGAATATTTAGAATTACAGGTATTGTTCCCATTATATTTCTATCTGCACTGACCTGCAATTTGATTCCCTGTATTCATATCCAGATAAAATCAAGACATATATAAACTCTTTCTTGTTCCTTCTATAATTCATTCATTCATGATAGGTGATTTCATTTTCCTCTTTTACAAATGAGGAAACTGAAGCAGGCAGAGAGGTGTGAGGTATGATGGGGGATTTGAACTCAGATAGTCTGACTCACCTAGCATGTTCTACTCTAAGAATCCAGATGAGAAACCATGAGAATCAGAACCAAATGAGAGGTGGTGGGTTGGAAAATAAAGGATAAACTGAAGTGTTATCATAAAGGCCATAGAAACACATCACAGTGACCAGTTTGCTGTACGGCATAAGGGAAATAGAGACAAGCTGACTCCCAGATTCCTGGCTAAGAAGATGATATCACCAAACAAAATAAGAGACATGTAGGAGAAATACATATAAGTGAAAATGAAGAATTCAACAGTCAAACTGAAGGTACCTGTGAGAAATCCAAGTGGAAATGTCTAGTAGGTGGCCAGATAGATTGATTGATCGATCCATCGATCGATCTGGGCCCCAAGGGAGATATTTAGGTTGGATATATTAATTCTTATTCATTTGCCCCCTCATCCTCCCCCCCACTATCCCCCCAATAGCCTTTGCCTTTTGAATTACAATGGAGCTTCGTGGTTGAATGAAACATGGTTCCCGACTTAAGCAAATATTCATTCAAGATTCTGCACAACTGGATCCCAAGCTCTCTGCTAAGCTCTTTCTCTGTGTAACATACAATTTGTTCCAGCCAAACTGGATACATATGTAACCTTGACATTAGTTGCACTCTCTAAACACTTCAACTGTTGGAGATTTAAAGGGATCAGGGCTACCAATGACACAAACTGCAGAATCTAATGTTTTCCCTAAGATTTATAGGAATTTGTGGGACAGTGGGAGTAAAGAAGGAGGTTACATAATCAGAATCACTCCAATTACTAAAAACTTTCAATGGCCATGGACACAGACAGTTCTGCTAGCCATTAGTAGACAGTAATAGCAATTGCTTGTGTGGAATCACTTTGGATTTATGTACAATTAGTTTTTCTTGACCTGAGTGGTTTGTAACTAGAGGAGACTCTGATCAGTTTACAGCTCCACTTACCTTCCTGCTAATGTGGTCTCTCTCTTTTACATGAGCTAACCAGTCATGGAAGTCAGCCCTCTTCCTTAATTTCAAGGAAACCACCCCCATCCCCCAAAAACAAATAAAACCTAATAGCAAAGCAAAACCAAACCAAAACAAAAATACCGCAGCGGAAAAAAAACACCCACAAAAGACATTTGTTACAAGAAATGAAATATAGAAGAGATTGGGAAGAGATGGGAGGACTTAGACCCTAAGACTGAAATCACTGACACTGCATGTTAGACTGTCCCAGTACAGCAAGTGCCTCCGCTTAGCGTTAGTCTTCTTTGTCAACCTCTCCCTTTCTCTCCTCTCCCTTCATGCTCTCAGCAGCAGACCTCTGAGTTCCCATTTCCTTAAGCAAATCGCTCCAGCCTCTACCCCACTGCAGTTTTAGGGCCCCCTCTGCATACCTCTGCTCTTCAAGATCCTCAGCTAAAGGGAAGGGATTCACCTTCCTTGGAAGATAAAGGTACCTGCGATCCTTGGTTATACAAAACTCTTCTTCCCAAGTCTTTGCTTCTCCTCTGGTTCTTGTTAAATTCCTAACCAATCTAAGGCACAATTCAATTCAAGGAAGCAGGTCTCTGGTTCTCCTTCCCCAATCAAAGAGCGGGTCCTCCACCACCCCCAGCTCTCATACTGCTAGAGGCACCTTCACTTCTCTAGGTGGAGAGTTTCTTGCACTTCCCGCATATACTTCCTATTTGAATGCATAGGTTCCATGTGGCTTACACCAATCATCTTTGTGGTACAAACTGGTTAAACTGACCTCCAAATCTGCACACATGGAAATAATTAAAAACAACAACAACTCTGATATACCCTTCTCTTGTTTCATTTTGGGTAAACCTACAAGGCGATCCTTAGAATCACCTTGTTTGGAAATGAAAACGGTGAATCAATAACTCTCCTGTAATTATATATTTGAAATCCTGTCTATACCCTGTTATGCCTCGTAAGTGGATTTCAGATTTGCATGGGAAACAGATTGTGCTTTGCCGCTGCATTTACCCAGCGGATTTGCTAATAATTTAGGAAGTTTAGCAAATATGATGCAGTGTAACTTGTAATATTTATTTGCTCTCTCAGCTGTGATTTTAATCCCCGAAATAACAAGCTCAGACAACAAATTATTGATATGCTTTGTGCTGTTTATCAATATTTACTTAGATTTATTTTGGAAAAAAAAATCCAGATGGGGGCTATTTAACATAATTGAGCATTAAACTGTTTGATTTGGTACTCACTGTTTTTGAACATACATAATAAACACACAGAAGTTATTGATACAAACCTATTTGTTCCTGTCTACAACAGGAGATTAGAAAGGGCAGGTTTTTTTTTTCTTTCATTCAGGAAAAAGCAAGTTAGTTCAAATACAATTTGTTTTGCTTCTTTGATTTGAAAGCACATTTTAAGTGAGCCAAATAGATACCATATGGCCTAACTGTCACTTAACTTGACATTTAAGGACAATACATGGTTTGCATCTTATTTTAGTTACTACACAGTGTGTCGCCCTGTATCTTCCTTCTTCATGATAAATTCTCACTTTATTCAGCTTTACAAAAGTACTAGGCAGAGTGACGGTAACGAAAATATATTTTATAGCTTAGTCACTTGAGCTCTGTAGAATGTTTGGGAAGAACATTTTTGAGAACATTTCCAAAATCCCTGTGGGCTTATTATGACAGATAAATGAAGATCAGAAGGTAGTGATATGATTTACCTTTGACAATAATAGGAAGGGGGTCATACTGGAGGTGTGGGGCTCTATCTTGAACCTGGGACAGTAGTAGCGAGCAGTATTTGAAGTTCAAGATCCTGCTTCCAGGTTGGCACACCTGGTCTTTTTTTCTCCTATAAGCATCACAAGAATGCAGTCTGATTTTTCTACCTCACTTTTATATCCCTAGTCTCTAGAATAGTCCTGGATTATAATAAGCCACCCATATATATTTTCTGAATGAATGAAATTGAGTGGACTCATTCTACTATTATTCTTTGATTATTCTTCTCTTATAACTAATCTTGTATTATTAAAGACATTTCAGTCCTTCTTCCTCTTTTCTGGATGAAAATCACCTGGTACCTTCTGATCTTGATTCATCTGTCATAACAACCACATAGGGATTTCTAAAATATCCAGTGATTTCTATCTATGTCTTTAAGTAATCTGCATACCAGAACTATGCTTTCAAAATTTTATTTGACTGAATTTGAATCAGCTTTGGAGTAGACACATCAACGACATCTCCAAGTTAGAGTCCTGACCTTCAGTTTGTCCAGGTGGAGAATATGACATGCTGTTCCTCTCATCCTTTCCTTAAGAGATGATGCATGACGAAGGGATAGTGGAAGAGAAGATTCTTCAGGGGGAAATTTTCTTTTTATTTTGAAATAAAATGGAATGCTATTGGGGATAGCTGTGAATGGAGATGCTATTTACTTTAGCTCTATTTTGAATGTAGCCTCTGGAGTGTTTCTAAGGCCATTTATGTGAGATTTAAAAAATGTGGCTCACTTACTGTTCCAGCTCATATTTTCTTGGGGAAATTCATATTAAACCTTTCTCTTCCAGGGTTGAGCTTCAGTCAGAACACTGAATTAAAAATTATCAGTAGGGGTGCCTGGGTGGTTCAGCCGGTTAAGCATCTGCCTTCAGCTCAGATCATGATCCCAGACTCCTGGGATCGAGCCCCACATTGGGCTCCTTGCTAAGCAGAGAGCCTGCTTCTTCCTCTCACTCTGCCTGCAGCTCCCCCAGCTTGTGCTCTCTCTCTCTGTCAGATAAATAAATAAAATCTTTTTAAAAAATAAAATAAAATAAATAAGATCAGTAAACTGGGGTAATGTGCACATGTCGGTTTAGGACTTAGTAATCATTAACAACTCATTTAGTTGGCTCTCTACACAGAGCCTTAAATCACAAGTGAAAACTAAAGGAAAAAAAAAGAAAAAGACTTCCAGTTCCGGATGCCTTCTTGGTCTATCAGTAGGACCCTCACAATCACTAGCGGGCCTCAGGCCACGTTTTGAGAATCCTGCTCTAGAGAAGAAAGAAATCCATACTCATACCCAGCAATCTTTTCCTGGTGCTCTGACTCAGCAGAGAAAGAGGAAGTGACACTTCTTACTAAAGTACATTTTTCCTTAAGGATAAATGTTCTATTGGCCTAAAGATTTAGATTCATCAAATGAATCTACTAGCATTATTGTATTAGGGCCGGGTGATGCTCCAAATGAAACGTGGCTAACTAAGGAATTAAAAATTGTTCCATAAATATTCCTTACGCAATTTACCTTACATGAAATGTCTAGCTCTTCAAATTTTAACTTCAGTCTTTCTACTCTTCTATTCTTCTGGCTCTCACTCAGCTTACACACAACACACACGTATATTAGTGTGTCTATGCATGTGTAGATTACATATTGTATTGTGTGTATGTGCAAAGCATATATACTTCAATAAATGATTAGTACCACAGTCATTCTCTCCTTCCCCTTCCCTCCTGCTTCCCTTGCCAACCTAGCTGCACCTTCTTCCAGGCTAGCTTTCAAAGCCCATCCCTTAAATTCATCTTTCATAAATACACTTGTATCCCATGCTTGTTCTATCCCACTTCGGTGGCAAAATTCACAAACACGGATCAATCTAAATGTCTAGTCTTTAGCTCTACGCCTGGTGACCTACCCCTAACACCGGTGAAAAATTACAGTTGCTTTGTGTGTCCCATGGAAACTCAGGGGCAAGCCTTTTGAACTCCCATGCCACTCAGTCATAGATGTGGGTTGATGCCCCCATCTAGGGGTAAGGGTGGGGTTAGGGGAGCAAAGGGTTAATCTAAGTGAAGCCATTCTCAACCTCCAGCAGGGGAGGGCTGAAGCCACTAGCTGCCAATAAACACAGCAGCACCAGCATGGAAAGGATCTGGAGGAGACCTACATCTCTTCATTTTCTTTAGTAAGTTTTCTCGATTATTCGTCATACAGGTAGTCCAAACTTTTTTTTTTTTTCCTCCTATCTATGACTCCATCATTTCCCTCATCACTCTCAGTCCAACACCTTGCCTCTGTTTTCTCAGAAAATATAGAAGCCCAGTTTGGAGTCCTCCCTGTTCTTGGGAAGGAAAAGGTCGAAACTCCCTTAATGTGGTTTCAAGCCCAGACGGCCATGACCTTTAGTTATGTTTCGAGCTTCCTCCTCAGTCACAGTCCTTGCTGCTTTAGCTCCACAGAACCTCTTAAGTACTTTGAAAGCACACATCAGACCATCTGCCCTCCTCTACTCAGAACTTTTGATTTCTAAAATTTTAAATTATCAAGAATTATGTTTACTTGCTGTTTATTCACCATAAGTCACACACAACTGACATTTTTATTGATGATGGTAATCATGGATTTTCCATCCTGAATTATTCTTTTGGTTTGGATTCATGATTTGTTTGGTTAAATTGTGAAATCCAGTAAGATATTTAAAGATGGGACCCATGTGCTATACATCCGCTTGCTAGAGAATATCTACTGATTGGCTTAAATTTTTTCTTAAAGATTTATTTATTTATTTGAGAGAGAGAGAAAGAAAGAGAGAGAGAGTGCATGAGCAGAAGCGGCAGAAGGAGAGGGAAAGAAAATCTCAAGCAGACTCCCCCCTGAGCACAGAGCCTGACATGGGGCTCAATCCCAGGATCCCAAGATCATGACCTGAGAAAACCATGAGTCAGATGCTTAACCAACTGAGCCACCAGGTGCCCCTGGCTTAAATTTTTCATACATACTTGCAAAATATTTTAGCTGACCATGAAATTCTTGGATCAAACATAACTTTACTTCAAAATTCAGTAGACATTATCTAATTTCTGATATTAGATGTTGGTATCAAAAAGTGTAAGGTTGAGACGCCTGGGTGGCTCAGTTGGTTAAGCGGCTGCCTTTGGCTCAAGTCATGATCCCAGCGTCCTGGGATCGAGTCCCACATCGGGCTCCTTGCTTGGCAGGGAGCCTGCTTCTCCCTCTGCCTCTACCTGCCACTCTGTCTGCCTGTGCTCGCTCTTGCTTCTCTATGTCAAATAAATAAATAAAATATTAAAAAAAAAAAAGTGTAAGGTTCACCTGGCATTTATACCTTATATAAAAATTGCTTTAAAAAAACTTAGGTGTATATATGATTGTAGATTTTTAAAAATTACAGTAATTTATCTGACTTTACCTTGATTATTTTACATCAGTTTTTCTGAAGATCCCATATTTTCTGAGATCCAGATCCACTTATAAACTCAAACTTGATAACTTCAAAAGTTTTCTATTTTACTGTATATTAATAAATTAATTGATTATATTGATGATTTAATATATATTAATAAATAAAATTAGAAACATTAATTATGCATATATGAGGTTTACCTTGTCTCTCTCATATCATCTTCCATATAGTCTTTTTTAATATTTCAGGTATTTCTTTCCTCATGCCTATCTTCTCTGTTTCTTGGTTTTTAAAAATCATATGTATGTTCTTTTTGTTGCTTTTAATGTGACTTTTATATCTTCAATATTTTTCTGGTCTTTTCTTTCTCAAGCCCTGCCAGTTTCTATTTCATGTTTATTTTGTCTTGATCTTTTACTTCTTCTTTGAACTCTAACATATCTTTTTAAATTTTTAAAAAAAAAATCATGTTTTTGTCTCAACTAAAAGCAAAGTGAAGTATGCAAATAATCTATACACATTTTGAAAGGGAAGTATAAGAGAGAGAATTGAAGCAAAGATAAGCTCAAAATAGGAAGATGAATTTAAACCCAAATATACCAGCTGTCATAGAAATTAATATAAAATAAAGGTTTTAATTGGTAGTCAGTAATTTTTTTCTCCCCTAAAGAAAGGCAGACTACCATATGCAGTGCCTCATTTGGATATGTCTGAAGTCTTCGAAGCTTGACTACCCTACAACCTCCTACAAGTGGACCTTGAGAGCACACTTAGAGGTTCTAGCAGGGGAGTGAAGCTACTCGTATGCCCTTGACCAAAGAATGGTCTTCCTCTATCCAGGAAGGTCATCCTCTTGGAGAGAGCACGCAGCTTCGGGAGGGACCCACATGGAGCAGTGAGGGAGGAATGGGCACCCGCCTAGCCAGCCACATCAGCCGAATCAACCCTGGTGATTAATGGGGTGACAGATGTCACAGCTAGATCACCCTTACATCCAGCAGTCAGTAATTTTGGTGGGTAGAAAAATATCATGCAATATTCACTTTATAAGTTGCATTTCTAAGATACAATGTAACAGAAATAGATGAAATACAAGTTTGGAAAATATATACCTTCTAATTTTAAACACACAAAAACGTGTTATTTGTATCTGAAAAATAGATATAAGGAAGAAAACATCAGTTGGAGGGTACATTTTAAAATTTGGGTGCAATTCTTAACATCAATTCAAACCACATAAAACAACAACTTTACTATAAGAATACAGAGTTAAATCTAAAAAAAATCATTTTTTCTGATTTTCAGAACTAAAAAAATTCTATAGGTTGGGCTTCTTTCAAATGACATTACTTTTTTCTTTTGTATGCATGTATTTATGGCAATTAAAAAAATTTTGTTTACTTATAATCTCTACACCCAGTGTGGGGCTTGAACTCAGGACCCCCAAGATCAAAGGTCACATGCTCTACCAACTGAGCTAGCCCAGCACCTCTATTTGGTGATTTTAAATGGAATTTAGGGGAGGAGAACAGAGTAAAAATATTTTTAGTTAGGCATACTTAAGCAGATGCTCTCGACAGTGGATTTTTTAAATGTTTAAAATTTTCTATGAGGGAATTGACTAATTTCCTCTAGGATAAATATGATGTGGAATTCTCAGAAAGAATCAACAGATCCTGGATGAACATATAAAAATGAGAATTCTGAACTGAAGAGAGTCTGAGCTAAGAGTTTCATTGGTTCCTCAAGAAAAGGAACAGGACCTACACACCAGCAAATTATTGATATAAATAATTATAAGTTACCTCAAAGCAAAATAGATACTTCATCAGCTCATCTTTTGTTGTCTTCATAAAGCACCAAGGAAAGAATGCTTCCAGATTTTGTTACCAATTAAGACCTGTGCCAGATGGGTCCTGCAGTAAAGTTCTGATGTTCAAAGTGGGCAACCAAAGCAGCACTCCTTACGAAATGTCACTTTAGCAAAGGCTCATTATATACTCACACATGAACTAGAAATGCTCAGTTTTTAGTTTTCCCAGAGTTCACACTTGAAATAAAGCTTCAGCAATTTCATCTTATTTTAGGTGTCCCAATTATGCTCATAAGCATGAAACAACCAGTCTGTGACTATATACTGATCAGCAGAAGAGTTACAAAACCTATCTAAGTTGTGACTCTTACACCTACCTTCAGGTTGAACCAATCAACACTGGCCCTTTTACAGGAAGACTGGTTGGCAGTCTCTCAAAAGAATTTTGTCATTTTGATTTTCCTATGTGGATGACAGTTCATCAGTTACAACGGATTTGTCATCAGAATGAATCTGGGAAGATGGCAGCACTCTCCAGAGAGAGATTATCTGTATATTCAATCATAGGACAATATTTGGTGTTTATAACACTGATACATGTTAGCTGAAGGAATG
>NW_019154124.1:7591168-7704115 GCF_002288905.1 Enhydra lutris kenyoni
AAAAAAAAAAAAGGATGTACCAAATCTAAACTTAATAAACTATCCTAAATTCCATGGCTAACACTCTCACACACACATTCACATTCAAATAGGTCATGAAAGAGTCTGATGTAGCTTTCCAAAACAGGGTGACATTTTAGACACTTCTCTGTTCCAGCATAAAAACTGGTCCTTGAAATGAGAGAATATGTTATGTTAGTCCCATGCTTCATATTTCAAAGGATAATTTAAATGCGTGTACGTGTGTGTATATATTTTTGTCTATGTTTACATGTGCATAGTAAAACACAAATGGATACCCATACTCACCTTTGCTAGCAAACTGCTAACCACATACAATGCTAGGATTAAACATGGGAGAAGTTAGGACAAGATACCTAAAGAGAGTTTTATCAAAGAGTCAGTGATTCTAAGAAATAACACCCAGTTTCTTGCAGAATAACATCTCTGACCATGCCATTTATCAGTGTGAGTGGGTCAGTAGGTAAATATACAGGGGACCCTTGAACAACACGGGTTGGAACTTTTGGGGTCCACTTACACATGGATCTTTTCTGATAAACACAGGACAATACTGTAAATGTATTTTCTCTCCCTTATGATTTTCTTGGTAACATTTTTTCCCTAGTTTGCTTTATGTTAAGAATACAGTATATAATAATATACAAAATATGTGTTAATCAACTGCTTCTATTATTGGTGAGGCTTCTGGTCACAGTATACTAATGGTAGGTAAGTTTTGGGGGAGTTAAAAGTTATACATGGATTTTTTACTGTGCGGGACAAGGAGTGGGTCAGCACCTATAATCTTGGTGTTGTTCAAGGGTCAGCTGTAAAGGTCAAAGGGCATGAAACAACTTTTCAACAGGCCTTCAGTTCTGGGCAGAACTGGAAGATATTAGACATATATCTTGTCTTTTAACCCTTTTCACAGTTCTGTGATTTCATTCTGCTACCCTGGCCCTTCTTCCCATAACTCTCATTGGCAAACTGCTTCCATGGCTAATGATACTGAGTCGCAACTATGGAGACATACGTAGGGGCTTCGAAAAGAGACTGTATGATTGAACTTGAAAGAACAATAGTTACCAAACTTTGATCATTTATACACCACTGCCAGAATTTTTGGCTCTGTGTGCCATCAGTGCTTTTGTTTACTTAATATTTTTCCTTAAATTGATGCACCATTAAGCTTACAAAATATAAACTAGAAACTTGGTGCCACTGCATATAAAGAAAAATAGCACGCCTCAACATAAATGAAAGCCACAAGAGACAGAAATAGAATGGAGATACAACAATCTCACTCGATTTTGATTAGATCCCACTATCTTCAGAAAGTTCTGAGTGGAACCTCTCTGAAATTAGTTACTTGGAAAAGTAACTTTTAGTTAGTTTAGTGCCTTAGAAAAGTTCCAAGTGTTACATATTGATTTAATAAGTTTATTGATTTAATAAGTTTAATTTAATAAGTACCTGTTCTTCATATCCAAATATACGTGACTTCAAAAATTGTTCTAGGAGCTTATTCACCTAAGGAATATACATTCCTAATAATTCATTTAAACGAAGGGATCCATTTGCTAAAAACAGCCATTGGTATATATTTAAAAGGTGATATAAGTGTATTGTCACCAAAATAAATTTTTCATACTTGAAATCTGGTATAGCCAGGTAATCAGAAGAGAATTAAAAGTAACTTTTTCCACTTGTGATTTTATTTAATCTAAAACCACATCTGCTTCACAATTAAAATCTGTCACAGTAACACTGAATTGGAGGATTATGCTTATCATAGCTACCACAAAATGAATCTTCATACATTACTTTTTTTTTTTTTTTTTTTTTTTGATAGAGAGAAACTAGGCAGAGAGGCAGGCAGAGAGAGAGGAGGAAGCAGGCTCCCCGCGGAGCAGAGAGCCCGATGTGGGGCTTGATCCCAGGACCCTGGGATCATGACCTGAGCCGAAGGCAGAGGCTTTAACCCACTGAGCCACCCAGGCGCCCCTTCATACATTTCTTGAATAATCATGAACATATCTAATTCATTCCAAAATGTATTCTTCAGAGAAATTAATAGAAATTTTTCTATTGGAAGAATGTGAAATTATCCCCTAACTTCAACTTTTCCATGACTTTCTTCATAACCTCTTTACACTATCTTTTTATTTGCTTCTCCTGTGTTATCAAATTGTACTAGTGTGAGGACTGCATTTTCATGAATAATATAAAATACCAATGCATAATATTCGTATGATTTAAACAATACTAAAGTCTTTTTGGTAATTCAATTTTGGGAATTCATTAAAATGCAAAAAATTTTAGGAAATATTATTTTATTTATAACCTTTATGTACCCTCAGGGCAGAATCAGGGGGAAGAAATTAGATATATAAAAGATGGAAAGTTAATCATATCCTGAAATTGTCCCATTTAGGAATAATTTAATCAACTCAAATAAATGTTCTCTAATTTTGCTTTCATTAATGAGATGACTAAGTTGGATATAACATGCAGAAAGCACGTGCTTCATTGTGATGAAAGTGTTTTTCAGACAGGATGCTGGGGCTTCTGTGAGTCTAAAAAGTAACATTCTTAGAGAGATTGTGTCTGTGTGATTAAAACAGTTCTTTATTAACTTAAAGGTGACAGGAACATTTTTCATTTTCTCCACTTACTTTTTTTTTCTTGCACTTTTTGTCACTTTTGTTGGCACAGGTGGCAAACAGAGTTGAAAGGGGAGTAATTTCCATGAGGTGACAAAGTGATTAGTAATGCAGCTGGGACTAGAACTAAGGTCACCCTAACTTCCCATCGACTGTGTTTTCTGCCACGGGTGGCCGTCCATCCATCCATTCGTTCATTTATTCATTCATTCACCACCTGTCTGGCACAGGCAATAGTGAGATGAGTAGGGGGGCCTGGAGCTTCCTGCTCTGATTGTTGTACCTTGATTAATAGTGATAGGATTTTCACATAGTGATAAAGTATGACAAGTAAGCGAACGACAAAAAATAATTATTTCGGTGGTGAGTAGTAGTAGCGAAAAGTTGACATCAAGGTCATTTCTAAAAGCATTTCTACATGCATTGGTCATGGTCTTCAGAAATGTTCTGAGGAGTTTACTGGCCTAAAGAACATACATTTCTAATATGGCATCAGGATGAAGGGATTCCCTTTTAATGTTTAGAATGCAAAGGAAAAGTAAAAAGGAAATTATTTTAGAACTGATTTAAACATTTATCGAGTATATTAAAAGAATGTAGTGTCAGTCTCCAAAGGAGTTTACAGTTTCCCAAGGTGGGCCTTGGGCATGGAACTTCTTAATCCCAAAGAGTCCTGTGAGGATGACAGAGGTAATATGTGGAATGTTAGGAAAGCGCTATCCTGACTGTACAGATTCTAATCTTGAGTTTGCCTCTTAAGCACTTGAGGGATCTTGGGTATGCTATAAGCTACCTGTTTCCTGATCTGTAAAATGGGGATGATACAGTATCTGCCCTATAGGCTTGTAGCAAGGATTACACGAATTTCTATGTAAAAAGCTCTGTAGTGTATGAGTGCAGTACTCTTGGTGATGCTGATGGTAAAGTCTCTTTCCTGAACCAGGGCTTCTGATACACTAATTCACATTGTGAATCATCAAGAGGGTGTGTTGCAGAATTTCCCCACGTTATTTAGCCTTTTGCTGGGGAACACTGTTATTAGAATAGTGAATGTAGCCTTAGGATATATGCTTGGGAAGTAGAGGGCATTTAAAAATATTTTGGGAGTTCCTGGCTGGCTCAATGGGTAGAGTATGCAACTCTTGATCTCAGGGTCATGAGTTTGAGTACCATTTTGAACACAGAGATTACATAAAAAAATTAAAAATATCTACTTTGCATAATTAATGAAGAATCACATCTATCACAGGATCTTAACTTAAGAAATTTGCTTAATTTCTAAGGAGATAGATCTGGTTGAATCTTCAGGGTTACTGACGTAACAATATCTTTTAAGCTGTTGATGTTGTTGAGGATGATCATGAAAACTAACATTGGTTAGCAGTGATCTGTGCCAAGCACTGAACTGAGAGCAGAATGTGTGGAACGTGGACTATCTTGTCTACTATTTAACAGCAACTCTATGAGAAGAAATTGAGATTTAGAAGGTTAAGTAATGCTCAAACTCACACACTAATTTGGAGAATCAGGATATGAATCCGGTTCTATCTGATTCCAATGCCCACATCTGCCACCAGGAAGTGGCACCTCTCTCTGATTTTGATAATTGCCATGATTTGGATGGTAAGAGTTGCATCCATCTTTAGAGCTTTGAACACTGTAGAACATAGTATGAATACAGGGTATTATTAAGGTATTGAAATTAGGCTTATGATTTTTGTTGTCATTTTTGCTTATCTCTGGATTAAAACAGTGTACTACCTGTCTGCTAATGATTTTGAACAGTCCTCAAAATAAGTAATTGAAAATACGAAACCCATAGTGCCAAAATATAAAAATGGATTTTTTTTCTGGAAAAACATCAAATACATAGTTGTCTGATTAATTTTAGTGAGGAAGATCTATTCTTTCACTGAAGACTTTAACTACATGCAGAACAAGGAAAATAACCATTCTTTTAAGAAACATGGAGAAAAATTTAAACACATACACCAGAGTACCATGTACCAGAAAAACAGTATAAAAGTGTCAGTAATTTGAAAATGACTTTTAAATTAATACTAAAATTACCAAAGATTAACCCCAAATAATATAAATCCAATGTGAACATTCAAATGTAAATGTTTGTTATTGTTTATTAGCATATTTTTAAATTTTTGAAAACAAGGTCATTTTACTCCATTGCATATCAATGTCTGGCTGAGTTTCTTTTACAAAAATCATATTTGTTTTTAATATATAAGCTAAAGAAGTAATTTTTAAAAATTATTCTTTTTACTCGTAATATAAAAATGTCATGTTTACCATAAGCTGGTTTATAATCTCTTGCCTCTGTCTTTGATACTCTCTAAGGTTTTTTTACTTTAGTTTTGAATGGGTAATCTTACAACATCACAGTTCTCCTGACTACCACATCTAGACCTAAATCTGCACCTCCTTTGCATAACGAACACATGCAAACCTTTTCTTACAAGTGCAGCAGATAAGTACCCAGGTACTGGGGGGCCAGCAGCAATGCAAATACACAGATGGAGAAACTGAAAGACTGCATTGATGCCATACAATATTACTAATGATCGACTCTTTTAAGGGGGACTCTTTCTTCAGTGATAAAAGGAGAGAAAGCATTGGAAGCAAATCGGTATAAAGAAATCACTGTTTCCCAAGGCTCTTGGCTTCACATACATACCTGAAGCCAAGAACTACAAAAGCTCTGTATCTGTTCATTTCTTTCTTGCAATAATGTCCTTGGCTAGTTACTCTTCCTCCTGTTTTTTCCAGACACTGTCTCGGTCCTCTTCTCTTCTGCTCTAAATGTGATCCTGTGAACTAGTCAACTGGCCCAAATACTACTTCACTTCAAACGTAACTCACAGGCTTCTCAGCCAAGATCTCTCTCCTGACGTCTGGATCTGGATCTGTGCTGAGTATTCAGTGCAGTGATGAACATTTACCATGGGTCAGGCAATATGCTAAACCCTTTATAGACATTGTCTCATTTAACCTACCAAAACCTCTTTAGGGACCAGTGAAATTATCCCCATTTTATATTTGAGAATGGGGAAGCTTTTTTTTTTTTTTTTAAATCTGGAAACTCACAAAAATACAATTCCTTTAGCATGACATTTGTTCAAATATATTTTTTTAAAGATTTTATTTATTTATTTGACAGAGATCGCAGGTAGGCAGAGAAGCAGGCAGAGAGAGAGGAGGAAGCAGGCTCCTTGCTGAGCAGAGAGCCCGATGCGGGGCTCGATCCCAGGATTCTGGGATCATGACCTGAGCCGAAGGCAGAGGCTTTAACCCACTGAGCCACCCAGGCATGCCAATTTTTCAAATATTTTAGTAAGAGTTTGGTATTTCTCCTTCTCCTGCTCTTTTCTTTCACCACTTTTTGACTGACATACCTGCATCCAGAAGAACATGTCCAAGCTATTAATGTACCATGTGCCCCAAACTGACTTGTCCACCACACCCTGCATCCCCACATGTGCCCTGACCAACAGGGGCATAATGGGACTATTACTTCACATGAACAGACAACTGGCACAATTAATATATCTCAACAACATGCAAGGTATTTATTTGTTTTTAGCATATGCATAAAGCTCTCTATTGACTTAATGATCCACATTATCCACCAAGAATATATATATTTTTTTCTATTTGAACCATTTTTTTAAAAGATTTTATTTATTTATTTGATGGAGAGAGAGAGAGAGAGAGTGTGTGTGAGCACACAAGCAGGGGGAGGGACAGAAGGAAAGGGACAGAGGTAGAGGGAGAATCAGGCTCCAGGCTGAGTAGAGAGCTCTATGTGGGACTCCATCCTTGACCCTGGGATCATCACCTGAGCTGAAGGCAGACGCTTAACTGACCGAGCCACCGAGGTACCCTTATTTGAACCATTTCTTAAGCAAGTCACCTGCCTTCTCTACATGTGAAACTAATTTTAAAAACCTGGTATCGGTGGGGCGCCTGGGTGGCTCAGTGAGTTATAGCCTCTGCCTTTGGCTCAGGTCATGATCCCAGAGTCCTGGGATCGAGCCCCGCATCAGGCTCTCTGCTTAGCAGGGAGCCTGCTTCCTCCTCTCTCTCTGCTTGCCTCTTTGCCTACTTGTGATCTCTCTCTGTCCAATAAATAAATAAAATCTTTAAAAAAAAAAACAAACCTGGTATCGGTGCTACCATACATCTATTAGAATGGTTGACATCCAGAACACTGATAACATCAACGGCTGTTAAGGGTGTGGAGTGACAAAAACCCATTCATTGCTGGTAGAACTGGAAAATTGTACAGACACTTTGGGAAACAAGCTGGCAGTGTCATACAACGTTGAACATAGTATTATCATTCAGTCCAGCAATCACACTCCTAAGTATTTACCCAAATGAGTTGAAAACTTATGTCTACACAAAAACCTGCACACAAATGTTTATAGCAGCTGCATTCATAATTCCACCAAACTGGAATTAAACATTATTCAGAAATAAAAAGAAATT
Source organism: Enhydra lutris kenyoni (assembly GCF_002288905.1). Classification (NCBI taxonomy): domain Eukaryota; kingdom Metazoa; phylum Chordata; class Mammalia; order Carnivora; family Mustelidae; genus Enhydra; species Enhydra lutris. The sequence continues at coordinate 7,598,338 of NW_019154124.1, forward strand.
AATCATCAGGCCACAAAGAGATATAAAGGAACCCATACCACTATGCCAACCTGAAAAGGCTGCTGCATACTGTATGACTTCCAAATAAAATGACATTCTGGAAAAGGCAAAACTATAGAGACAGTGAAAAGATCAGTGGTTGCTAGGGAGAGGGGATGAATAGGTGGAGAGGGGATTTTTAGGGCAGTGAAACTAATCTGAATGATACTGTAATGGTAGATACATGGGATTATGCATTTATTAGTGGGGCCCATTAACTACTCTTAGGTATAGTTCTATGCAACACAAAGAGTGAGCCCTAATGTAAACTAGGGATTTTCGTTAGTAACAATGTAAGACCATCAGTTCATTAATTGTAACAAATGTACCACACTAATGCAAGATGTTATTAAAAGGATTAACTGTGTACTGGGGTGGGGCGTTGGGCTGTGAGGTAGGTGTATGGAACTCTCTGTGCATTCTCGTAGTTTTCCCACAAACTTAAAACTCTTCCCCAAACCAAAAATTAATTTAAAAAAATAAATTTTTAAATAACTCTGGAGTCAGAAATTTATATTGATCTGTTAAAATACTGATTTCTTACTAGCTTCACACTGAATAGTTAGGAAATAGTGATTCTGTCATTTTTATCCTATTAGTTCCAATTCCCTGCTCTGGATACCTTGCTTCTAACATTAATGCAATATGACAATGTGGATAGCAAAAGAACATTTCATTCTAGACTATCAAGTCTCTTTAGGTCAGTTTTTTCAACTAGTTTTAAATCTATTATTTAACCCGTTTCTCTACATCACACAAAAAGATGTCCTATGAGGTTATGTTACTATCTTAATGAAAATGAAAACATACTATGCTGAGCATAGTGTCTGGCATATAGCTGTTAATCTAACAAAATTGGTATTATTAGTATTCTCTTGCCATAATCTAGTGGTTCTACCAAAAAAAAAAAATTGTTAGCTTGGTATTCCTAATTTTTAGTGATGTCATTCTGGCTCCTAAGAATCCCCACATTCTTTGGTAAGTGCTTAAAAATAATCTAAATTTTTTTCTTATTTGTTTTTTCTCTTTAAAATTTGATAATAAGTTTACTTACTTGTCACATATAAAACCTGCCCATTTGTTCTCTTAGGAAATAGTAATATATTCATATTTTCCTCCATTTTAACGATTTCTAGCATCTGGGTCTGGAAGTCTGAACTCCTTTAAAGACACCCATTAGATATATTATTAAAGGTGTCAGGCCATGTTTGGAAACCTGAGACTAACAGACTCACTTGGACAACTTGAGTTTTAATTTCTTCTACATGATAACACTTTTCTCCTAGTCTTTCCCCTTGGAAGACAATTCTCCTTAAAGGAAAAGATGCAATAATCCAAGGCTCAGAGAGTTTTGCTCTCTAACCCCTCACCATAGTGATGTGGGGTCTCCATACATAGTAAAAACGAGATACTTTGTTATTGTTTTTGATGACATGACATTTGTTGTCAGCTCAGTTTATGCTGAACTTTGAGGCTCCCTACAAGTTTGTGCTGCTTTATTAAATCCTGGGACAAGGTCCATTTTTCATCTCCTTCAAGGATTGTCTTTTCCCAGCTTTACTGAGGTATAATTGACAATTAAAATGATATATAGTTAAGGTGTACAAATTGATGATTTTTATACATAAAGACATATATAAATATTCATTATAATGAAACTAATTAACATATTCATCAGCCCACACAGTTATCATATTTTCTTTCTTGTACCTTTTTTGTGATGATAACACAAAATCCATCTTCTTAGCAAATTTCGAATATACAATATTCTTGACAGTAGTCACACTGCTGTGCATTGTGAACTGCAGAACTTACTCATAACTGAGTAAGTTATGACTGAAACTTCGTACCCCTGACCAACATCTTCCCAATTCCCTCCCTACCCCCACAGCCCCTGGTCACTGCCGGTCTAGTCACCATCTCCTTAAATAACCTTTTAAAACGGCAGCTCTAGTTCTGTTTAAGAAGCCTTCTATCTCCAGCAAACTGGAGGGAGTGGTACTTCTCAGGGCCTGTCACAGTCAGCATTCATTCGTTTATTTAAAAAACAATTCCTGAGCATATACTCTCAAACATGGTGCAGGCATTGCTAAAAGTGAGATTACCAAGACTTAGTCTCTTTTTTTCCAAGGATTTCATAGGATATCAACATTCAGCAAACCTTTACTAAACATCTACTATATGCTAGCACAAAAAGACTTGTGGAAAGGAATTACAGTACAATGTGTTAACTGTACCAAAAGAAAGGTATACAAACCATAGAGGTCTCAGAGAAGAGAGGATGATGGAGGTAGGGATGTAAGCAGGCCAGAGAAATCTTCCAGAAAGACGGCATATTCAGACTGGATTTTAAAGATGAGACGTTCACAGGAAGAGACGGGAAGGGAGCCTGGCAGAGGGTATGATATGGACAAATGCTTACAGCAGGGAACCTGAAGTGGGGCTCAATCCCAGGTCCCCAGGATCATGAACTTGAGCTCAAGGTAGACACTTAACTGACTGAGCCACCCAGGTGCCCCAATGTACTAATGTTTTCAACGAAATAGGCATGAAGGGCTATCAGAAAGCAAAGTCATTATTTTCTACTTATTTCAAAATGATTGGGAAGCACAGTTTTATGAATGCGATTTTATTCCAAAGAATATGTGCCTTTCCATATATGTTTTTATATGTATGTTTGTGTGTATAGATGCACATATAGTACGTGTGTGTACATACATAGATATATCTATATACATCTCCTTTTCCATTTTCCATCTTACATGAGTAACAACTGAGTAATAATAAAGGTAAAAGGTCAATCTTCTATTCAGAATATAAGCCTAAACACATACACATGTATTTGTATTTATCTCTGTCTTAGCCAGCAATCTGTTTATTTTGTCAGTGTTTTTATGTTTGTTTTTCTGAAAAATAGAAAAGAAACTGCTGGTCAATGATTCATTCTTTTTTCTGGTTTTCTGTATTCAGAGGGAAAAAATGTAAAAATTCAAATATAAAAGCAATTGAAATTCTAATACTGTCTTTAACTTAGAAACTATTGGTTGATTAGAGATATCCAGTTTGATAAACGAGAATGCAGAGTATGCATTTTTACATAATGAAATTATATTAAGAATATTCTTATATTTCATAAGTAAAAATAGAAACTGTTTTCCACTTCTACCAATCTGCCATGCTATAAATATATGCACCAGATTGATAATTAAAATCCTTGTGATGTGGCAAGGCAATTTTTGACCTCGATCAATATAAAGCATTTCATTAGAAGCTGCATTATAATCTGCAGATGGGAAAAACCAATTAGATGCAGAATCTGGTCTTCTTGCGGTTACCTAGTTGTATTTTGCATAAACTGCCGTGAACAGATAGTCCTGAGCAATGGGTAGTATTAACAGTTATGGCTCATTTCCCTTTTTAGTCACATCTATGAGAGTTCTAAAAATGAAGTCTTTAAATTAATTATAAATGCAAAGGCAGAAATTTAAAACCTCTTAAGAGCTAAGGTATTTTCAATTACTTCAGACTTACACATTTTGTAAAATATACCGATATGAGACATATTCCACTAATTTAATATCCCTCTATTTTCCTGTTAAGTGAGCACTGTGAGCAGTAGAGATAAAGATTACTTTAATTAAGTGTGCAATGAATCCCATAAAACTTAATTGAACACTTTATTTTCACATATATATTTTCTCTTACTAAAATGTTTTTCAGCCATGCTGTACACAATTATTTTAAAGCTCATCTTTCAAAGAATAAGCAAAAAATTTAAGACAACTCAGTGTTTTCAAATTCCCTATGGCATTAGGGAGTGACCTTTAGATTCTGAAAAGGTGAATGTTTTACATTTCTTTAAGCTGACAAGATAAACACAGAAGTACATTTAAGCCAAATCAGTGTTAGAATAGCCACAGCCTTCTTGGTGAATGCAGAAGTAATGACTTCTAGGGATTTTGCAAACACTGAATTACTTTTCACCAATGGCCATCCACTAGGTTGCTCCCCAGGGCACCTAATTTTGCTGAATTCTGTTTTCAGAGGGACCAGACAAAATATCCATTTGATAGCCAACTCCTATGCGCAGCTGGCATTCACTTTGATATGGTGTCATGTGATTACATTTCTTCTTCCAAACATATTACTCAGAAACTCCTACAAGCAAATCCTACAGTCGACAGGCCAGTGAAAAAGGTGTATGGGCACATGACAGAAGGAATGTGAGCGTGTGAGAGAAACAGCCCTTTAGCCTCCCACCTTCTCCCTCTCAGCCTTAGCAACTGGCGAGATGACACCTAACTGTAACCAAGAAGATGACTAGAGACGCCAGGCACTTCTTGGTTATTCCAAGTCCTAACATGATTGATTACTGCAAACCCCAAACATAGAGCAAGTCTCTGTTTCCATAAATTCTTCCTAGAAATAGCACCAGCTTGAAGCATTGGGCTGTGGGCAGAGTGAGGTTTCAATATACCCAGCAGTTGCTCAGCAGAGAGGACGGGAGACCTGACAACAAGCAAGCCAGAGGAGGAAAGGACTATGGAAGACCCATAAGCTAAACTCAAGCCATAAAAAGCCTTCGCTCACCTTAGTGTGGGGTGGAGGAATTCATCCAGAGGAAGATAAAACAAAAGTTTCAGGTGAATTGGTTGCGTCAGCTCTGAGCCGCTTCTATGCCAGGTGTGACTGTTTTGTGATCCAAAAAGCAGAAGCCACAGATTCACTGTCCCTTTAAAATTTCTTTGCAAAATCCTTCTCTGATTTACCTCTCTCTACCTTAAATATCTATAAATCAATTTAAAATGATTTCATTACATAAATAACATGTTCAATAAAAACATTTCAGAGAACATAAATAAAAAAGAAAATTTAAATTGCTTGTAAAGTCACCATCAAGAAATGACCACTAACATTTTGGTGTATCCTTCCAGACCTACACACAACTTCATTTTAATGGCTTCATATTATTCCAGTGTGCGGATATGCCACACTTATGGCACTTCTAAGACACTTGGTTCTTTCTTGTCTTTTACCATTATAAAAAGAGGTGGAATAAATATTTTAATAAAAAATAATTCTATAATAAAATGCATATTTGTTACATCCAGATGACAACAAAGTACTGGCTCACAAAGTCTGTTGTTTCAAACTGATGGTTAGTTACTTTGAAGATTCAATTTAAAGAGATTTTTACGTTGTTAATGATATAGTTGCTGGTGTCCCAAATATTGTCACTTAAATTGCCAACACAGGATATGGATAGTGTGCGCACACACACTCAACAGCCTACCCTTCTGCTTCTTTGTCTTTCTTGCTTTGTCTCTCTTCATTCCAACTCTTCTGTCCCCCTTTCCTCTTGCCATCCCTCATTCAATTTTTCTATCTACCATCTTTTCCACCTATCTTTCTGTCCACCCATCTTTCGTGTTCCATGTCTGTCCATTTAACTACTTTCCATTCCTACAGTCAACACATACGTGAGCATTTACTCTTTGCTAAAGGAGGTTGGCATATTAGTTGTGCTAGGTCAATAAAGAAATATTTTTAATTCTTCAAATGGCTTTGTGAATAAATGCCATTCTAACACAGGATTTGTTTCCCTGGTGGTTTACATTTGGGTGAACAGTATAAGTGCTTGAGGAGACATTTAAAGAAAAAAAAAGAATTATATTCCAAGACACTTTTACTATCTTGGGTAATCTATTCCTCTTTTATGAAAGAATTAGATTTATTCAGTTTTTTTTTTTTAACATTTTCATGTTTTGTGTTTGTGTATCTTTAATTTCTGAATTAACCAGTTTAGAGTACAATAATTTCATGTTACTGGTACAGTCTAAAGCAAAGATTCTTCCTAATTTTGGATTCAGAGCTTTCCAAAATCTCACCGAAAAAAAAAAATAATATGGAAAGAAAACAAAAAATGTAAATTATAATGTAAAATTAAATGATTATAACATGAGGTGAGGTTTGAGCTTGATACTCAAGCATCCAATTTTTTGAAGAAAGGATTTTCTCTGGCACAAGTTCACAGACTAGTCTAATTATTTTGCCTGAGACTTTTGCTTGTGTGATCTTATTCGGTTTAAATCAAATATGTGGCTTGGTAGTTCAGTGTGGGTGGAGTATTCATGGTATAGTTTTGTTTAAAACTCAATTTCTGAAAAAAAAAGTACTCAAATGAACCATATATTGTTAGGCTTTGTCCCCATAATTCACATGGATTCACCATCTTTTCTCACTCACAAATTTCTCTCTGTACCCTTTGCTCATTCTTTGCTATAAATCTAGGATCTTCCTAGGCTATGCCTTTCAGACAAAAACCAGTATGAAAAAAGTGGACTTACAGAAACCAAGCAAAAGATCAAGAGAGTGTTGGGGTGCCTGGGTGGCTCAGTGGGTTAAAGCTTCTGCCTTCGGCTCAGGTCATGATCCCAGTGCCCTGGGATCAAGCCCCACATCGGACTCTCTGCTTAGAGGGGAGCCTGCTTCCTCCTCTCTCTCTGCCTGCCTCTCTGCCTACTTGTAATCTCTGTCAAATAAATAAATAAAATCTTAAAAAAAAAAAAAAAAAGAAAAGAAAAAAGATCAAGAGAGTGTTGAAATCAAATAGTAGGATCAAAGAATTAAAAATAGAGACAATGGAAAATATATCATTTTTTTTTTAAAGATTTTATTTATTTATTTGACAGAGATCACAAGTATGCAGAGAGGCAAGCAGAGACCCTGGGATCATGACCTGAGCCAAAGGCAGAGGCTTAACCCACTGAGCCACCCAGGTGCCCCTGGAAAATATATCATTATTTCGAGATAAACTTCAAGTTCTCTTGATCTTAAGAAACTGGGAACGAGACTTTAAAATATAGTATCAGAAATAATGATTAAAAAACCCCTTGAGGCATTTTAATATTGAAAATCTATTGGCATATCTAGGAGAACTATAATAGATATATTAAAATCACTGTACATTCTATTAAATCTGAAGAAAATGCCTCTGATTTCAATACCTGACTGGGTGGGAGCAAATCAACAGATATAACTTTAGCAGAAATATTTTCCCAAAAATGTCATTAAAAACCTTTGCCAATTTGTTTATTAAGGGATCGATGAATATTTTCCAAAACAGGCAAATCTGAAGCCTTCTTTGCTTATTTGCATAAAACTGCAAAGGTGCCGGAAGAGGGCTATATTCAAAGTGACAGCATGCAGGGAGGAGGGAGCAAAAAGTCTCCTGCCTGGAAAGTTCCTGAAAACACAGTCTTTGGTGTGCTGATGGCAAAATTTCAAAGGTAAACAAGCATATTCTGCCATCATTCAATACACAAAAAGTGGTGCTTGGTTATAACTTTCTAAGGTTTCTATTTATAATCAGAGATGTAGTTAATGGGGTATAGAACACTTGGAAATATGGCTAGAGTGAAATAACAGCATATAAAACAGTTATCTGGGGCTCACTTTGGACCTCTGAAGGAAGAGATCAGTCTTAATGTAATCTACCCAGAGGGTCTTCCCCTGTGGTCTGTTTTGAGAGGGAAGAGCTGTGTCCAAAGTCATGTACAGAGCAGGGCTCACGAGCAGCCATGGCGAGTCTAGAAGGGAGGGCTCCACATGGGAAGCAGGACAGACAACAATGAGGCATTTGCAACACTATCATATCTGGTGGCTGCGTGTGACAGAAAACACAAATATGGGAGAAATATACAGAAGAAAGTAAAGAGACTTAAGAACAGATTTCACAAGGGGCGCTTGGGTGGCTCAGGTGGTTAAGCATCTGCCTTTGTCCTGGGTCATGATGCCAGGGTCCTGGGATCAAGCCCCACAACTGGGCTCTCTGCTCAGTGGGGAGCCTGCTTCTCCCTCTCCCTCTGCCTGTCACTCCCCCTGCTTGTGTGTTTGCTCTCTCTCTCTCTCTCTGTCAAATAAATAAATAAATCTTTTTTAAAAAGGTTTCACAAATTAAGAGTAGTCATATTTAAATAAGTTTTTGAAGTTTCTAGGCTGGGATGTTAGAAGAACAAGTCCAGAGGGAGAATTACAAAAACCTTAGTCTTTACCACTTCTATCTGGATGCTTTCTTTTTTTTTTCTTTTTTAAGATTTTATTTATTTATTTATTTGAGAGAGAGAGAGAATTGAGCATGAGTGGGTGGAGGGACAGAGGCAGAGGGACAAGCAAACACCCCACTGAATGGGGAGCCTGATTAAGGGGGCACGCAATCCTAGGACCCCGAGATCATGACCCAAACCAAAGTCAGATGCTTAACCGGTGAGGCACGAGGTGCCCCTGGGTGTGTTCTAATCAGAGACACCCCAAGGCCCTAGAGGGCCATTAAACACGGTGGCTTTGTGGAAAAGTATAAATACATGCTAACTCTAGGACCATCCAAAGCAATGAAACATGTGGGAGTAGATGCTACTATGCAAAATCCTGGTGTGTAAGAGGGAGAGCAAAGAAGTAAGAATAGCCTTCTGTGCAACTCCCCCTAGCAAATGGAGGTGGTTTGATATGGAGAAAATGATGGGTTAGAGAAATTGAAAGTAAACAAGAAAAGGCTGTTCAGGAAGCAAAGAATAGACTGCCATTACTTCTCACGTCTGCTATGTATGCTAAGGAGTGTCTTAGTCACTGCTGTATTTCTTGCATATAGCAAAATATCTAGAATCTAAGAAGAAATAAATGTTTGCTGGAGATAATAGGAAGGAAAGAAGGTAAGAAGGAAGAAATGACAGAAGAAAGGAAGGAAGGAAGGCAGGTAGCAAAGGGGGAAAGCAGATGAGACTAGAGTGAGTTAACCTATTAATGTCTTATTTATATGTAAAATGGGAATTTTGAAGATTGTGAGAGATAATATACAAAGTGCTTGCTGTAGTGTCTGACTACAAGAAATGGCAAATATCATCATCACCATCGTCACTACCGTTATCCCTCAGAGTGCTTTTAACAAGGGTATGCACAAATGCCTTGGTTTGCCATGATGTACTAACACATCTTGATAATCCTCCTACTCACATTTCAAGCAACTTCGATTTAACCTCTAATTCCGGAAACTCCAAGAATTCACTCCTGCCCAATTTACTAATAACACCTTTGTTGAAAAATTCACTTAACAGTCTGTTGTTCATTTCTTACCTGACTTCCCTGCAGCCTTTATCATTACTGAGGAATTCTTACTTTGGGAAGCCCTCTGCCTCTGTGGCTTTTGTTCTTCCGAGGCCTTCAGCCATTGCTCAGTGTCCTTCCTGAGCTTCTGATCCTGGCCCCACAATGTGAGGGGTGGAATTCTCCAGGTTCAAGAAACAAAATTCAAAACTGTTCTTAAAATTTCATTTTCGAGAAAAGACAGAAAATGAAATAATAGCCAATATTAGTCTGCAGGCCAGACTGTAGGAAAAAAAATTATTTTGCACATGTTAAAGGCCCACCTAGAAGGCAAAGCTTATTTCTACATCCTGGTTCAAATCTATTTTTCACAAAATGAAATGGTAAGAATTTTATTTCTCTACAAGTGATACATCAAAGAAATAGCTTTCTCCGTCAGGTACAGTCAGTCATTCTGGATGGCACTTGAGCTTTTCAAATGACCACACTATCCTTTACAGTTTTAAGAAATGCTTGATGATGAGCTAGAGGCAAGCATACGCATCTTCTTCGGAGTTTTAACCCCATTACTATCCACCCTTAGAAATAATTCTATAAATTCTATAATACTTCCATAGTGCATATTTTAACTTTGCTTTTATAGTCCGGTTTCCTCATATTATTATTTCAGAATACTAACTGGAAAAGCTACCTAATAAGAAATATCTAAAAAGGCGACAGTTAACCTGGGGAAAAAATACAAGAGATTTATCAAGTAAGAAATGTGTTTTCAGCATCCTCGATGTTAATCCAATAAAATTCGGTGAGTCCAGGCTTCAAATGCATACACATATGGCATGAGTGAACTAACCCAATTTGTACTGACAAGAGCAGGTGTCTGTAGGTAGGTCACTGAAAGTCATCATGAACCGGAGCAGGTTTACCAGCGCATAAATCTTGATTTGTAGACACTTGTTTCGTAAGACGGCAATAGGCACGTATAGACTCTATGTATAGGTGGGGGCCTCGTGCCGCGATCCTGAACTATAGGGCATGAGGTTCACCCTTGCACAATATGGTTTATCAAGCTGTTAACAGATGCATTTCATCACGAGAAATCCTGAGGCTGTTCCCCGGAGAAGTTGCTGTTTTTAACATTTATAGGTATCCCATATGGCACAGATAAGGAGATAATTATGAAGAGATGTAGACTATCATAGGAAAAAAATTCCTTCAAGTTATTTTGCCCCGATCTAGAAAATCTGAGTTTACTTCGAGACCACCAGAGCCTGAGAAGTATAGTTTGCTTTCGGAAAGACAATCGAAGAACTTATGAAAAGGGCCCTCACTTCAAGGCCCAAAATGACAGAATAATGAATGTCGTTCCTTGGTTATGATTTCTTTGCTTAACGCGCGCAGATAAAATGTCAGCCAGCCCCATTATCATCCAGTCAAATCTTCAAACCACACCACTTCTTCCTTCATAATCTCTCTCACTTCAGGTTCCTGAGATCCCGAGTGGCCCACTGCCATCGTTTCTCTGCTCCGACTTAGTCTGTGCGACTCAGCCATGAAATTATACCCAGAAATACAGTTTTAGATAGATAAACTCTCAGCACAAATTACTTAAATGGTTCTCTCTTCCTTACAGGACCAACTTCTAAGAATTTATCTTGGCCTCTTCTGATACTCAGTCAAAGGTGGCTTTGACCACTCCCCCTTAACTTCCTGCCTGCTACTCAAATAAACAAAGAGCAGAATCGGACCTGTAACTACAGAAAACAAACGGATGGGTGCCAGAGGGGAGTGGGTGGGGAATGGACAGAATGGGTGAAGGGGAGTGGGAAATCTAGACTTCCGGTCGTGGAATGAGTAAGTGAAGGGAATAAGAAGCACAGCCTAGGGCACGGAGTCCGTGATGCTGTAACGGGGTGTAAGCTGACAGATGGCAGCTACACTTGTGGCAAGCGTAGCAGAGTGGGTAGAGAAGGTGAACCATTATGCCGTACACCTGAAACAAATGTAACATTGTGTGTCCATTATACTCCAATTAAAAAAAAAAAAAATCCGTTAAAAAAAATTCCTCCCCAAACCACCAAAGCCTCTGGCCCAGTGAATTGGGAATTGGTTATCATCTCTATGCCTTTTACTGGCCTGAATTTCCCTTTTACTGATTTTTCTTCCTTTACTTTTTTGAATGATTCCAGCATTATATCTTACAGAAATCTTTCCTGATATGCTGACTAATCAGCCCCTACTTTGGGCTCCCTTTCCACTCTGAGCCTAACATGCATCACACTGAACTGTAATCACTGATTTTATTTCTCTTGAAAGAGATCTGATTCTGTGTCCTGTTCAACTTTGCTTTGGAAGTGCTTCACTCAGGCCCAGGTGTGAACACAAAGTGGGAATTCAGCAGATGTTTTAAGATCAGTGATTAGGCCAATTCAAATTTGCCCCCCCAAAGTATAAAGTATGTATGTGGGTATGTGTGTGCATTTGCACACACACACCTAGATAATTAAGTTATCTGGATTACATCAGATATAAATAGTCTTACAAATAATTAAAATAAGTGGTACCAGGGGGACCTGGATGGCTCAGCTGGTTAAGCATTCAGTTCAGGTCATGATCATGGGGTCCTGGGATTGACTCAGTGGGGAGTCTGTTCCTCCCTCTCCCTCTGCCCCCCCACACCTACCTCAGCCTGCTCATGCTCTCTCTCAAATAAATACATAAAATCTTAAAAAAATGAAAATAGGTGGTGACTCTAAAAAAGAAAAGGTATTAAAAAACGCTCTCTACCTGTCTTTAAGGTTTTATTTGTTATTATTATTATTTTTAAAGATTTTATTTGTCAGAGAGAGAGAGAGAGAGAGAGAGAGCGAGCGCACAAGCAGTGGGAGCGGGAGGCAGAGAGAGAGGGAGAAGCAGGCTCTCATGTGGGCAGGGAGCCTGATGCAGGACTTGATTCAGGACCCTGGGATCATGACCTGAGCCGAAGGCAGCTGCTTTTGACTGACTGAGACACCCAGGCATCCCTTCTTTGGGGTTTTAAAATACAATGCTGCTGTAATTGGTAGTACTGCGGAAACCCAGGCTAGGAAATAAACTGTGAGAAGGACTAGGTAGGAGAACAGCTAGTACTTCCTGAGGGCATAGTATGCGCTGAGCATGATTCCAAGTGTTTTACAAGTATTAACTCGCTTATTATACCCAATGATCCGACAGTGTAGGTATGATCATGGTGCAGAGTTGTACTGTCAGACTGCATAAAGGCACATGGCGGAGGGTGGGTATTGGGGTTAAAATCCCACCCTCACTCAGTGCATCTTGTTCTTGCCCTGGCATGGGAATGAAGGGGCTCCTACTTCCTCACACAAAAATGTCTTTAGGTTGCAGTTAATAAGCAACTGTCTTTTCCCAAATCCACGCAAAGCATCAGCATAAGCACGTGGCATCAGGGGAGGTAAGCTCTATAGTTATTTCCATTTTACAGATGGGGAAATTGAGACACAAAGAAGCTAAGAAATCTGCCAAAGGTACATGATGGATCAGCAATGGCGATGAGAAAGCGACAAACCCAGGCTCCTGGCTCCAGGGTGTGCACGTGTTACCACCGTGATGCGCTGCTTTTCTGTTACATGTTTGGAATGCTTTCTCCATCCTGGCTGACATTCTTGAATTTTACTTTAATTCACTTAATCCTCACAATAACCCCTAAGGAACTGGCCCCTTAGGACACGTGGCTATGCCTCAGCTTCTAATCCTCAGAGATGGTCCTTTGTGAGCATGGCTGTGTCTTGGTGGAAACAGAGCCAAAGAGACACTTCAGTGATCAGAACTAATTGGCTAATTGATATGCTTCAGACATCTTGCCAAGCAAAAGAGAGTTTAATTAAAACAAAATATCATCTGTGGCCCTAGAAGTTAAACTGGTGGGACCTGAAAAGTGGGAGTTAGAACTGAAATTAATAGATATATAGAAAGCTCCAACAACATATTTATAGGTTATTGTTATTGGCAGGGAGGCACAGGACATAAAACATAAAGTCACAAAGAGTTGGATTTGCAAAAGCAAACTGCATTTGAGTATCAGATTATGGGCAGCATCACCCGGTCTATCGTCTATCGAAGGGAAGGGAAGGGAAGGAGGGGTTTTTTTGGTGGCAGGCAGAGTGAGAGGGGGGAGCAGGCTCCCTGCTAAGCAGAGAGCCCAATGCGGGTCTTGATCCCAGGACCCTGAGATCATGACCTGAGCCGAAGGCAGAGGCTTTAACCCACTGAGCCACCCAGGGGTCCTGGAAAGGGAAGGAGTTCTTAATAGATAGTACTGAGATAACAGGATCAGCGTTTAAAAAAATAAAACTGAATTCTAAAAAAATAAAAACTGAATTAAAAAAATAAAACTGAAATGACTTGTATGCTAGACTATTCACTATAGTAAAAATTTTAACAACAGGGTAGGGGGATGGCTGAGCCTTGTGGTGGTTATTAAGCAGGGCACGTATAGCATGAGCATTGGGTGTGGTACATAAACAATGAATCTTGGAACACTGAAAAAATAGAATTAAATTAAAAAAAAATTAACAGAATTTGGACACAACTTAAGTGAGCACATGAAGTATGCTCTAATCTTCCAATGAATACTTTAATTTAAAATGTTATGTTTTATTTATTTATTTGCATATAAAACACTTTTCCAGTTTTACTGAGGTATAATTGACAAATAAAAATTGTACTTATTTAAGGTTACAGTGTCATGATTTAATATACTTACACATTAAAAACACATTGCTTTATTTAAAAACAAAATAAAAGCAAAGCACGCTCTCTATATTTTTATTTTGCTTGTTTATGAAAGAAACATATCTCTAGAAAAATATATAAGACACCAACAAATTTGGTTGTTTCTGGGGAAGGGAACTAGTAGCAAAGGGACAGAAGTGGGAAGAAAACTTTTCACTGCTTTCCCCACTTTGGGCCATGTACTATATTGCCTTTTCAAACAATTAAGCTAAAAATATAAAACGAAGCCAAAAAGATCTTGGTTTGATTCCCAGAGCTTGTACTTGGTGAACCTTTGGGTTAGTTTATTAAACTGTCAAGAGACTCAGTATCTTATTTGAAAAATGGTGATTATAATTCTTGCCTCACCGTTTTATGAGATTTAAATAAGATAATATATGAAAGTTTCCTACCACAGAACCTGACACACAGTAGACAAATACTGGATCTTGTCATCACTTCCCTTTTGCAGAGGACAAAAACTCCAGTGGGTACGGATATATGCAGGTAAGAGAAATGTGTGAAATGCGTTGGATGTAGGAGATGGGGGTGATAGGGACTATGATAAATTAAAGGTACTCAAAGTATATGTGTGCGCGTCAAAGTATACATTATACATATGTATGTGCATTACATATGTATATGAAGTCTGCTGGCCACTCTCCCCATTTGCTTTTGTATACGTATCTGCATTTTACAAAATTATGTGGAATATACTATATGTGTTTCGAAACACTGAAAAAACCATTTCAACAATGATACTGATGTTAAAATTAAAACACTTTTCAAGTAGGACTCAAATTGTACCTTTCTCTAAGTTGAGTTATTTAATACAATTCTGCTTTAGTTTTTCACAGAAAAAAAAAAGGGCCCATGGGACTGTACAGCTACTGATTGCCAGACCATAACTGGGAGGTTAAAGCAAAGGATGCCTCTGACAACTGGGCTATTCCTCTCTGTGACAGACTTGATGGAGAGAGTGCTGCTGCTCATAGCTAATAAATCTGATTGAGGTAGGAGTCAGGCAGAGGTAACACAGTGAAGCCAAGTCAGAAGGTTAATAATAGCAAAATCACTCATGGGTGGGCGGGATAATGGTCAAAAGCTACAGGAGAAGGATTTCAGGTACATGTTCAGATCTAGGGTAGTGATGATTTGCTACTACGTCTTGCCTAACAAACTCACGGTTTTGAATAAGTCAAGGTTAAATAAACAATAGAGCAGTAAACAAATGTGCACTAATTTTCAGTTATCTGGGGAGCTGCACATTCTCGGGGGACAAGTTTAGACACAGTTCATGATATATACAGATTTGTTGTCTTACACAGATAGGTATAATCTCTGAAAACTGGGCACATCATCCACTATGTTTATAACTAAATTAATTTCTAAAACTAAATTCAAGACCTGCATCGACCGAAGTTACTCATCAATATTTGTGAACCAGTCTAGAATTAGAACCACCAGAGACACAGACCAAATGGAAAACAAAGCACTGCATAACACTATTTGTATTACTTATCCTGAGCAAACACCTTCCTCTACTCTAGCAGTACAACTGTGTCTCACAAATGATACAAGGTCCTTGTCCTTATGCTATGGGAAGTGACCTCCACTTTGTTTCTTTAGTCAAGAAGACCTGAGGAGCTCTGGATATATAAATGTACACATACCTGCATAACTGAAAAGCTATCCTAAGACCATCCAATGGGATGACATTTCTTTTTTTTCACTGGAATAGGCCCAAGAAAGTCTGATCATGTCACATGCAAAGCCTCTCATACCTTCCTGATTTAAAGATTTCACTTTAAAAAAACAGTTGACTGTCTCTCTCAATTACCTTCTCAGAGAGTTTCATTTCCAATAATAGTGCTAATCTAGAGGCTGCTTGGCTCCTCTCTGGGAAAAAAACTGCTTTATATTGCCTTTACCTCTGGGATAGGATTCCCAGTGTTCCAATTTGCCTAATGATAATGGATCACTCTAAATATTCCTGATTTCACTTCCCCTCCCAACCCTCCTGTAACTTCTCTCTTAGTGATTTTTGGATGCACAATTTCCTCTACTTATCACCTACCATGGTGCTTTTAAACCAAGGGAACAGTCAATAAAAGTGATGCAGAAAATTCAAAATGGCCTTGATGCATTCTGTCTTCCTCCTCTGTATTCCCTAAGCTCTTGTGGAAATCAGCCCCTACCATTTTGCATTGAAAAGCTACAAACATATGTTTGTCTCATTATCAGGATGTAAAACCACCTTGAGGACCATTTTTTTCATCTCTCCAGCCCAAGCCTCTAGCTCTATGCTGACATAACGTAGGTGAAAAAGAGCATTTTTGGCCCAAAGGGAACTGAACTTAAAAAGAGATTATTATTCTCTTTAAAAACAATGATATATTTTCTATCTTTTTACTCAACCACTGTAGAATTTTCATTTACATCTAGAATATTTATGTAAAAAATAGAAACTGTGTTTAATCAAAGCACCGTTTAACTTAAAAAAGTTGAAATTAACAGGAAATTGGGACAGACTTAATAATGACAAATTCGTTGGAACATTAATACTTATTAACGTGTTGTTTATCCTTTATTTGGAAGTAGGGATTACGAATGACTGACAACAGAAAGTTATTCAAAAGGCTCTGCTTTTTTTCTTAATGAAATAAATCTGGTCAACATAATTCACCTTTTCTTTTTATAATTCACCTTTTCTTTTTATAATTCACTTGCCACACAACATAATCAGAGCTCTAGATCACTTTGGGCATGTGATGATCAAAAAACAACACAAATCTTCTCTTTTCGGATGTTATAAAATATAAACAGCACTGTGGAGAAATTTGAGTCAGCCACCGAAATTACTGCTTCCACAGAATATAGAGACATGCAGAGAAAAAATAATTCATTCCTGTTTACAAGAAGAAACTTCTAAATAGAAAGAAAATCCCATTAATTGGTTGAACACGATGAGTCTGTTAAGCAGGGATGGGTAGGATTAATACAGAGTTGTCATTTCCTTGGCTTAAGATGCTTTACTAAAAAAGTCAGCTTTACTGTCAAGCTCAGGATACATAAAATAGGCAGAAGATACACGTTAACATGTTTCTGAGGTAAGTCTTTATTTTCTTATTTTTTAAAAAGATTTTATTTATTTGACAGACACAGATCACAAGTAGGCAGAGAGGCAGAGAGGGGGAAGCAGGATCCCTGCTGAGCAGAGAGCCCGCTGCGGGGCTCTATCCCAGGACCCTGAGATCATGACTTGGGCCGAAGGCAGAAGCTTAACTCACTGAGCCACCCAGGCGCCCCTGAGGTAAGTCTTTAAAGTATGACCAGAAGAAAATTTTGCCAGCAAAATTAAACAACCAAGTGTTTCTTGGAAAGGCTCTGACACTGGCCAAATAATCTTTGGTGCACCAACAAATTATTAAGATTATCTGTGTTCCGTAGCAGTAAATTTTAGTGGTTATCCCAAACTGTATCACAAGACAACACACAGTGTGTACTCGCCTAAGAATGGAAAATTTATTTTGCTTTTTAGTCATTTCATGCCCAAAGTGAGCTAGAATGCTGATTATATTGCATCAGAAGTGAATTACCAAAGGAAAAAAAAAAAGGTAAAAAAGGTGAATTATGTTTATCAACTTTATTTCATTAAGAAGAACACATTTAGGATGATGCCATCTGTTGCTCTTTTATAAAAGCGAGTTTAATGTGCTAATTCAGTGCTACTACTAAAACAATTAAGATGGAGTGGGAAATGAGAAAAAAAAGGCAGACATGAATGGAGCTACATTTGTCTAGACTGTATTTTCTTTGTCTTATTTCCAATTAAAAGAATGAACTGACCAGAAGTTTCCTTCTCTGTAAAATGGGGATATTGATACTATGTGTCTTACTGCACTGTTAAATGAGATAAGGTATGTAGTACTTAGCACACACTAATTACTCAATACTTGGAAGCTACTAATATTAGAAATAATAACAGGGGCGCCTGGGTGGCTCAGTGGGTTAAAGCCTCTGCCTTCAGCTCAGGTCATGATCCCAGGGTCCTGGGATCGAGCCCCACATTGGGCTCTCTGCACGGCAGGGAGCTTGCTTCCCCCTCTCTCTCTGCCTGCTTCTCTGCCTACTTGTGATCTCTGTCTGTCAAATAAATAAATAAAATCTTTTAATAAATAAATAAATAAAATCTTTTAAAAAATAATAATAACAAAAAAAATCAATGGTGAAGTAGATAACAGGAATGTGTTATAATCACCTCTATGGACTTTATTTATGATTAAATACACACACACACACACACACACACACACACACACACATTTCAGGTTATTCTTCTTCTATTCTGGAAGCCTGAGGAAAGACTGTTAAAAATAAAATGATATAGGGCAACCTGGGTGGCTCAGTTGGTTAAGCATCTGTCTTTGGCTCAGGTCACAGTCTCAGGGTCCTGGGATCCAGCCCTGCATTGGGCTCTCCACTCACCAGAGAGTCTGCTTCTCCCTCTCACTTTTCCTCTGTGCTCTCTCTCTCTCTCTCAAATAAATAAATAAAAATCTTTAATAAAATAAATAACATACAATAAGATGATATATTTGGCTTCATGATCATCATCATTATCATAAGAACACTTACACAGTGTTTATAATATGCCAGGCATTTTTCTGAGCACATTGAATATATTAATCCATTCAATTTTCACTGTGATGAAAAGATCAATTTTTACTTCTATTTGTAGCAATGTGGACACTGAGGTACCAAGACTCTATAAACTGTCCAGGTTCACACAGCCAGTAAAAGGCAGAACCAGGATCCGGACCCAAGCAGTATGGCTTCAGAGAGAGCCCACATTCTTACTGACTATCCTATGTTTCTTTTCTGTAGTCCCATGGCTCAGAGGTATCTGGATAGTATTAAATTATTACAATAACTAGGTTCAAACATGATCACTAATTTTGCTGCAATAATAAATTCACTTTCATGGCAAAATGTAGTTCCCCAAACTTCATTACTTCCCACTTAGTCAAAAAATTAATAGTTATTTATTTGCTAGCTTTGTTTATGACTTTATATAGATATATCATACACAGCCTTAAAACAACCTTTGAATAAAAGGCAACGACTTTCGAGATGAAACTAATATAGACAATAACGATGACGAAACCAAAAAGCAACCAATAATATTTACTAGATCTATCTGCCACACGGCAGTAAAGGAGTCAGTAAACACCTTTTTTAATAAAAAGAAAACTTTTTTTAAAAAAAGATTTTATTTATTTATTCGACAGACAGAGATCACAAGTAGGCAGAGAGGCAGGCAGAGAGAGAAGAGGAAGCAGGCTCCCTGCTTAGCGGAGAGCCCGATAAGGGGCTCGATCCCAGGACTCTGCGATCATGACCTGAGCTGAAGGCAGAGGCTTAACCCACTGAGCCACCCAGGCACCCCAAAAAGAAAACTTTTCTTTAAAGGATTGCATATTGCCCTGGAACCAAGTTAAGCTAAAGTAAAAATTTTAAGACAGCTTTTACCACTCTTGAGGAAATAGTACATTTCTAAGAATGGTAGGTACCATGTGCTCTGGGTAATACTAGTAAATGTTAGCTGTAAAACCATTCCACTTAATGGGACGTTATAAACCCTATGGAATGTTGGAGAGTATGCAAGCATTCTTCTAAACATGAGTATTTCCAGGTTGTATATAATGCGAAGTAAGCAGCAACCTCCTAAACATGCCCTTGTTCTTGTTCTCGGTTTCTGTTCATGATAGCGACAATGGTACTAATGCTTGGCATCTTCCTGAAGAAGGAATGAACGTTATAAATCCCAGGAACTCTTGATCATTCTTTATCCCTGGCTTTGCCCCATGCTTAGTGGCAATACGACATGGGGAAAGGTCACTAACTAACAAATCATGAGGGAAGGATTCTAATTATAGGTCAACCATCAACTGGTTTGAGCAAATCATTTTCCTCTGTAGGTCTTAGTGTCATAATGAGGATATTAACTTTTAATATTTCATGGAGTGCTGGTTAGGAATAAATCTGACATCTGCATATATGTTTTAGAAAATAAATATGTTTTATAAACAATAAGTACACAAAAGCAGTTGAGGTCGATCACTTTACAACATGTCTGCCTTTTACCTCACTACGCTCATCTACTTACATATGACTACACTTGCTTCCAATCCCAGCTTTAGTCAGGAAAACCTAATTGGTCTCTCCCACCCCAAATCATCCTCAAGTCAATCTGCACATATAAAATGTTTGTTTTGTTTTTCCTCTCTCTCTGTCATGGCATACTTCTTCAGTGTTTTTGAAAACTTAGCATGGGGTGCCTGGCTCAGTCAATGGAGCGTGTGACTCTTGATCTCAGGATTATGGGGTTGGGGCCCAGACTGGGTGTAGAGATTATTTATTTAAAAATAAAACCTGAGGGGGTGCCTAGGTGACTTGTTAAGCATCTGCCTTTGGCTCAGGTCATGATCCCAGTATCCTGGGATCGAGCCCCACATCGGGCTCCCTGCTTGATGGAGAGTCTGCTTCTCCCTCTGTCCCTCCCTCTGCTTGCTCTCTCAAATAAATAAATAAAATCTTACAAAAAAAAAAAACAACTTGGCACAGGAGTCCATTTTGTAAAAGAAGTCCTTCCTAATTAACCCAGATGTATTTACTATGGCATACTTTTCGCCATGCCCAATGATATACAACACATGGACACAGGCACACAGACATACACACTGTATTTATTTCTTATGCAATCATGCATGGATGCATAGGTTTCCTTTTGGGGGATCTAAACACAGCACCTCTTCAACCTTCTTCACTCATAATGAACTCACAAGTAGGAATCTCTAAGCCAGAAGCCATTAAATGGAAGAGCCTAGAAGTAGGAGGGGAAGAGAGAGGGAAGACAGGAGTGAGGACAAATATTAAATGAGGTCTTTGATCAGATGCACGTGAAAGGCAAATAGCCATGAAAGAACTGCAACCTGCTCAAACTCAGTGTGTTGGTTTCCCATCCCCATCTAGTGCATGCTGGAGACTGTCCCCTGTGATAAGAGGGGCTCAGACGGTGACGGTGCCACTTAGAACCACGACAGCAACATCAACTTGTGGGCTTTAGTGCTTTGGGGTTTACAAAGGTTTTCTTACCATCCCATACACTGGTGTTACTGTGAGACAAAACCAAGAGGAATGCTATCCTATTCGAGGAAAAGATTAAACTATCACATGTGTCTATTTATTGACCTGCAAATTGGGTTTTCCCCTGACAAGTTTTGTAAAGGCCCCCATTGCTTTTATGCTATTAGGTATACAGTGAGTTGTTAGTTATGAATTCTGCAGAGATGATAAAAAAACATCTGTATGTAGTACATCTGCTTGGGAAATGGGATTATAATTCAGCTACATTCTCAAGAAAACATATAAAGCTGAGCTGCAGACTCAAAGGGTAATTTTAAAAGTATGCTGGAAAAAGAGCTAATATGACATAGCACCAGGATACTGATGAAATTAAATATGAACAGTTACTAAGGATCTCTAAGGCCCAATTGTTAGGCAAAATACATTAAAAATTCAGTGTAAGTTCTGAGTTCGCCTCAACCAGGCTTCCATTTCTGAGGCCAGAGTTTTTGTACAAAAAAATGTTCTTGGTGGAATCTGAATGGAAGTAGACAAATAAAATGAGGAACTGTCAATCCATACAGGTAATAATGGAGACATATAGGGTGCCTGGGTGGCTCAGTGGGTTAAAGATTCTGCCTTTGGCTCAAGTCATGATCCCAGCATCCTGGGATCGAGCCCCACGTTGGGATCTCTGCTCAGTGGGGAGCCTTCTTCCCCCCACCTGCACCTGCCTCTCTGCCTACTTGTGATCTCTTTCTCTATCAAATAAATAAATCTTTAAAAAAAATAATGGAGACATACAATATTCCATCCATAGAAGCTAACAGTAATTTCTCCATTTAAAGGGGGAAAAGTGTTTTTTTTTTTCATGTAAGAGATTTTAGATATAGTATATGGAAGATTTATTAAAATTAATGTGTGCACATAGACACAGGGAACTCAATTCAAGAGAGAAAACTTGATGTTCTTGTTGAAAACTCAAACTTTTGGAAACTGAATTTTTGTTGTTGTTACAAAATAAAATATACTATGAAGTCCAAAACACTCATGGTACTTCGGATTGTTTATTCATCTATCCCTTCCTTGAGTCATAATTTTATCAGGTGATCCCTCACCACTTGGGGTCAAATCCACGTGTTGTCAATATATCAAGTTGGTACATGGACCTTTTTGAACTGTAGTCTTAAGGAGAAATAAGATTGCTTAAATCTGACTTTTTTAAAAAATAAAGCACTCGTAATCAGAATGGAATACAGAAAACAGTAACAGCTGGTGGTGTTCCCAAGAAAAAGTAACCAAATGGAGTGAGACAGAACTCATGCAGAATCTTGAATATAAAGACACAAACCCTGGATTTACACTGAATATGAAAAGTAAGAATGAAGGAATAGCTGATGGTACATTATCATGAATAGTGAAAGGAGATACCCATTTGGAAAGAGGTAATTTTAAGACAATACATTTCAAAAAATGTAAGAAATATTTTCTGGCAATAAAGGATTTCATACACAAAAATATGGACTAAAGATTGAAAGAACACATGTAAGAATAACAGTTTTAGTAATGGAAAGGACAAGTTTTATATCTTTTAAAGGACTTGCAAGAAAAGATAGCACAGCAAATACAAAGCTGGTTAGAATAGGAGTGGAGGACTGAGTTACTGAAAATTACCTAAGCAACAATAACATAATAGGAATAAAATCTAATGGAGTAAAGATAAATGGATATGGCACTTGTGCATATTAATAATATCAGGCAGAATTAGTCAGGGTTGAAAGGAAAAATTGAGGCATCAGCATAAAGATGAGAAAGCAGCAACACCTAGGGAGAAGGAGTAGACTAGAAAGAGAAGGTCACCCATTGAAATAATTCAGCAGAAGCTGAACACTGAAGGGTGACTATAAATCCAAATCATCTTCAAAATTCTTGGCGCACCTGGCTGGCTCAGTCAGTAGAGCAGGTGACTCTTGATCTCGGGGTTGAGATCAGTTTGAGCCCAATGCTGAGTGCAGAAATTACTTAAAAATAAAATCTTGTAAAAAAAAAAATAAATAAAATGAAATTCTGCTCAAATTCCACATCTTTCAAAACAAGCCTTCTTTGAACACTCCGGTTCATGGTCAAATGTCTTTCATTTTCCTCTTGTGTGATGGATGATTCCTCACACCATTATTAAACTTTCCTCATTATTTTGGAGAGCTGACTATATTATCTTGTCAATTATATTGCTTTTTGAAGAACGGGTTGCATTTATTTACACTTTTTCCAAGGGCATAGTTCAACTTTGTAAGCGGTGCAGATATACAACAAATATTTGTCATATGGACAAATGGATCAACCTGCTTTGTTTGCAGGTAGATAATCCATGTTAAAAGGAATAAAATGACTAATGATATATAATAATTGAGTACCAGAATCAAAGGGAAAAGGCCACTTTTTTGGGTAGACTCACATCACTGAAGGAGTGAATAAAACAACCTCAAAGAAAAGATTTAGGTTAAGCAAACAAGTAAGAGGCAAAGATAAAAGATATGCTAGAAAACTGAAAAGATAATGTGGAAGAAGAGAGACGAGACTTTTTTTTTAATGAAAGCAAATATTGGGAAACCAAAATGAAATTGTTGAGTATAATTTTATGGGTCAAAAAAGTGAAGATAATACAATCTCTATGATTTATTACTTACTAGTAAGAAGTTCAAGAACAAATACAGTCAATAAAATTTCCTACTGATTTTTATTGCTGATTTGAAGTGGTACCTTGGAAATAATGGTTCTAAATCTATTTGGGTTTCTCACACAGTTTTGGTATCAAAGCATCAAATAGTGTTTGCCCCTTTATGTCTAAGGCAACTTTTTAAATCCAAGTTGCTTCTACAAAGAGCACATAAAATCTTAACCTCTTAGAAATATAATTTCTTAAAGACATGAGTTTTTAATAGTAACATGGATAGGCCCTTAACTATAGCTGTGTGAGTGGTCTCACTGAACATGTATTATACCAGGCACTTTGAGATGCTTGGTGGTTTGGCCACAATCATACACTGGATTATATCATAAGTGCTCATATTTCATTTGAATTAGTAAAAAAAAAAAATGCTTTTCAAATAGTCATCTGTTTTGGAATACACTGTTTTGTAATGCATACAATTTAGGAAATCTTTAAATTACATGTACCAAGAGGGAAATCAAATCATGTCACCTCAGCAACTAAAATTAGACCTTCTCCCTCCTCCCCCCAACTACATGCCATAGTTAATGCTCATTGCTTGGCTTTGGGTTGATGATCTGGATCTACTTCTCCTACTTCTTGAAGAATTTGTCTGTAAAATGCAGATCACAGCTTCACCTTTCTGTTTGCTTTCTGCATTGCTGAACAGATCTAACCACTGAGGGATACATAATACTGTGTCTCACAATATGATTGACAGATATCCCCATTTTAGTTCTTAAAGAAATTGTTCCAACATTATGTGGACTGCAGTGAAGATATTTAAATATTGTGAAGGCATAAAAACCAACAAAAGCTTATTCATTTTTTAAACTGAGAAAGACAAAATATACATCACTACTTATTTAAAAACATCCTTCAGAAAGCTAAATTCACTCAGCTAATTTAAGAACATAACCAAATGACAATTAAATTATTCAATCATAAAATTGTATGGATTGGTCTATTTATAAATTTGATATCCCAGAGAAAATATTATGAATACATGAAAAAGTTCTCTTTCATTTTTTAAAATACAAAATTGTAAAGTAAAAATATTTTAAAACAGTTTTTTTAACAAAAATTTAAGGGCTTAGTGTCTCCAGCTAAAACATTGTGATGTCGCCTGATGGACGTAACATTGAGATCTATCTCAAACTTGCATGACCTGGATTCACCCTCATTTTAAAATTTATATTTATTAGACAAGGCCCTTAAAATTTTGGAATGCCTTATTTCACTTAATGCAACATTAACTGAAAAAGTGGGAGTTAAAAATCTCTACCTACCTTAAAAAGTGTTAGTAGATGGAAAAGAAAGAGTGTATAGTAAAATAAAACTTAAATCATTGTTATCATTTAGTATCAAATGTAGTATTTAGACATCTGGTCCCAGAGAAGATAGTATGGGCTCACTTTTTCCTGCCCTTCCACTATAGATGCCCCAGAAATAATTCAACAAATAGTCATTAAAAAATACTGAAATTTTCATAAAAATATTATCATAAAAAAGACTTTTTAACAAAGAAAAACCCAGGACTAGATGGTCTCACTGGTGAATTCTACCAAACATCTAGAGAAAAATTAATGCCAATCCTTCTATAATGCTTTCAAAAAACTGAAGAGGAGCATATACTCCTAAAGGCATTTTATGAAGCCAGCATTATTCTGATACGAAAGCAGACAAAGAAAATTACAAGAAAATTAATAACATCCCTGATAAATATAGATGGAAAATTTCTCAAACAAATATTAGCAAATTGAACTCAATAGCACATTAAAGAATCATACACTCTGACCAAGTGAGATCTGCCACTGGGATGCAAAGATGGTTCAACATATGTAAATCAGTAAGTATGACACACCATATTAATGAAATTAAAGAGAAAAGTCATATGGTCATCTCAACAGATACACAAAAAAATGGAAAAAATTCAACATTCTTTCATGATAAAAAAGTCTCAACAACTAAGGCATAGAAGAAATAAATGTACCTCAACATAATAAAAGCAATATTGACAAGCCCAGAGCTACTCAAGGATGAAAGGCTGAAAATCTTTCCTCTAAGATCAAGAGTAAGACAAAGGTGCCCATTCTTACCACTTTATTTAACATAGTAATAGGGTTCTAGCCAAAGAGATTAGGGGAAGAAAATAATGAAAGGCATTCGAATTATAAAAGAAGTAAAATTTTATCTGTTTTCAGATGGTATAATCTTATATATAGAAAACCCTAAAAAGTCTATACCAAAAAATTGTCAGAAGTAATCAACAATTCTATAAAGTTGCAGGATACAGAAATAACAATGAATTATCTGAAAAAGAGATAAAGAAATGATCCCATTTACCACTGAATAAAAAATAAAGAAATTCTAAAGAATAAATTCAAGGAGATCAAAGTTCTGTATACTGAAAATATAAGACTCAAAGAAAAAAAACTTAAGAAGACACATATAAATGGAAACATATTGTGTGTATATGTACTGGAACAGCTAGTATTGCAAAAATGTCCATGCTACTCAAAGCGATATATCTATGGACTCAATGTAATTGCTATCAAATTTCCAGTAGCATTTTTCACATAATAAAAATACAATCCTAAAACTCATATGAAAGCATAAAGACCCTGAATAGCAAAAGCAATCCAGAGAGAAAAAGAAAAAAGGCAAGGCATAATATTTACTGATTTCAAACTATATTAAAAAGCTAAAGTAATCAAAATGGTGTGGTACTGGCATAAAAGGAGAAACACAGACAAATGGGATAGAATCAAGAGTCCAGAAATAAACCCATGCAACTTATAGTCAACTAACAGTAAACAAGAGAGCTAAGAATACTTAATGGGGGGTGTATACGTTCTTCAACAAGTGGTGGTGAGACACCCGAATAGTCATGGGCAGAAAAATTAAATAGGACCCTTTGATCACAGCACAACAAAAATGAACTTCAAATGGATTAAAGACTTACATGTAGGATCTGAGACCAAAAATCACTAGAAGAAAACATAGGAAAAAACTTCTTGACATTGATCTTAGCAATGATTTTTTTGGATTTGACACCAAAACACAAGCAATAAAATAAAATATAAACAAATGGGATGATACCAAGCTGAAAAGCTTCTAAATAGCAAAAGGAACAATAAACAAAAATTTTAAAAGGCAATCTATAAAATGGATAAAATATTTCACACCATTTATCTGAAAGGAGTTAAAAATCCCAAAATATATAAGAAACTCATATAACTCAAGAGTAAAAAAGAAAAAAAAGTCAGTTAAAAAATGGGCAAAGGATTTGAATACACATTTTTTCCAAAGATGACATAATCATAAGGAATTGTATCTGAACCGCAAGGATATAACATCTCATACCTGTTAGAATGACAACTACCAAAAATATGTAAGATATCAAGTGTTGGCAAAGATGTAGAAAAAAGAGAACCTTTGGGCACTGTTGCTAGGGATATAAACTGGTACAGCCACTATGGAAAACATATGGAGGCTCCTCAAAAAATTAAAAATAGAATTACCATATGATCTAGCAATTCTACTTCTGACTATATATCTGAAGTAAACTGAATCGCTACTGGAAGAGGTATCTGCCCTCCCATCTTCCTTGCAGCTTTATTCAAAATAGCCAACAAATGGAAACAATCTATGTGTCCATCAGTGGATGAATGGATAAAAACAATGTAATAATACATATACAATGGTATATTTTTCAGCTATAAGAAGGAAATCCTGCCATTTGTGACAACAGGAACGGACCTTGAGGGTCTAACTTGTGCACAAGTTAGACAGAAATACTGGATGATCTCATATATGAAATCTAGAACTCGCTCTCCCACAACCTCATAGAAACAAGAGTAGAATGGAAGACCAAGCAATGGAAGAAATGGGGAGATGTTGGTCAAAAGGTATAGACTTCCAGTTATAAGCTAAATTAGCTCTGGAGATAAAATGTATGGCATGGTGATTATAGTTAGTAGTACTATAAATTATAGTTGAAGGTTGCTAAGAGTCTAAATTCCAAATGTTCCTATCCCCGTACCCCCCACACAAGGTAATTATGTGAGTTGTTGGATGTATTAACTAAGCTTACTGTGTTGGTCATTTCATCATATATATGGGTATCAAATGATAATGCTGTTTATCTTAAACTTACATAATTTAATATATCAATTATATCTCAATAAATTTGGAAAAATACACATGTTAAAATGTGTTTTTATATTTCTAAGCATGGACAGTATTTTAGTTATCTTTTTATTGATATATAATTTAAGTTTTCTGTAAAGTAGGAATGTCAACTTTGAACTTTGTTGAGGCTTGCTCTACAGATTACCATGTACTCAATGTTTGTAAAGTACTCTGTGTGTTTGAGAATTGTATTTTCCATCTAAGTATGGTGTCTATTTGTGGATTTTCAATCAAGATTACTATTTGTTACTCAAATTTTTCTTCTTTTTTCTGTTTAATATATTGAGTAGTGAGAGGTACACGAAGTAATACACTCCATGAATTTTTCAAATTCTCTTTTCAGATTTGTAATTTTTTCCTTTATATATAACTTGAAGGTATGTTATCAGATGCATATGAATTTAGGATTGTTACATCTTTCTGATTAACTAAAGCTTCTACCTATATATTTTTAAAAATAAGGCAGGCAATACCAGTCTACTCAATATCAAGGCTTAAGATATAGCTATAGTAATCTAGACAGGATGGTTCTGGTGCACAGATAGACACATAGATCAATGGAACCCAAATGACATGGCAAAATCACACACATAATTTAGTGGAGGAAGGACAGCCTTTTCACCAAAAGGTGCTAGAAGTGGGTATCCATTGTTTATTATAATAATAATTTAAAAGCCTCAACCTAGATCTAACACTTTATACAAAAATTATTTCAAAATAGATCACAGACCTACAGGTCAAATGTTGAAGTATACAATTTAGGGGAAAAAATGAGAAAATCTTTGGCATCTAGGGCTGAGGGAAGAGCTCTTAGACTTGATACTCAAAGCATGTTTCACAAAAGGAAAAATTGATAAATTTGGTAAACTGATAAATTTGATCTCATCAAAATTAAAAACATTTTCTCTGCAGAAGACCCTGTTAAGAGGATAAAAGTAAAAACTGTAGCCTGGGGACAATGTTTATAAACAATGTACCTGAAAAAGGAACTTATTATATGTAGAATATATAAATAACCCTCAAAACTGAATTCTAAAAAAATAATCTAATTAAAAATTGGGCAAAAGACATTATCAGACATATTACCAAGCAGTATGCACAGATGACAAATAATTACATGAAAAGATGTTCAATATCATTAGCCATTAGGGAAATACAAATTAAAACCACAATTCGGTATCATCATACACCTATCAAAATAACCAACGTGAAAAATAAAGTCCTAACACCAAATGTTGGCAAGGATCTAGAGAAACTGGCTCATTGCTGGTGGGGAAATAAAAGAATATAGCCACTCTGGAAAATAGTTCAGCTATTTATTCTAAAACTAAAAATGTACTTTCCCAAAAATCTAGTAATTACATTCCTGCACTTTTATCCCAGATAAGAGACCTATGTTCATGCAAAAACCTGTATACAAATGTTTGCGGCAGCTTTTTTCATATTAACTAAAAGCTGAAATCAACCTAGATGTCCTAAATGGGTAAATGCTTAAACAGTGGTACATAAAAAGTAGCAAACTCTTGATACACAAGAATGTGTTTCAGTGTAATTAACTAGAGTGAAAAAAGTCAATCTCCAAAGTTTATACACTGTATAATTCCATTTATAGAACATTTTTGAAATAACAAAGACATTGACATGGAGAACAGATTAGTGGTTGTTAAGGGTTAGGGACTGTGCAGTGAGAGGGGATGGATATGCACATAAAGCAGTAGCATGAGAGAGTCTTGTGGGATGGCAGAGTTATGACTCTTGATTGTGGCCACAGTCACATGTAACTACATATGTGACATATATGATATATGCACACACATATGCACACATACCAGTACTTGTATAACTGGTAAAATAAATTCTGTGGATTGTACTAATGTCAATTTTCTGATTTTTATATAGTATCATATTTATGTAAGATGTTAATATTGGGGTCTTTGTTAGGGGTGTTTGGGTCCTCCCTGTACTTGCTTTTGTAATTTCCCAGGAATTTATAAATATCTCAAAATAAAAAATCCTGAAAGTCACATTTGAAATATTTTGAAATTATTTTGCTACTATACAGACAGAAGAAGCAGATTTGATGACATCCATATTATTTTCAAACTTGCATGCATTAAGCAATGAACACAAGACATAACTCATTCCTAAGCATAAAAGAAGCTTGAGAAATCAAGAATAAAAGGACAGAATTTTTAAATCCTTACATAGGTACTATTTTATAGCCATGATGAAGACTGTGGATAGAAGAGAGAAATAAGTAAATTATTAGTACAAAAATGATATTCAAAATATTTAACTATTTTCATGATCTGAACACTAACCAATCAGAGTAGACTGGGACAAATTAGGACAGACGCCAGCCATAAACAGCACAATTTGGTATTGGCGTAAAGCAGTGGAATATCTATGGTATATAATTTAATTGCGTTTGATTTTATTATTTCCTCCACAAAAGATTCATATTCCTAAAGTGTTGGTATTTCATAGTACTCCTAAGCTGAAAATATTGGAATGGTTACTATATCATTGGATAAAGCATACCTCAAAGTGCTGCTATAAAAAATCATGACTAATATGAATAATCACCAGTTAGCAAAATAAGAACAGTTTATATTAAGATATTTTAAACAATTTTTTATAAAACACCCTAAATATCAGTACAGAAACAAAATAACATCCAAATTAGTTAGTTCGTAATATTTAAAGATAGGAATTCAATATATCCATGACTTTTCAATTTTAAAGTCTTGTACTTGAATAGTATCTTTAGAGTCTGGGTTTTTTTTTTTTTTTTTTAAGATTTTATTCATTTATTTGAGAGAGAGAGCATGTGAGTGCATGAGTGGGAGGTAAGGGGCCTGAGGGAGAGGGAGAAGCAGACTCCTCACTAAGCAGGGAGCCAGATGAGGGACTTGATCCCAGGACCCCGAGGTCATGACCAGAGCCCAAAGGCAGACACTTGACCAACTAAGCCACCAGGTGCCCTTCAAGTGTGTTTCACTGAATTCTTCCTAATGGAAAAATGTCAAGGTGCTTTACAAACATAATCTCAGCAGGTTTATTAGATTAGGAAAACAAATATTCAAAGGTGAAACTGATTTGGTCATATTTTTTCTTGAGAAATTAGAATCACTAATTATCAATACAAATTTAATGAGACAACAGGCCAAAGCCCCTATTCTAAAAAGAAATAAATTATGCACTCTAGGAATAGAATGTGAACTCTGAAAATAAAAGTATGCATTTCCTGATCTGCATGGCAGTTAAGAAATTCACTTAAGAAATGACATAAAACTACATATAGATGGCTAACAAACACAAGAAAAAAATGATACACATCACTCATCATCAGAGAAATACAAATCAAAACTGTAATAAGATATCACCTCACACCTGTAAGAATGGCTAAAATTAACAACACAGGAAACAACAGATGTTGGTGAGGATGTGGAGAAAGAGGAACCCTCCTATACTGTTAGTGGGAATGCAAACTGGCGTAACACTGTGGAAAACAGCATGGATTTCCCTCAAAAAGTTAAAAGTAGAGCTACTCTATGATCTGGCAATTACACTACTAGGTATTTATCCAAACAATACAAAAATACTGATTCCAAGTGATACATGCATCCCAATGTTTATAGTAGCATTCTCAACAATAGCCAAATTATAGAAAGAGCCCAAATGTCCACTGACTGGTGAATGTGTGTGTATGTATACACACACAAACACACATACTATCCTATTCTATATATATATATTCTATATATGATATATTCTATCATATATATATTTCTATTATATAAAATATATATTATATATATTCTATTATATATTTTATGGCTGATATATTCTCTATATATTCTATATATTATATATATTTCTATTATATAATATATATTTTATATATATATATATATTCAATAGAATATATCAACCACAAAAAAGAATGAAATCTTGCCATTTGCAACAACATGGATGAAGCAAGAGAGTATAATGCTAAGTGAAATAAGGCGGTTAGAGAATGACAAATACTGTATGACTTCACTCATATGTGGAATTTAAGAAACAAAACGCATGAACATGGTGGAGTGGGGAGAGAAAGGCAAACCAGAAAACAGACTCATAACTATAGAGAACAAACTGAGGGTTGCTGGAGGGGAGGTGGGTGGAAGAGGGGGGGAAGGAGGGGCGGGGATTAAGGAGGGCACTTGTGATGAGCACAGTATGTAAGTGATGAATCACTATATTGTACAGCTGACACTAATATTACACTGTATGTTAACTAATTGAAACGTAAATAAAACCTTGAAAAAGAATTAAGAAAAAAAGAAATGATAAAAAAAAGAGAAATGACCTAAAACTAATTAGTATTTTCTATTATTTTAGAAAGATAAACCTCCTTCTCTTGAAAAAAAAAAAACACTTAATAAATATTACAAATTACAGCTTATGCTGTCTTCATTTATGTACTTTGGACACCATTTTCTTTAAAAGACAAAGTAATAGCTCAACGCTTTAAACGTCAAGGGAAATGCAGTTCTCATGTATGTAAACACGTTAAAATTATGTAATTTTTTTTACAGTAACATGAGAAGACTCCCTTATAACTCAAAGACATAGAATCTAGAAATGAATCCACCTAGTTCACACAGCTGTGATTACAACTTTGTGAGAATTCAGAGCCATTGTAACAGAATGGCGGGGAACAACCTCCAATCTATCAATATTAGGTTGGAATGAGGGAGGTGGATAATTTTAGCCTATGTGGGTTTTTTCATTTCCATCTCTCCAGGACACTCTAGAATAATTCCAGTCCTTTAAGGTAGGCCAACCATTCTGAATTCCTCCCTTTGTCTTCTATGAGGCTAATTTGTTGGCTCAGAACACACAGAAAGGAAAAGAAAGGAGCAATTATTCAGAGCCTGTGGCATCACAAGCACTATCCTTCTTCTATGTGAAACTAAATCTGCATGAAACAGATATGCTTTCCATTTTACAGGTAAGAAAGCCTAGGCTCTTAGAAATTAAGCACCTTGCCCAAGAGCCCACAGGTTTGTGTTTGGATTAGAGCTTTTCACAGCTCCAAATTTCACATAATCTCTACTCCTAACTGTGACAGTTGAATTACCTTTCAACTTTAAGAAAAGAATGGTCCTACAAGGCTTGAGTCATTTAAAAAAAAAAGATTTATTTATCTATGAGAGAGAGAGAGTGTGAGTGAATGGGCAGACGGAGACCATCTCAGACTCCTCTCGGTGAGCGCAGAGTCCTTCACAGGGCTCGATCTCATGACTCATAAAATCATGACCTGAGAATCACTTTTGATGTTAACCCTAGTTCAGTGATTCTTGGGGGATGTGTCACCACTGGGATGTGTGTGATCGCAAAGGTGTCAGGAGAAAGCCTGTGGTATTGATTCTGAGGGCCGAGGACAAATATGATGATGTCTTATATGCAGTTCACGGATCTTGCCTCCAAACCGTTCAACAGTTAACTGCGGTTTCTGTGGTGTTTTGTAAAAGACTATCTTGGCTTGCTAAATGGCACTCCCCCAAATACTAATATTAGAATCCAGTAGTAGGTGGAGACTTTTTTCTGTGATGTCGACTGGTGCTGAAACTCTAAAAACACAGAGCGATGACAAATGCACAGAATGTAGTGACTTCAGTATTTTCAACTGTATGGTGAGAAAAGGAAGTACGCTTTTATGTTTAGTAGCAGGTAAGAAATCAAAATGGTTGCTGTGATGTCAATAGATAGCTGTTCAATATGTATTTGTATGGAGCTGTCTATATTCGCACATCCCCCTTGATAACAATAAGAAAACATTTGCTAGTTTTTTCCTCTAACCCAAGAATAATTTATATCAGTAGATACCTCCCTTCCATCTCTCTTTCAGTCAGCTTCTTCTTTTTATAGTTGATCAAGGAATTAACTTTTCACACCTATGTTAACAGAACCACAAATGCCCACATTTGCAACATGTATCCATGTCTGCATCCACATCCACAGGGACCTTTGTAAACTCGTAATTGTATGCGCACATATACAACATCATGGAATTCCATTTTGAGAGATTAAAATATTAATTATGGTAATAATCAAGAATTCATGGTATGCAACCCAATAAGGTCTAAAATGCCTTTTAAAAGTACTGCACAAAACTTTTGCTTCCAGGTAGGATGGAACGAGAAGCTTATAAGCTATGAGAACACAAAGAAAATCTATACAAAATGAAAAATGAACAGCTTAAAAGGATCAGAGCACTGCTGAAACCACAGGTCTAGGATTCTAAAGAGTAGAAAACCCTGGAGAGGTAAGGGAAGAATTTGCAGCTGATTTTATGGATTGTGGGCTGTGGGAAGAACCCAGACTTGGCCTAGGTAGAAGGCCACCGCTGGAGGTTAGGGAAGCCAGCACAAAGTTGAGGAGTCTTGAGGGACTGCAGTGACAAAATACAGACTTCAGAGATCTTAAACACACAACCCATTATCCCATGATGACATTTGTCAGATTCAGAAGCTGCAAGGTCTAGAGGCAAAAAGCTAAGCCAAAACCCCTGAAATACATCACAGATTTTTGGCAGTCTTGCAATACTAAGAAGAAAAAATATTTTTAAAATATTGGCATTCAAGACCTGCCAAGAAGAAGGCCCCACATGAACACACTGGGCCTGGATGGTCCTGTGGACCAAATCCAGCCTGTCTCTATTTTCTGTATGGTCCAGAAATGAAGACCAATTTATATACTTTTAAATGGTTGCCCAAAAAAAATCAAGAGTAGTATTTTAATATTAAAATTCCGAGCGTATATGAAACTCAAATTCTCTGTTCATAAACAAAGTTTATCAAAACCTATCCATGCCCTTTAGTAATGTATTGATTTTGCCTGCTTTTTCATAGTGAGGAGTTACAAAGAGACTGGATGACCCACAAAGCCTAAAATATAGGCGACCTGACCCATTATAGAAGACGTTTGCCGACCTACAAATGGGCTCTTGGTTGAAAACCCTGGGTAAACAGCCTAAGCACAGAAACAAATCAGAGATAAACTGGGTCTTATCAAAACTCAGCCCAACCTCCTTTTGGCTCAACTCCAGATTGGATTAAGGAATTAGCCTCCACTCTATCTCTCGGGCATAAAGAGGACAAATCTTTGCCTAAGAAAGATCTTATCATCTGGAGCCTGTATAATTTTTTATACACATTTCACACACATTCCAGCATTCAGAAAATTACTCTACTTTGTTTGGCCTGAGCCGAATGTATAAAGAAGCCTGATTTAATTGGCGAGCTCAACAGCAATCCATTAACAGATGATTAAATATGCAATTTTAACCTGTGTTTTAAAGAGGTAACACTATTACCTGAAAGCAATTTTCTTGGCAAGAAAACTCAAAATATGTGTCTGGAATAATATTATTCTAACTAACTAGAATGTTATTTTCCATTGTAAAACATTCCAATAATGTGTGGAATAAAATCTAGGAGTTATTTATTTTGTAGAAAAGGAAGACAAATAGTAATTGACTGGTTAGAAATCATTGTGAACTACAAGACTGTATTCTAGGACTCGTTTTTTGTCAGTGATGTGCACTTCCCAGACGCTGGCTTCATATTTTAGGTACCTACCATCCTGAGAAGACAGACAAGAGCAGATGTGGGAAAAACTGGTCCACTGGAATACTAAAGTTATGCTATGTCTTATGCCTACAACACTCCCAGAATTTAAAAATTTGATTTTAATAGCTTTTTCTGATGAAAAGAATAAGACAGCTGAGAAGTTCAATATATCATAGCACTGCAAATCATTAAATTCATTTTAATTAGGATACACTAAGGTTTTACATCTGTGGCAAAAGTAAATTGTAACTTCCATACATAGCAGAGCAGGCCATTTTAATTTATAACCGATTACAATCTGCAGCACTTGTCTTATTGGTGTCAATGAAATATATATCCTAATGGTGTTCAAAAGTCCAGGTCACACAATAATTTTATGGGATTCAACCACATGCAGTCATGCTATTATACAGAAGGCATAGAGATACAGCTATGAATATAAAATTTAATGTAGATAGTGATTAAAAACTGGATATTTATGCATTCCAATATGTACATATAAATGGTACACTAAAAATTTTTTTTTAATTTAACTCAGTATATAACTGGCTTGTGA
The DNA here is from genome assembly GCF_002288905.1 of Enhydra lutris kenyoni. NCBI lineage: Eukaryota > Metazoa > Chordata > Mammalia > Carnivora > Mustelidae > Enhydra > Enhydra lutris. The sequence continues at coordinate 7,634,453 of NW_019154124.1, forward strand.
ACAGTTATCTTATGGAAATGAACATTAGCAAAATATTATCTGAGAAAGCCAGAACTATTGTTAAAATAAAGGACTTTCAGAATTAGAGACTTTTTACAAAGTTGATTTTTCAGAAACTTCTTTAAAAGTTGAACTCTCTTCATCACTTTCTCTACCTTTAAGAGCTTCTCATAGATAGGTGCCTGTGAACGGGACTCTAGTAGCTTGAGGAGATAAAGGCTGGACTGTGGTCAAATAATCACAAGGAGAGTATGTTATTTATCATTTTAGCTAAATTTTAAGTGTTCTTTTCACATGAACTCAGTATCTTTAAAAATCACAAGTATCATCTCTAACAGACTTCATGTATGTAATTTACTAAATTCAAAGCAAGGTTTATACTCATCTAATCCTCAAAACTGTTTAAAAACATTCTTCCCATACATGAAAACAGCTGACTTCTAAGCAAGTTAATATTATTACACTGGGAACGAGAAAATAGCATAGAGAACCCAGGATATTCATGCAACTGGTTATTTAATTCAAATATCTGATTAAAGGAAAGTAGCCCTATGTATAGACCTTTATACCACCGATTCCTTAATAACTAGCAGAAGGCCATGCCTCTAAACACAAAAATCCATATTATTTATAGTTCCACAATAGTGTTTCTTCATACAACATGTTCGATTCCAGCGAAAAGATCAGAATCCTCAGAGAGACATATTGCAAACAAAAAGTCCTTAGAAGGTGGGGGAAAGTCAGGCCAGGAGTCACAGAGAACCAACAGAGATGACAGAGATGTGATATCCAGCACCATCTCCTCAGACAGAGAAAGGAAAACCACATGGCACTGCTGAAAAGCCGTGTTAATTCTCTCTCCTAGCTGAGCATTAAATATTACATCTTTCCAACCGTCTCAACCACATGGCTGCTTCTTGAGGTGAGACCCTCCTTTAAGAAACACAAACACGCTCAAAGTGCAACACAGAAACATCGTAGGAACTTAGTGACCTACCATTCTCTTTGCATTCTTCTGGAGGTTTAGCCTTTTTCGCAAGTCGTGGATCCAGCCATGATGTTGTCTTTGTGTTATGGCTGAAAAGAAAAGAGATCACTCTGAACAGACACATACTGAAGGGAATCAAGTTTATTCCTTTAAAAAAAAAAAAAAAAAGGAGGGGGGTGTTAGTCCAACAAAATTGCAATCGATACACTTAATTTGCTTACTGGTTCTAAGTAACCCTGAAGGTAGTGTAAGAGTAATTGTGCAAGGCAGCTGTAAATTTGGCAACCTCGACTCCCTGTCCTCAAAGCAGCTATTTTTATTAAAATCAACTAGAATGTTGCCAAGTTAACCTCATTGAAAATGCAGAACTCATCCAGAGCAAAAGGAATTTATTACAAACACAGGATTCTCCAGTTGGAAAAGCACAGTTCGCAGGCTCTGATACTGTTTCCTCACTTTTACAAAATAATTATTTTCATCTTAAACCTGCCCTTTTCATAAAGAGTTGTTTTGTTACTCTCTAACTCCAGAGCTGGCAGCGGCAGTATAAAAGTGACGAAAATTACAGCATGTTCTCGGGATGCCTACGTTTTCTCAAAAAGTGATTAACAGCAATGTCATTAACCCATATTTAGCTGTATTCCATCTAAATACTTTCAATCCGGCCAGGAAGGCAGAGGGCAAAAATGCCTGTATTCGAATGTTTCTAGAATGGAATTTCTGGGAATTAATAATAATTTTGATGACATTTTGCTTTGGAAAAAAAAAAAAAGAATGTTTTTTGGGAAGCCTTTCGTCAGGAATTTTAAAAACAGAGGAGAGATGTTTTTAGAACAGTGTTTCTTAAAGAGGCCCTAGAATCACTTGCATTGCAGTCACCTGGTGATTAACTGCACAATTCTGGGGCTTCATAGTACTACGAAATCAGAATCTTTGAGGTGGAGCCACAAAATCTCCATCATTGGCAAGCACTCCTGGTGATTTTTATGCACATTATAATTCGAGAACCACTCAAAAGCTCAAAACTGCTCTTTGGAACTAAAGTCTTTGCTGTGTACAGCTGTCTCAAGTGATCTCATCTACCAGCGGACAAATCATCAAGGATGTGACATTTGTGAGGGCTTCCAGAAAAAGCATGAACAAAGTCACGGATGTGGGAAAGTGTGAGGCTCATACAGGGAAGAGTCAAAAGGCCATCAATGGAACACTAAAGGGAACAGCAGAGAATAGTTTAGAAATATAAAGTAAAGCCAAATAACAGGGATATTTCAACACACTGTAAAAAAGTCCAATGTTAATGATGAAAGTCAAATGATAACCGTTTCACATGTATCTTCTCTTTCTTCTTTGAAATTTAACTATGTTTTATTGTATAAAAACGTACATAAGCATCAGCTAGAGAACCTGAGGGACAAATCTCCACTTAAAGCAAAGGTCAGAAAATTCTCCCAGGCAGCATATTTAAGAGCAAACTTAGAGAGACCAGGTGCTTATCTAAGGAAAAAAATTTTAAGGCAGAAAGGAGGAAAGATGGAGACAAGCCGGGCAGTGGGGAAGCAAGCCCAAGGTGTTAAAGCACCTCATGTTTTCTGCATGATGATCCCGGCTATGTGCAGAGCCACCTCTGATTTGAAAATGGAGACATGAAGATCCTAAGGTCAAGAAATCTCTGCTCCTGAAAAAGATTCCCTTTCATTTCCGACTTTGATGTGTGCTAAAGAGAAAAATACTCTCCATCGTGTTCATCACATAGGAACTTCACCATGATTGATGCGTCTAAGCAGGGCTCTCATAATTTGATCAGATAAAGGCTGTGAATTTGGTTAAATTACAAATCATCAGGAGAGTATGCTAGCTTTTATTTTCTCCCAGTTTGACCTTTGCAAAGCCTGATGGTGCTTTATTATCAAGTTTCAGAAGCAAGTAAAGTATTGCAGACGCTTTCATCTCATTTGGGTCCTCATTTGTAGTCATGCCAATATCATCTAGTCTTTCCCTCTGAACTAAAGACACTCACGGAAGGAGATGAGGACCACCCCAAGTATGTTAGTGGACTGGTTCAGTGTTTGCTGCTCCCATTTTGAAAAAAACAAATTCACTTTTAAAAATGTTTTTTATAGACATGCCTTCAGTACAAAGTGTGTGTGTGTGTGTGTGTGTGTGTGTGTGTGTGCACGCACATGTGTGCGTGCGTGCACACAAGTGCATTTGTGTGTAAGGTGTGTTCACGTCTATGTTTTTATGTGGTAGGGAGAAATGCTGGGAAGTGGGCAAGGAAAATTCATTTCCCTTCGTTTTAAGCACGCTTGCTTCTTCAAAACCCTTTCTTCATTTTGGAGAAAAGTCATTTATTTCTAGGTCTGTAAGGCATTTTCACAAAAGCAAACACACCTATAGCTAAATAGTAAGGGGCCATTACTGAGCCATTTCAGGGAGTCAAATTACCATTTCTGTACCACACTATCATTGGTCTCAATGGCTATTTTTGTAGAAAACTGTGAGTTTCCTAGCTTTCCTGAGTTTATACAATGCATTTCATTACAGGATGATTTTTTTTTTTTTTTTTTAGGATGAACTAGCATTAATGGTATGTCACTTTAATACACTTTGGCAGATGGAGTCTCTTACAGTGAACAGCATTTTTAGCTGATCATCTGAAATGATTCTGAAAAAAGTGTGGGTTGTAGTTAGTCTTAAACATCACATGAAGATACATGCAATATTTTCCAATAGTGGCTCTCCCTAGCCTTGTAATTTGGGTGCTTCTTTAGGATACCTTACAAAGGGGATATTTTTAATGCATTTGGGAGACAACAGACCAAGTGGCTTTTCCATGTCCCTTAAATTATATATTTTTAACCTTGACAATTAGCCTTGAAGATGGGATTAAACATTGGACAGGAAACTTGTACAAAATGGGATCATTGAGGGATTTTTCACAATCTACATACCACTTTTCCTCAAGTTTGAGGATGTGATTTCTCTTCACTTCGACTGCTAAAGTAGATTTAAACAAGACATCAGTTTTCGGTATCTGAGCCAACTGTATGGTGCACAAATGACAGGAAGGTAAGAGGCTAATGTTATATGATCTTATATTCTGATACCGGTTTCTTAAACAGAGACACATACACAAATATATACTGCATTTGCAAAGAAATTTTTTTCCTCTAGTTGGGGAATGAAACAAGTATTTTCTAGGAATGCTGAATCACAGTAGTCCACTTTTGTATGTATTTCTATGGATAGAGTTAATGTGATGACCATGAAAAGTGAGTAAAGTCAGTAGCTATTCAAGTTCAATCAATGCCAGATTAATAAACCTTAATAGATAATATTTTTAAGATAAAAACCTTAAAAAATGTTTTATCCAAACTCTTCCCTGATGTTAAACTATATAATGAATCTATCTGGAGGACTGGAATAAACCAGAAGTGAAATTTCATTTAACTCTGCAACACTAGTTTAAATTCATAACAGAATGGCTTTGAAGATGTGATAGGCTGACTTATAATGAATTAGACATTTCTGTGTGTGTGCGTGTGTTCATTTTTCTAAGTTTAACCTTTGCTAAACTGACAAAAGGTTCAGGTTAAATAATAACATTTTATCTTCCTGGAGAAACATTCTTTTCACACAGAAAATGCTTCTCTTGGACAGGAAAAGCAGCTGACATTATGGCACACCATTGCAAAGTTATTCTCATTATCTTGCAACATTTCCTGATTGTCTACTTTTGTTAGGAACTGCACTAGAACTCTCATACCCATCACCTCATTTTATGCTAATGAGCCCCTGCAGCTTCATATTTTTAATTTAATTCCACTTTACAGTTAGAAAAGCAAAGCTTCAGAGAAGGTGAGTAACTTGCCCAAGGTTACACAGCTCATGTGTAAAAGTGAAAGAGCTGGCATTCGACCCAGATATGTAGGATTCCCAAGTCCAAGTTTCTTATGCTCTAAAACCAAAGGCATACTAAACCTAACACTATTATTTATACTGAGTTGCTTTTATTTCACTTCCTTGGAGAATAATCAAAGATTTGTTTCTCAGAGCCTTTGCCAATAGTTTGGAAATAGAGACATTTATCTCCTTTTTGAAGATAGTAACCACAACCTTAAATCTCTTTGTGTTGAATGTCTGGTATTTAGTAGGTATTATATTAAATTGCAGGTGCACAGAGATGGAAGAACACTGTGATTGAGGAGGTACGTAAAGTATCACTGGAAATATTTTTGTCCTTATAAACTTGAATTCTCCATTCAGATCACTTTTGAATCATATGTTCTCCATTCAGATCTGGATATTTTTCCAAGTGGAGCTAAGATGGCAGCATAGGAGGACCTTAGGCTCATCTGTCCCTAGAATACAACTAGGTAATTATCAAATCATTCTCAATACCCCAGAAATCAACCTGAATATATTTCCAAACTAAATTCTTAAAATTCCTGATTTACAAGATATGAATATGAATATTACATATGAATATTAGGTCTTAGAAGCTATATTAAAGAATTAGGCTAATAAAACTGCTATCAAACAGGGAGCATTTTTTTTCCTTTTAATAAATTATTTTAGAGAGTGTGAGTAAGGGGAGGTGGCCAAAGGAGAGGGAGAAAGAGAATCCTTCAAGCAGACTCCCCACTGAGTAGGGAGCCTGACGTGGGGCTCGGTCCCAGGATCCCGAGATCATGACCTGAGCTGAATCCTAGAGCCAACTGACCGAATCACCCAGGTGGAAAATTTTCGTATTGATCATGCCACACTCCATCCTCCGTTCCATTTTTTCATTATTCTACGTTTTCCCAGTCAGTTTCTTAGGTATTCATAAGTGGATCCTCATGGGTGATCCGATTCAAACCTAATTTTAAGACATGTCCTCCTTTCATCCACCTCTTCCTTCAGTTTCCTTTTGCTCTCTCCTCCCCTACTTTCATATTGCCACCCAGATCAAAATAATGTTTTCAATACTGCACAAACACTAGATGATGCTTCACCAACTGAAATTTTATTAGTCGAATAAGAAATTTTTATTATCAAACACATTCCCTCACTGTGTTTTCTCTAAAAATAGTAATAGACTTAAAATAGTAACACATGCATTGAATCTAAAAAGTCCTCCTACCAAGCCAATTCTTAATCTTAGTCTTTAACTGATAGTAAAATGTATTTTCATCTGGGAAATACAACACCAGAAGAATAGTCAGATATTAAAGTCAATGATGTTTGCGAGAAGCATAATCTTTTGAACAAGGTAAACAAGATCCAGGTAAATGTTTTAGAGTTTTAGAGGGGCAGTTCAATATGTGTTTGGATGTTAAAGTTTCAATAGCAGTTGTCATATAGGTTGAGACAATAATTAGAGATTCACTACATTTTATATAACTTAAAAAATAAATGTTAGTGTTTGCTCTCTCTTTGTTTTTTTAAAGTAATCTCGGCACCCAATGTGGGACTCGACCTCATGATCAAGAGTCTCATGATCTATGGACTGTACCAGCCAGGTGCCCCTAAACATTAGTTCTTAAAGGTATATAAATTGATTTTGTATATTACATATATTTTATATTATATGCATTTTATATTATAGTCAATAAAATCCTCAGGATGGCTACATCATTTCCTAGAAGAATTTCTCTTCCTTTTATAAAATCTTTCCAAAAAGAAGATTAAAGGCAATGACTGGACAGATCTAATCAATGATAAACAGTGGGAACTTTTTCATTCAAGACTCCATTCTTCCACAGTTTTACTATATTTTCTATTTATACATTGGTAATCACCATAGAAAGCTATTGTCAATGACCTCTATAGCGGTTATTTCCTAAACAATATTCCCCCAAATTTTGATAACCATGTGAATTATGTGAGTTTGCCATCATATTTTCTTTCATATGTTTAGAAAACATTTTTTAGAGAGGTTTTATTATTAATAGTGTTCAGGATATCATGAGTGTGAGCTGCATACTGTTTTGTCTAAAACATATTACTTTCTGTCTGGGGATTGCACTGGAGTCTTGCACAGGCAGAAATAAAAAAGAACATGAAAAAATTCAATATATCTACTGTTTTGTAATACAAATTACAGAGAGTAAGCCCAGACCACGTTTTGGACTGGTGGTGATATGTTGCACTTAGAATAAGAAACCTGGAGTTCTTCATACCAAACAACTGGTTTTACTTTTCTCTCCAACAAATTTCCCAAGTATTCTGTCTACTCTTTAATAAATAAAAGTTTTTAAATTTTTTGAAATGGTAATTACAATTTACTTAAAATTTACAGAATTACAGAAATGGCAACATAAGAGGAAACAGATTATATGTTTGTCTTCCTGAGAATTTAAAAGCAAATTCAGCCTGGACAATGATTTAGGAAACCATGTGCAGTCACGACATTTTTCACAGATGTGATTTTCAGTTTCTTTATTTTATTTTATTTTTATTTTTTTATTTGACAGAGAGAGAGATCACAAGTAGGCAGAGAGCAGAGAGCCCAACTCGGGACTCGATCCTAGGATGCTGGGATCATGACCTGAGCCGAAGGCAAAGGCTTTAACCCACTGAGCCACCCAGGCACCCCTGATTTTCAGTTTCAAAAGCCTGCTTTTAAAAATCTATTATTTAAGATGACATGGTGTTCGCTGCCATTCAGAAAGATGGTAGTAAACAAATAGGTTCCTGTTGTCATTTTGTTTTTTGCCAAAACAATAGCAGTGTCTTTTATGTCACTAACCAAACTGACTCCCAAACAAAGAAGGGATGTAGTGGGATTTCCAAAGCATGTCAATACAGATTCACCCTATGGCAGCTCTGCTTTATGGAACATTTCGCCTATGGAATAGTGACTTTCTGGCCGAGAAAACACCAATACTATTTGTAATATGAAAGTTTACTTTCATTTCAGCCAATATTTGCTGATATGGTAGAGGTAGTATGGAGTAATAGCAGTGGCTTTGTAAGGTGATGGAACTATGAGACCTTAAGAATGTTAATTTGTCCAAGGTGCCTTAGAATCTCACCTATGAACTGGTTATATCAAATGCTCACAAGGTGGTTATGATATAATATGTGTAATGCAGGCACCACAGCAAAATGATGGAGAACAAGGACCCTGGAGAAAGGCTGTATCCGATGAAAGTATGAATCCTAGTCAGTTTTGTTGACTATTGTATTCCCAGGGTTTAAAATGGTGCCCAGCACATGGTATGTGCTCTATACAGATGTGTTGAGTAAACGGAGTCAAAGAACACTGGCTTTGTGAATTCTTGGTTATATGACCATGGGGACGTTACTTACTTCTACAATCCTCAGCTTTCTAAAGTGAGAAGGAAGTGAGCACAATGTAAAAGCTGAATATATTAGCTACTACCCTTCAGGTAACCTGAACACAGTCTGAACAAAGTAGGTGCTCAATATGTTGTAACTATTATTACTAATCTGATTTACAATTAATAAGCTGTGTATTTTAAAAGACATTATTAATGAGTATGATGTTAAGAATTAAGGAAACGACTGGGTTTAAACAGAATTATGTACTTCAAAGTCTTATGAAAACTACTAAACAGAAGACATTATAAATGCTTTAAAGCATGTTTAGAAGAGAGCATTCACACACATTTTAAAATTCCACTGTTTAAAAATGTTTTCTCAGATACTCACTTTTTCTCATTAAATATCACTGTGAATGATAAAAGGAATCTGCTTTTACATATTCATCAAAGGAAGCAGTTCTGAAAAGTGTGGGAAATATGGTTGACCCCTGTGTTCAGTACCAAAAACAACAACCAAAACAAAACCCCTCATCTTCTAAAGGCAGAACTTGTTAAGTACTGAGACATATAAAGTATTCTGCAATACTGAATAAACCAATAAATATTTTAAAATATTTATTTTAGACAGAAGACAAAAATATGAAATTGCTTATTATCTTAATTCAAAATCCACAGTATGTATATATTTTTTCAAAAACAAAAGATGTATTTGAACTAACATTTCAGCAAGGTAGAATTCCCCTCTTCTATTCAAAAATGTATATGTATAAATATAAATAATAGACATTTATATTCATATATTTAAATTTTATACACAAAACTACAGGATCCTTTTTCTTTGTTTCACTTGTTTTCTGTTTTATCACAATCTTTGTTTCACAGGAGACAGAATTCAGAGAAATGTAATGAGGGGTGTTGTCTACCAGGGGAGACTTCCATTACTTTAAGTGACTCTCACAGTATTTGTACCAGAGGGAAGTTCTCACTGACACCAGCTCTCCTTACCCTACACATCTATCTTCCCTTCCATCTGTTTTCCCTTTCTCTTTTCTCTACTTGCCTTTTCGTCTTCTTTACCTTGACTTTGCTTCAGGGCTGCAAACCTTTATATTATAAATAGTACTTGTTTTCTAAGTTTCTTGGCTAGAAATTCCTGGGTGCATCATGGCTTAGTCCCCAAGAAAGTTCTTACTGCCCCATCATGATCCCTCTCCTGTCAAGGTCCTGCTCTATCGGACTGTTTCCAAGGGCCCTTAATATTCACAGAAGAATTCATTGTTATTTCAACAGCAAAGGTACTCACAGGTCAGTGATGGTGGGTTGAAGCTGATTGTGTCCAAGTGTAATTGGGAAGGAAGGGGCATTCCAGAGGAAAGAGTGAAGGCAGTCAGGAGACAATCAGTGAAAAGGGAGGGAAAAGTAAAGCAGAGGGAAAGAAATGTAGGCAGAGAGAAAGGAAACCATGGTGCACCTGGTTATAGTTGGAGATGAGATACCACATGATGAAGATACTGATCCTTCCCTTGTTTGATATTTGGACTCATCGCACTGAGTCTTGAGATTCAAAGGTGACTTTTTCAAGACAGGAAAGATGTGGCTTGGACTGGTCCTAGAGGAAGGGAGGAGTGCAGGGTACTTCCATTCTGTGGAGGAACCTCCTTAAGTAGGGCATTTGCACCTGACTTCTATAAGAACCTCCTTCCTGTCATACCCCCACTTCAGCATCAATTTTCCTAACTTCATTTTCAAGGCTTCATTTTCCTAACTTCTGAGTGAATCCCCACCCCACCCTCTACATCCCCACCAGCTTTCTGGCCAAAATGTATCGTCTCCTCTTTTGTGTCTTAATTTTCCACCTCAACCTATACCTTCTCCTCTGCTCATTCATTCTTCCCTGAAGATAAACAAAAAAAAAAACCCTCTGCCTGTCTTTCAAAAGCACTAATGATATAGCAAAATAGAAACAGCAATCATTTCACAGGATTCACCAACAAATACCTATTCTCTAATAGGGTCACTAGGTTTTTTCACATCCCCAGTAAGCCCAGGGACTGGGTTCCTATCCTTGGAATGCTGTATCTATACATTGCCAAGTCTGTGTGACCTTACCTTCCTATGATGCCTCCTTTTATTACGTAAGTCCGTGCTAAGTATATCCTTCTCTGAATAGCATCACAAAACTCAGAACTTAGTTGTTTACTGATCATTCATAATTATATGTCTCTCTTCTCCAATTTGCACAATAAATCTCAACAATAAATTTGAGAACAGGTACAAAATTTTATGGATCTTTGAATTCTAACACTGGATGACTCACTAAAGTATTAATAAAATCGTTTTGGTAGATTCTCCCAAGTCCTGACAGAGCCTCATCATTTACTATATACCAGGAGCACAACTTCTGTCTCTCAAAGTCCCTTTTCTTCACAGTCCCCAAATCTGGCACTATTTAAAAGAGAAAAGATTATTTTGTAATCACAAAGACTTTTATAATTGCATTATTGGAAACCTTGTAAGGAAACTGTTCTTTAATCAGCTTATCACGCTGCTTTTCTTTTATTATTTCCACATACATAGCCTTACTCTTCCTGTATTATATAATAAACATGTGTATATTATTATTCTCCTTCTTCTGAATATCAATTTTCCTGAACATCAGCATGTGAACTCACATCTAGGGTTTATTTGAGTGGCCCTGTGCTGTGCCTATCAATAACAAAGTTATGTTTTTAGATTTAAATACTTTTGAGCATTTGAAAAATTCCATATGACTCCTTCTTTTCTAATTAGTTGATAAATGATGTCTTTGGGTCACTGATTATAGCAATAAAAAATAATGCAAGAGATTCTTATAATTTTTTTAAATTTACAAGATCTGTTAAAAGGTAAGTGGTAGAGATTCATTTTCTGCAAAAACTGCATTTCTCATCCCATGCTGGAGTCAAGAAGCACACCAAGTAATTACCTCATTATATATTCCCTTGGCCACATGTATCAAAGTTCCCACTTTCACATGAGAATTAAATATTGACATGTGGTAACATTTCAATTTCACAACTGAGTTCTGCCTATGGAGATCTAAGTCACAAATCACTCCAGGTTGCAGAAGGAAATCCAGTTTTAATATTTTTTCTTGAATAATCAGAGTTTACATATTTTTTATCTACATTCAGCACTGAAAACTTCAAGTTCTATTAATTTTTCTGTTTGAGTCTTGTTAGAGGGAATAAGTGTTGTTCATTTATAATATTTTTAGTTTTTATTCCTCCTAGTGAATAATGTGATTGTCTTATTTACATCAACAATTTAATTTTGTGCTGCAATCTCCAATTTAGGACCTTTTTTTTTTTTTTTTTTTTTTTTTTAAGAGTGGTTCTACTCCTAGAAGATAAGGAAAAGGAAAGATAGACAGTATTGTTAATAAAATATATATAAAATTCTTTTTTTAGAAAAAAAATCCAAAAGGCAAGAAAAGATTAGAATGAGTCAGTATCACCAGGGAGTTCAAGATTAGCATTTCAGTTTCCTTGAGAATTCATAAAAATGGTAAGCAAAAAATAGAATGAAATTAATAAAAGTGAGTGTGATATATAGTTATAGATATAAAACTAAATAATTTTATTCACATCTGACCTCTGCATGAAATGCTCAAAATGTTGTCTTTTATGACATTTAACTATTTTGCTCTAAATGGCTGCATCACTGAACACCATGGTAGATGCTTCCAGCAACTTTAGTTAAAAGATGGCATTAATCTCATTTGGACTATATAGAGGTCTTGAAAGAGTAGAGTAAGCATTTCCCATGATAGGTAGATTATTTCTAACTCAATAGTAACATACATAAAGATTTGCCTTTTCAGCCATGATTGTAACACACTTTACAGTGTAATTGTTTAATTCATTCTTTGATTTATAGCAGTAATCTATAGTGTAATGTAATTGCATCAAGGCACTGTCCATTTTTCTCTTACAAAGAATGAAGCTCATACCAGAAACAATAAAACTTAGTATTTTATTTTGACCACATCTCTATGTGCTGCATCACTAGTATACTGTTACGGTCTTTGTAGCAATATGGAAACAAATGTGTGAAACTCACTCAATGAAGTAGACTTCACCCTTCTCTGTATAGGCCATTTCCCAGTTATCAGGCAATGGGTCTGACTCTTCATTCTCTTCAGGTTTAGTTGGTTTTGTGTCATCCATCTGCTCCTTCAGCTCCTCGGGCTGACTATACACTGGTGCAGGATAAGGCTGGGAGGGTGTCTCCCCTGAGGCACCTGCACTCTTGTCTTCATGTTCACTGGATTCTGCAAGAGAATGAGAGTGTGTGGTTAGTCACTCTAGCCACGGCAACTTGTCAGTGAGTGTGGAGCAAGGGGCACCGGGGAATAAGCTCTGTGAAAGCTAACAGGAAAAGCATTGCTGCAAACAGCTCTGAAAATCATCTCTAGGCCTAGCTGGGTTCCCTTTCACTCATCATTCTTGTCTATCCTTCCTCTAATTACTACTGATTACTGAACTGGAGGACCATTTCATAACATAGGTGTGGCAGGCAGAATAATGACTCCCTAAAGATGTCCATGTCCTACCTCTTGGAACATGCGAATGTTACCTTATGTGGTGAAAGAGAATTCCCAGATCTGATTAAATTAAAGACCTTGAGATTGGGAGTTATCTTTAGTTATTTGGGGAGCAGCGGGGGTGCTCACTGTAATGACAAGGGTCCTCAAAAGTGTAATAGGAAGACAGAAGAGGAGGGTCAGAGGGAGATGTGATACTCAAGAATGGGCAAAGAGGGGATGCCTGGGTGGCTCAGTGGGTTAAAGCCTCTGCCTTCAGCTCAGGTCATGATCTCAGGGTCCTGGGATCAAGCCCCACATCGGTCTCTCTGCTCAACAGGGAGCCTGCTTCCCCCCTCTCTCTGCCTGCCTCTCTGTCTACTTGTGATCTCTCTTTCTGTCAAATAAATAAATAAAATCTTAAAAAAAAAAAAAAAAAGAATGGGCAAAGAGATGCAATATTGCTGGCTCTGAAGACAGAAGAAGGGGACCAACAAACCACAAGCCAAGAAATGTGAGTGGCCTCTAGAAGCTGCCAAGGCAAGGGTATGGATTCTCTCCTAGAGCTTCTAGAAAGGAACACAGTCCTCTTGACACTTTGATTTTAGCCCAGCCAGTCCCACTTCAGACTTCTAACCTACAAAACTGTAAGACAGTAAATTTATATTGTTTAAGCCATTACATTTGTGGTAATTTGTTACAGAAATCATAGAAAACTAATACAAAAGACTAAAACCTAAAGAAGATACGTATCTTAAGAGTAACCATCTTGGAGGTCAGACCCAAGAGTCCCATGTAAATAGCACAAGCTCCAGAATGAGGAAAGGAACACAGAGAAAAGAAATAATAACTCAACAACAACAACAAAAATAGAAGAAAATTTACCTAAGATGAAGAAATGCTTGAGTTTGCAGACTGAAATTGTTCACTGAATCTGATGCCAGATTAATGAAACATATAGACTCCTAAACACATCTATGTAAAATTTTCAAACTCCAGTGTTAAAAAGCAATGTTAGAGGTCCCTGCACTGAAGAAATATGATTACTTACAAAGGAAAGAGAACAGAAGAACATGAGATCTTTCATCTGTGAATCTTTTTAAAAAATTGTCAAATACCACTTTCAAGTCTCGCCTATACTATGGATGTCATCCAAAAGTCCAAGTATGCCCCAGTGGGAGACCTAGAAAGTAACTAAGAATAGAGAACCAGTAGACGTGCCATGAGTCACCATGGCTTCCCCATCACAGAGGGTGTGGCAGAGACAGCTTAACCCAGAAACCGGAAGGAGAGTCCTACTGATAGATGTCCATGTGAGGATAGGGGAGCCAACTCACACATATGAACTTCTACAATCACTTGGAAACATAATGAATAGCTATTAACATTAAAAATATAAATATACAAGTGCACATATTCTTTGAGCCAGTAATCTCACTCTAAGACTGTATCCTCTAGAAATAAAGGCAGTGTGGTATAAGAATACATATATAACAATAGGCAATGCAGTATTTGTAGTAAGAAAGCCCTGAAAATGGTTTGAATATCATGAGAATATGACTAAGAATGTGGTTACCATTACGATGGGCAACTATAGTTTAAAAACAATGAATTAGGGGCGCCTGGATGGCTCAGTGGGTTAAGCCGCTGCCTTCGGCTCAGGTCATGATCTCAGAGTCCTGGGATCGAGCCCCGCATCGGGCTCTCTGCTCTCTCGGGGAGCCTGCTTCCTCCTCTCTCTCTGCCTGCCTCTCTGCCTGCTTGTGATCTCTCTGTCAAATAAATAAATAAAATCTTTAAAAAAAACAAAAAACAAAAAACAATGAATTAGGGCACCTGGGTGGCTCAGTCATTAAGCGTCTGCCTTTGGCTGAGGTTAAGATCCCAGGGTCCTGGGATTGAGTCCTGCTTTGGGCTCCTTGCTCATCAGGGAATCTGCTTCTCCCTCCGACCCTCCCCCTGTTATGTACTCTCTCTCACTCTCTCTCAAATAAATAAAATCTTTAAAAAAAAAAAAAGGCTCAATGAATTAAATGTATATCTATTGAGTTGGAAAAGATGCTCATCATTACTATTCAAAGAGTAATCCAAGTTGCAGAGAACATATATTGTTAATCCTATTTTTAAAAAAATAAGCAAATACTGAGTTCCCTTAGATATACGCATATAGTTTTGTATATAATATATGAGCATGAAAACAGGATGGAAGATGTACAACAGATTGTCAACTTTGATTACTTAAGGACAGTAAATTTAGATGGGTGGAAGAAGTTTTCTTTATGTATCTTTGCATTCATTGGCTATTACTTTTGTAACTTTAAAAAGTAATAATGGTAATTTACAATGAAGTAATTAAAATAGAATGCCAAATTTGTCTCAATCAATTGCTTAGTTCAATGTTTTCCCTACAGGCATCAATCTCTGAGGCCATATTAAGGCACCTTTAGGAACTGGGAAGCACAAAAATACATTACAAGCTTTCATAGTTTTGCCCTTACTAAGACACTTTGTTAAAGGAATATGGCCCTTATTTATGACAGTCTTCCAGTTGATTCCTCACACAGAATTGACCTTTGTAAATGTGTAGGAAAAAAGCAGCAAAAAAGGTACCATTGCTTCCTTTAGATTCTCATTGCTATACATTATTACATGGAATTATCAATGCCCAAATACACTGTTCTCAGGTATTTCCAAATGTTTTGTTGCATTTGAAAAGTTAAAATGCAAGGCCCTGTTCTGAAATACTTACTCACTCATTCATTCATTCATTCATTCAATATTCATTTAATCAATATTTATTAAGCACTCAATTGTTGTCAGGGACTGAGGGCAGAAAAATGAACAAGAGAGGCATGATCTCTGCTCTTGTGGACCTCAAAATATGTCAGGATGTGTAGTCTTTAAACAAGCTTAAGTGTGATGAATGCTTTCCCAGTGAAAGCTGGTATATTTTGTGTATGCACTCACTTAATTTTACATAAGAAGTCAAGGAAAGCCCTTTTTTCCCAATGTGCTGTCAACCTGTAACCTGAAAAAGAAGTCAAGAGACTTTTTTCCAAAGGAAGGTAATGGAGGAAAAATAAGCAAGGACTGAATTAGTCAAGGCCTTAGAGGGCATGCTCAGAATTCGGGACTGTATCTTAAAAGCAGTGAGAGGGTATTGATGTATCTTAATCAAGGAGATTACACAATTAGATTTTCATTCTCCACAAAGATCCCCTTAACTGTTCTGGGGTTTGAGAATGACAAGAGTAGATATTTAGAGGTTGGTGGGAAGTTATTTGTGTGTTCTAGATAAGAGATAATGGTGGCATGGGGATGAAAAAAAAAAGTGGACTGAAAAAATATTTAGACATCATGGTAAACCTGGTGGGTAGCAAAGCTATTCACGAAATAGGAAATATGAGAGAAGGCGCAGGACTATGCAGGGGTGCAGGGTGCTGGGGAGAGTATGGGTATAGTATCGAGCACACTGAGACAGAGTTCCACTGCCAGATTCACAATGCAGATGTCATGTCAGAGAGTTCTTGGCTGGAGAGAATCAATTCAAGAGACAACAGTATATGGCTAGACTCAATTAAAATTTAAGCCAGAGAAGTGAATGAAATTGCCTAGAAAAGACAGTGCAGTGAGTAGAAATGTGGATCCCTAGAGCAGCTGTCTGAGGAATTCTCACATTTAATGGTCAGTGAGAGAATGATCAGGAAAGAGCAGCCAGGGAAGTAATAGGAAAACCAGTAGATTCTCATGCCATTAAAATAGCCAAGCAAAGGGCAACGAGGAGGAAACCTGTGGCCAAAGCTTCTAAATAGTCCAGCCAGAAGAGGGCATAAAATCTACTTAAATTAAGAACATGGAGGTCACTGGTGACATTAGCTATCAGTTATTGTAGTTGTTATAGTGGAATGGTGGGTGGGGAAGCCAGGTTGGAATGGATTAAAGAATCAGTGCAAAGAAAATACATCATATGCCAACAGAGAATCCATTCAAGAAGTTTAGTTATGAACAAATAAACTTTTTTCTTTGACTAAAATCAAGAGTCTTTGGAGATGTCTATAGTTATATTTATCGATGTGCCAGAGATTATGGTGCCAAGTTCTCTCAGTTTGTCTGATATTTATTCATTCATTCCTTTATTCTTATTTAATGGATCAATCATTACACTAGCAAACATGAATTTAATACCTACGATATGCAAGATACTTGACAAGAGCTTAATGGGGGAGAAGAAAAGAATTTTATCAGGCTACTATGAACTGGGTTGTAACCAGTAATTAGTAGCACTTGCTTTCTCTAGCTGAACAAAATAAGAGCAAAAAAATGATTAAGGCAAACAGACAACCATAACATTCTTACATTCACTATTTGTAAAGGCTAATCTAGGGATGCAGTGTATGGTGAGAGCCAAGGGTTTCTGGAAAGACCCAGAATCACGCTAATGTACCCACAGGCAGCACGGAACCAGGGCAGGCTTCCCACACAGGGGCAGAACCTATTCTCAGAAGAGGAATGTAGAACATTAAGAGGAATGAAAGGAGTTGAGCTAAGCGGATATTCTTCTAAGATGCATCAGTCAGGTAACTCACTCCAGCTCTTCTGAGCAGAGTTAAGATAAGGTGCCAGTTGGGTGCAAATTAAGTATTTTCTTTGAGATGCAAGGCAACAAGGTGGGTAGAGAGGAAGGTTCTCCCTCAACTCTGGGTAACTCAAGAGAGTACTAGGATAATGATTTCTTAAGTGATACTCAATGACACAAAATAGTTATATACAAATTTCTAGGAGGTAAATATAGCACATGGAAATAAGGATATGTAAGGGAGCTGTGTGAGGAATTCCAACATTGAACACCCAAGTGGAGAAGGAACTGGCATTGTGTTTCTTCTGTTACTAAGACAGTGGTATTAATTAATTCATTAAATATTTGTTGAGACCCTACTAAGTGGCAGGCACTTGGCTAGGCAGTGAGGCAGTCAAGGAGAATGTGGTCCAAATGGTATGTATTAGTTTGCTAGGGCTTTCATAACAAATATCAAAGACTGGATGGCTTATAAAATAGAAATGTATTATCTCAGAGTTCTGGAGACTAGACCTCCTAGATTAAGGGTTTGACAGGGCCATGGTCCTTCTGGAGGCACTAGACAAGGACCTATTCCAGACCTCTCTGCTAGCTTCTGGTAGTTACTTGGTTTATAATAGCATAACTCCAGTCTTCATATAGCAGGTACATGTACATGGGACATGTGTCCCAATTTCACCTTTTTTTTTTTAAATTGGGAATTCTTTATTTTATTTTATTTTATTTATTTATTTGACAGAGAGAGAGATATCACAAGTAGGCAGAGAGGCAGGCAGAGAGAGGGGGGAAGCAGGCTCCCTCCTGAGCAGAGTCCGATAAAGGGCTCCATCCCAGGACCATGGGACCATGACCTGAGCTGAAGGCAGAGGCTTAACCCTCTGAGCCACCCAGGTGCCCTGACCAATTTCACCTTTTTCTAAGGACACCAGTCATACTGGATCAGGTATTCCAGTGTGACTTCACTGGAAGTCATTTGCTTCTAAAATGACCCTATTTCCAAAGAAGTGCGCATTCTGAGATTCTGGTGGTTTGGACTTCAATATATAAATTGCAGAAGGGGGACTCACAATTCAACTAATTACATAGTATATTAGGTGTGTTCAGCTTACAATTCACTGAACATTCATGCTACGTCATAAGTTTCCCTGCTTAGTAAGGGAAATAGAAGATAACTTTGTTACATTTTGGATAATATGATTATGCCTTCCTTCTATATGAGGTTTATTATTGTTATTATTTTTAGTCAGGTATGTTGGGTATTATAAAAGTAACTGAGAATGTATCCATTAAGAACAGAATAGATTTTTTTTAATAGACTATTTTTTAGAGCAATTTTAAGTTTACAGCAAAATTAAGAGAAAGGTGCAGAGATTCCCCATAGGCTCCTTGCTCAACCGCATGCATAGTCTTTACATTATCATCCAAAGACCATAGATCAAATTAGGATTCACTCTGGGTGATATATTTCATGGGTTTGGACCAATGTGTAATGACATGTATCCACTATCATAATATCATACCAAGTTTCACTGCTCCCAAAGTCCTCCCTGCTCTGCCTATTCATCCTGTCCTCCCCTCTAACTTCTGGCAACAACAGTGATATTTTTACATCCATAGTTTTGTCTTATCCAGAATGTCATATGATGCACACATTTTCATATGGGCTTCTTCCACTTCAATATGCCTTTAAGTCTATCTAATGTATTTTAATGGCTTGTAGCTCCTTTCTTCTTAGCATTGAAATATATTCCATTATCTGGGTGTACCATCCAAACTGATTTTTATTAATAAAAGGATGGGAAAGAACAGATTTTACCTGCCAACCAAGGGTGCATGTGTTAGCACTCTTCTCCTCTCACAGAGCTCAGCTTAGACAAGCATGGATGCAAATGTGCCCTCATACAAATCTCATTTGTGTAAGATCTAAAGTTTGAGAAGACCTAGACTATTTAAATTTTGACTAAGAGGGAGCCAAATAATCCAGGCATATGTTTTAGTTTTATAGCGGTGTGAAGCTATTTCTTGATTAGAAGCAGTCATGTAGAATTGTCCTTTTTGACTTCTAAGACATATTTTTCAGCATGACTTTATTGTTAAATCTAAACATGAATTTTTTTGGATATGTAAATGTAATTTTTTCCCTAAGATGCTTGCTGCTGAAGTGAACAGACTTTATCAAACACTAGCATTTTTTGAGCATTTCATTTTACATTTCTAGGTCACTTGGATGCCTTGCAAACAAGAGCAAGGCATGCTTTGTTTTGTTTCACTAACAATAGAATCAAAGAGTATTTCAATCAAGAAGCAACACCTCTTTTAAAAGAATGGTAATGATGAAAAAAATTTCTCTTTGACCAGATCTGTTGAATTTCCTAGAAACTCTACACCAACACTGAGGCACAAAACAGACATTGACAATGCACATTCTTATGTGAATGAAATGAGGACCTATAAAAAACACACTTTTATGTACACTTTTACTGTTATGAAGAATTAAGAAATATAATTTTTTCCCACTATCCTACCCTAATGATGTTTTGTTGAATTTAGCAAATGCTTTTCTTCTTCCCATAAGAAGTTCAGAAGAACTCAAATATCTGTATACATTACAGAGGGACTGAAAGCCATTTAATTGGAAGAGAATTAAATGTATGCATTTTTGCATTCAGTCCAGCTCACAAAAATCCTATAGTTCTGGTCCAGTCTAAGGTTTGAGATAGAACATTATGTACGGCGGCCATTTCATTTGCTTACATGTTTATTGCCCTAGCAGTATCTAATAGATTGCCTTTCAGATGAAAGACTAAGGATAAATCAGAAAGCCGTGGCTTTGAATGTTCCCACTCAGTTTTATTAAGAATAATCAGAAACCAAGATAAAACCATTTCAAGAAAAATGCCTATTTTATCCCTTATCCATATTTCACTTGACATAGTCTATGCATATAGTTAATGTTGAGCTTTCTGTAATTGCCATCCTTCAAAATGAGAGAAAATAATGTTTTCAAGCTACACAGGAAATTGTTGATTTTATTTCTCGAACAGTCATAAAATTTGAATTTCCAAAATTTGTTTTACCCAGTGAGAGCTCTGTGATTTATATTTCTAATGACTATGTGACAAATTTTAATAAATCTAATAATTTTTTCTGCCGTACTCATATTATTTCCTTGGGAGTAAGCATAGCTAGAGAAAATTTAACAGACACAAAAAAATGAGGAACATATTTGTACCTAATAAGAAAAGAGAATAGGGATAATTTGAGATAATTTTTTTCTTTTGCTTTCTATTCAGTGATTCTCAGGTAGCAGAAAACGCACTCCACAAGAAGAAATTGAACATAATTGCTAAGGCTGGTGTCAGACCACCTGGGTTTGAATCTGTGCTTTACAGTGTGATGTTGAGCAAGTTATTTAAACACTCAATTTCTTTAACTATACGACGGGAATAATAACATTACTTCCCTGTAAGCATTATATGTGACATGCATAGAAACAGCTTAGAGCAGTATACTATTAGAACATAGTAGGTGTTCAGTAAATGTCATATAC
The DNA here is from genome assembly GCF_002288905.1 of Enhydra lutris kenyoni. Taxonomy (NCBI): domain Eukaryota; kingdom Metazoa; phylum Chordata; class Mammalia; order Carnivora; family Mustelidae; genus Enhydra; species Enhydra lutris. The sequence continues at coordinate 7,655,402 of NW_019154124.1, forward strand.
TATTATCAGTGAATTCTATTACTTAAAATATGAAATAAATTGCATAGTTAAATCAGTCAAGCAACCTAAATGGTCTCTCTTGACAGAAACAAGAAGTGTGATCAAGTCTGCATAATTTTAAAGATATTAGATATTTTTTTAAATGCAGTTACTAAAAAAGAGAGGAAAAGATACACATGAAACTAACATTTCCCTTTTTAAAAGTGTTCACATAAATTGAATTTTTTTTCCTCCATTGAGACATATTGTGGGGTTAAGTGATTTAAAGGAGGAAAAATAACCTTCAGATAATAATCCATATTATTTTTTTTCAAGTTCTGTATTACTTCCTACAGAATTTTGCATTTGATTTTGTTGAGTGCGAGGGGCTGCTCCTGAGCTATCAACCTAGTAACATGCTGGCACCACTGAGGGTACAGACTTAAAGCAGACTCAGAGATATGGCTTCCCAATTCTCTATTAGCCCAAGGCTTAGCCTCCTCACATATTCCCAGGGCACCCGTGGTTTTCAAGTCTGTTTATAACAGATGGCTCCCCACATTGGTTTCTGCTCATTTGTGGTATGAACCATGGCAGTAGATGGGGTGGGGCTTGAAGATTTCTCTTGCTTTCTTGCCAACTCAGCAACCTCATCAAAAAGTTTGTTCTACGGATCCAAGGTCTTGCTATATTTTCGTGATGGTGGTGGTGGTGGCAGCTGCCAGAGCATGACCCTCCCTTCACTTCTATAAGTTTAAATTTTTAGTTAAAATTTGAACCATGGGGTCTTGTACATGAATGAATGCTTCATGGCTGACTTAAGGGGAAAATTTCATTGCAAGTGATGTTCCATTTTGGCCACACTACAGATCATATCCTATAGTGAAGAGTGGAGGGCATTCCGTCCCCAGAAAGGAAGCAGTCATGCAGTGGTCACTGGCACTCTATGTAGCCGTTGATCAAAAGAAGTCCAGCTGAGAGCTTATTGCTCACAGAGTGTTCTCACTGATTTTCCAAAACCATCTAAAACCAAAAGAGGAATCATAATATGGGTGCGAAAATTTTGACACTGAATGATTAGTGAATTTTTGCTCATCATTTGAAAAACTAATTACTTTTTTTGATGTACTAAAATACGCACATGGACGAAATCCAAACATGCAAAGGGAAAATACAGTGCAAAGTAGGTTTCTGTCTGTTTCTACTCCCAGTGCTATAGCAGTCCTGTTAGTAAAGATGATTATTTTTCTGCTTCTTCAGATAAATTTCTGAGTACACTGATTACCAACTTTTAGGTAGTGGGTTTTGTTTCTTTGTGTTTGTTTTTTACTTAGTTCTGCTAGTGTTTCTAAGTTCTAAAAAAAAATGCATTGCCCAAGTTCTTGTTGTTGTTGTTTTAATTTAAATTCTAGCCAGGTAATATACAGTATAATATTAGTTTCAAGTATATAATGTAGTGACTCAACACACCCATATAATACTTGGTGCTCATCACAAGTTCACTCCTTAATCCCCATAACCTCATTAATCTGTCCCCCCACCTACCTCCCCTCTGGTAACCATCAGTTTGTTCTCTATAGTTAAAAAGTCTGTTTCTTGGGTTTGCTCCCTCTCTTTTTTCTCCCACCTTTGCTTGATTGTTTCCTAAATTCCACATGAGTGAAATTATATGGTATTTGTCTTTCTCTGACTGACTTATTTTGCTTAGCCTAATATTCTCTATCTCCGTCCAGGTCATTGCAAATGGCAAGATCTCATTCTTTCTTATGGCTGAGGAATATTCCATTGCATATATATGCCACATCTTTTTCTTCTAATCATGAGTCGAGGGACACTTGGGTTATTTCAATAATTTGGCTATTGTAGATAATACTGCTATATCCATTGGGGTGCATGTGTCCCTTTGAATTAGTGTTTTTGTGTTCTTTTGGTAAATCAGTAGTGCAATTGCTGGATTATAGGGTAGTTCTACTTACAACTTTTTGAGGAACCTCCATACTGAGTTCCATAGTGGCTGCAAGTTTCCATTCTCATCAAGAGTGCATATAAATTCTTTTCATATAAGGTATGCAAATGAAGTGGTGGACCTTAGACACAGTGGTAATTTATACATATATATATATGGTAAAAAATAAATCCGGAATAAAATATGAGAACTAGGGAAAATTAGGGTACAGTTAGGGTAACAATTAACTATGCTTCTGATTTTTGAATATGTCAATTGAGGAAGCAGAAATTCCTAGTCCTGTAAAGAAATGACTTTTTGTCTTAATATTTGTAACCAAATTGCATCTCATCCATTCAGGGGGCTAACCAGGAAAATGTGCATTACTAATAAATCATATTCAATACCTCAAAATTATTTTTCATCTCTATCTGAAACCCTCAGTTGGTTATAGGTTCTTTGGAGCACTAAAAGAACAAAATGTAAAATTAGGAAAATTGAAGAGTCAAGGACTATGAGTAGAAGATGACAAGGAAAAAAAATCCAAGATATAAAAAACTAAATTGTAAAGACTCACTAGGAAGATTAGTAGAGGGAATTATTTCCCATTAACAGGGGAGAAGAGCTGCCTTGATTAGCATATTTTCTTTTTTCTGCAATATTTTTTTCACATTTTAATAAAAGTAGACTGAATAATGGCAATAAAATGAATCCTCATAGCTTTGAAACAGTATACGTGAAATGATTTTAATAACGTCATGCATCCAAAAGATGTTTATCATATAGAAACAAGTCCCCCAAACCCTCAACTAACTTTGGGGTAAGAGAAACTGATACAAGTACTGAAAATATCAAAGACCAAAGCAAGATATGAAGAGAAACAGAGGATGTTAATGTGCAGTATCTTTTAGATCTGGCTTTCAAAATTCTGAAAAAAATCCAGAAGACTAGTGCTATATAAAACACAACATTGCCTTGCAAAGTTTTATGAATATCCAAGGTTCTGAAAGAGAAAAAGAAGACTACTTCATTTTGATCTTGCTAATTCAACTGCTATTCTTCGGGGCCAAATTGGAGTCAAGATATAGTTTGATGAGAGCAAGAAGTCAATTAGGAGGAAAAAGATGAGGTCCGATCCCCCGCAATGGAGCTCTGTGGAAGGAATGAGCACGCACAGGGACCTTCCCTCTTCAGGAACGAAGTCCACCCCCAGCCAGAAATAACTACCACACTCTTTGTCTGGCAATAAAGTAGCCAGATTTCACACTGCAATTATAATCACCTCTTACGAGGAGAAATATGAGACAAGGCAATGGAACACAGAGCGAAAATCAGACCTAGAGAGAATGGATGGCTATAATTAGAAATACGATTAAGCTTGAATGGTGCCTGGAGTGGAGGATATCACCTGTCAAAGTTGTAAACAGACTAGATGCTCCCGCACTGTAAAAGTTCGCCACATTGACCCTAAAAGGCCCCATCGTCAAGATTTGTGTGGGAGATGCAAAGGCAAACGCCTGTCCTGTGACAGCACTTTCAGCTTCAAGTATATCATTTAAATGAATGTAAAAAAAAAAAAAAGTTCCTACTTGAACGTGAGCTAATGGAGCAGACATGTTAGCTTTTCTCTATGCTCCTTTCTGCCTCTCCCTTCTCAAAAATACTCATGAAAGGCTGTATTTTTGATAAAGCCTTCAAATAAAAGTACTGCAAAAATGAAAAACAAACAAACAAACAAACAAACAAAAAACCCATGAAGACACTTAAACATGGCCACCCGTCCTCAGGCTTTCTCCAAGGGCTGCACCAGCCCGAGGGTTACCCTGGGTGTTCTTACCCCTCGCTCCTCATTTGTGTATCAAATCTCTCATGCACATCATACAAATCCTCAGAGAAGTAGAAAAACACTCTCCACACGGGATGAGTGTAAGATCCCCAAAATGCTGAATCAGTGTGAGGGCATGAAGAGGTTCAAATTACGCGCTGTTTTCAGTTTAACAGCACAGTGAGTCGGCTTTGATTTGAAGTGACGTTCCTGAAACGGATCACGATTTCAGCGTTTCCCCAATGCTGTAGTTACAATTACCACTGTCGTGCATAAGCAAGAGCTCTAAAATGACTGTCTTATGACTTTATAATCACACCCAGATACTCAGAAAATTTGACAATCAGGGCTTTAACTTTCTAAACCATCCTTTTAAGAAAGGATGCCCCTCATTCATAAATGGAATATCTAATTTTAGAAGATTAGTTTAAAATAGTCCCCAAAATTTGCCCTTCCATTGCAAAGATAAAACCTAGTACGGTGTTTGGGAATAAGATCATAACATCAAGCTTCCTCCTCAAAGAAAGAAAGAAAGAAAGAAAGAAAGAAAAGAAAAGAAGAAAAAGATAAAGCTCTGAGTGGATACACACATCACAGTCTCTGTGAACCCACAGGAAAATAAGCAGGGGCTAGGCTCTGGGGTGGTTTCAGAGTGGGCTATTATTCGCAGGAAAACAGCGAGATTCACTATGGAGGACATCATTCTTCTGACAGTGACAGGACTTCATTCACAGAACCAGGACTGATGGTGCATACACAGTCAGCGTGCCAAGCAGCACAGGACCTGGATGGGGGTCCCTAACGGTGAACTGAGATCATTGCTGAGGACACTCGGTGATCACATAAGGGACACTCTGTTTGCTCTCTGGGAGAGGCGGTTCATTTGCACTAATTGCGGGCTTGGGGGCCTGGAGAAGGCAGCTCTGTGTACACATACTGTATTCCCTTTGTTGGCGAAGGTAGCTCTCACGGGCCCTGTTCCTCCTGGCATTGTGTGTGTGTGTGTGTATTAAAAGAGAGATTTAGCTGCCTTTAAAATATATGTGCATTTCTAATTCCTTGCACTAGGCTTACTAATAGCTAGTGAGGGGAAGTTACAATATAATAGTGAATTACTTTCCGGAAAAGTTTAGCAGATAATTCATGAAATAAAAGAAATCCAAGAAAGCTTAACCCAATTACGGTGGTTTATAGGACTTTCTTTTCTTCAGAAAAGTTCAATCTTACAAACAAAACAAAACACAAAACTATCTACTTATTATCCACCTGTTCTGTATTTTATTTTAATTCTGGCACAGTTAGCCTACAGTGTTATATTAGTTTTGGGTGTACAATATAGTGATCCAACATCCACCTATCTATTTTTGGTATTTTCACAGAGAAATCAAATAGTTCTCATCTCTAAGAATACACATTTTCAAATATAATTCTACATCATTTTCCTCAGTTACCAAATAACTTTTGCTGGAATGTAAGATCAGGAATGTCATATCTTTCAAACTTAAATGCAGTGCACGAGGAAGACACTGAGCAGTGTAAAATGAGTATGAAGTAGAGCTACTCATGCAAAACTCTGACATTCTCTAGAGGTTAGGTTGACTAAAAAAATAAAGATTCACAAGTTCTTCAAATATTTGAAGACCTATACTAATCACTGACATGGGTAAACAAAAAAATAAAAGTAGCCCTTGTCCTAGCGATGTTTACAATGTAGGTGGGCATGCCAGTCACGCACGTTATGAAAAGTCAGCTACAAGTACCAGGCTAATCAATATCTTCCAAATGAATGAAGAGTGTAAAATTGTACTTCAATAATTCAGAGATGGACAGTTTCAACTTCTCATTATGGGAGTCAACAAGTGATTTCTTGGGAATATCAACATTTTTATTGAATTTTGACTAAAAGAATAGGAGGTTACAGTATAGAGAAGGCCTTGTCAAACAGGTATCAAACAGATGAAGGTGTTTTATGAGGATGGAATAAGGATGAGAGAAGAGATGGGGGAGTGGAAGATGGGAAGATGAGGACGAAAGCTAAGAGATGTTGCAGTCAAATGTGGGATGACCTGAGGGGTTGCCCAAGGAGCTTGGAGCACTAGAAATGGAAGCTCACCCAAGTTTTGGGAAGGATAATTGCATGATCAAGTGCTGGTTCAAGAATCTTTAATTGATAGAAGAATAACAGGCAATCTGGTAGGAATGGAGCCTGGAGGAATGGAGATCCATTAGGGGACTGTGGTCCACAAAGGAAGTGATAAGGCAGCAATCTGGGATAGTGATATTTGGAAAAAAGAGATAAAAACTACAGGCCCAGGGATTTTTATAGCCAATAATATATAGCAAGGCTAGGGGGAAAGAAGTATCAAAGAAGTCTGAGCTATGTGGGTGAAAAGAAGAATTTGAAAAATCAAGTAAAGGCCTTTATGAACTAATTTGCTTGTTTTATGCGAGAAGAATTTAAGAGGAATGTTGCAGTTAAGTTGCTATGGAAATGCACGGAGGGGCAGTCCAGTGGGCAGTAGTCAGAAATATGGCCCTGGAACACAAGAGAAAAGTGAAGGCTGCAGGTAAATCTACGGTATTTGAAGCTATGGGGCCGGATGTCAACTCTAACAAGATAAAGGTGTCTAAATATAGGTGAGGTTAATGTCAAGGAGAGGTTTCCTGGGGATATGAATTTTAAATATCAGTTTAAAGGCAGGTTCTCTCAGATGATGTAAAGCTGTTTCATCTAACACTGCAGCCACAAATTCAGAGAAGGACAAATATAACAAAATGCAGTGTAATGAAATCCATTGAGCTGAAAGGTTGTGATTTTACCTTATGGAGGTCAGGAGTCCTTTGTCCTCAGCGTGGTTCATAGCCCAGAGAAATGTGGTGGAAAGGGAATGAGTTCAGGTACTCCTGGGTCCAGATTTTGACTCTATCACTAAATTAACTATTACCTTAGTTGAGTACCTTAAGCTAAATTTCAGCATATTCTTTGTTAAGTAAGCATACTATGATTATGGGAAAAGAGACAATATATATACTTTATGTCTAGCCCATCTTATGTATTCATTAACAGAGAGTTATAAAAATAAAAATAAAAAAAATAATGGTAACTTTCAGTATCAACAAGAATTGCACTACAGTTCTAAGGATAGAACTATATTGATTTTTATCGCCAAAGTGGCACATGTCAGAGAGAGAAACATTTCTGATCTGCGACACTGAAAGATCATTCTATGGCTTTTCTCAGTGATATGGGCTAACTCCATCTGTCTGATGTAATTTTGAGCAAAAAAGGGAATCTAGCATTAAGAGCTCACATGAATATTCATGGACAATGTTAGTAGAACTTCATGTAGAAATTATATATTTAAAGGTGGTCACCAACTTTATATAAATATGGCCTGAAAGTAAAAGGAATACACAGTTCTAAGTATAAGTTCAAAGGAGAAAAGATGAAGAAAATGAGTAATAGAAGTAAATCGAGGACTCCTCTAAAATCTACTTACATAGAGAAAATAATTCATTTTGGTAAAGTATAAGGAGTTAGAGATTGGTAGGTTTGTTCCTTAAATACTTGCAGAATATTATTTTAAAAAATGGGATTTTTTTTATATCTACAGAGCCACATAAGTTGAATTGTATATGATTTCCAGAAATGAAAGAATTAATAAACTTTTGGTAGGTAGAAACTTATAATGCCACTTTTAAAGAGGTACAAGTGAAATAGTGGTCGTGTCATATACACGTTGCTGAGAAACGTACTCATGCTTCTGTTTGGTGCTGTAAGACACAGGATAGCAAAGCAGCTAAGAACATGGTTTCTGGATCGATAGTTCCTATATATAAAGGCCTGTAACTCGGCAAATTACTGACCTGTAGTGCACCTCAGTGTCTTGATCTATGAAATAGTACCTAACCTATACAATCTGATAAGACAATTAAATGAACTAGTACATATAATGAAATTAGGGAGTTCCTAGCACATGGTAAACATCTACAGGAAGTTAATTTTTACAGTATTTATTATCATTATTATCAGTATTTTTATGTAATGGAATAAAATCACCTCAGTAAGCTTTTTTCACTCTCTGAAAGCACCTCATCGATTGTACTATGTATGCTCTGAACTGACGTCTGATATTAATTGGTATTATAGGCTCCTGGTTGGTATGAGGCAGTAACTAAAATTTAAGCAACAATTTTCTCAATATTGTTGGAAGCGTCTTATATCTGGCGACTGTGTATGGGAAAAAAAAACAAAGGCAGGATAAAGACCCTCTGCTAGGGGGGTAAATTGTGACAAGGTTTTAGAATGTGAAGAGCTGAGGGAATGTATAGGAGGAAGGCAAAGTGAATCCTCAAGTTTCTGTTGTATAAACATAAAGAAAAACAAAGATTTCTAATAAGGAACGACAGACCCATTTCTGGCTTGGGGCTGTTTGCTCCATCTTCCAACATTGGGTGAAGATCTGCCTAATTTACCTCTCTCTCATCCGCCACAAGGGCAAGAACAAGACTGTATAAGGGCCATTTGTCCAGCCAGGCTTACAGAGCCACTGTAAGCATCTGCAAGCATTTGTGGCATCTATTAAGTATCCAGACATCCCAGATTTGACCTGGGTAGTTGTTCTCTACCATCCTCAGGCTGAGAGGTCCAGAAACAGAGATATCGTTAGGGCTGGTTAAGAAGAGTGCAAACTGATCCATTTTCCTTGGGGGCCCTTAAGACTTCCTAGCCGCCCCCCCCCACACACACACTTCCTTATATAACTAATATGTATGAATTGAAAGGAATGGTGATTCATTATGATCCCCAATTAAGTAATTTTCTAGTTTATAAATCTGTGGGTCAAGAATGCTTCATTTGATTTGCCCCATACAGAGTAGAAATGAAATAGAAACCAATGATTCAGGCCCAACAAAGGACACATATTTTATATTTTTATCTATAAGGGATTAACCAGTAAGAAACTCTGTAACTGCTCTTTGATCCCCAACTTCTGCTTCTTTTATGCTTATTGCTTCTACCTGGCTGAATCATTTGGCTTCTCACATCAAAGATAACTAAGAAAACTATGTACTACTGTCAACTTAATTTATATCTATTCCATAACGAAAAGTAAATATTTTGACAAAGGTATTTCAGAATCAAAAAAGAAAATGTATCTAATTGCTTGAAAATTAGCTGTAAACCTGTAAATTATTTTCCTCTCATATACATTTACTTAGCTCTTCACCTTCTGAACCTCATCACATTTTTTTCCAGCACAGGGTTGTAGTAAACAAGTTACATTATGTACCAATAGTAATTTTTAGCATTTGTATCCAGAAATCATTTGTACCAGTGATTGGTAGGATCAGAGCATGTTTTTCACCATTACATTAATGAAGGAGGTTGTCCTCCTCTGAGTAATCAAGATGAAACCCCTTTTTAGGGTTTTACACCTTGATTGGCACAGATTAGATTCTGGTCTCCTTATGTTCAAGGAAGGCAATTTTTACAGGTACTATGAAAAAGGAAGATAAAAAACAAGCTCACAAAACTTTGATAAAAATAATTGAGCATGAAAATTCAATTATATCACTATAGAAACAGTACAGTGATAATTAAAAACATAGATATCAGAGCCATTATAGGAAATATATTTGAATAATATGTATGCAAAGTGCACAGGTTTACATTTTTAAGAGCTTTAACATGGTTCTTAGATTTTCAATGCTTACTGATATGCTGTTATTAAAAAATAAATAACTAAAAACTATGGAAACTTACTTTAAGCTTAGAGGCTACAAGAACGCCGTATATTTGCTTCAACATTTAATTATGAATAATATAATGATAAATATCTCATAATAAAACATTTGGCACTCTGTTAGTAATAAGCACAAGAAAACAGCAAACCCACTCTTTATCTGCCTGATATTCTTTATATACATGATATGATAGATCATAAATCAAAGAGATAAAATGTCTTCTTGTTTTCAGAGTAGGTGAGTAGATGCCTTCATCAAGTCAATGTATAAAGATGCTTTCTCCGATGGTAAGGGTGGAGAGAAAAATATACAGACGTGGTGTAACTCTGGTCATTCTGAGGACAGTGTTCACTGAAGTTGTTAACTAAATTACATGACAGCCTCTTTTTACAGAACCGTGAGTACAGTACGGTTTCTGAAGACAGATTTCCCTAATATTCATTAGCAAAGACCCCAGAACTTTACACAATCATATTCATGACTTGTAACATTTTCTACGATGTAGTAACCATTCATTATATGGCCATCAATACTGTGCAAGTGAAACCAAAAAGTGAGGAACTTGAATTAGTTGCATGATGTGTCAAAATTAGAACAAAAGGATACAAGAATTGCACCTTTCCTTTTGATATCATGATCTTCTCTCTCTGAAAGTGACTGTAATCATACACACACACACACACACACACACACACACACACTCACACACGTGTGTTTAAGTGACTAACCTGGTGTTACTACTACTCCATTTCCATTGACCACAGGTCTCTCTTCCTCTTCTTCCTCAGGAGGCTCTATACTTGCTTTCTCCATGTTGCTCACTGATTTATTCCTCTTCCGTTTTCCTTCAGCACTTGGAGTGGCTCCTGGAAGAATCTGGTCTGTCACATTTAATAATAAGGGTGCTGGTTCTGCTGGAGGCTTTGGCGTGCCGTAGTAATTGTCTGCAAATGACCAAAACATTATGGAATTAAATATTTCTCTTACTGTGTGTGTAATCTGTAAAGAATGGAAATTATATTGACAAATGTGTATCCTGTTTCTTACATATATTTTACACACATACATACATATGGCTTTATATCCTTTCACATATTTATATATATCTTTATTTGTTGCTTTTATTATATTGGGCTTTAATGCTTATATAAAGATAAAAATTTCCTCTTCATTCTCACCTTTTGCCAAACCAAAATATAGTCTTATGTATTAGTCTCATATGGTACAAAGGAACTTCAAAATTAGTTTAAAAATTTGATAAGCTTTGATTACAGCCTTTTTAAAAATAATTCTGTCCGAATGAGGGTGCAGGTAACCCTCTCTTTTTTTTTTTTTTCTAAGATTTATTTATTTGAGAGAGAGAGATAAATTGAGACTGTGTGAGCACGGGGGAGGGAAAGAAGGAGAGGGAGAGGAAGAGATGCCCCACTGAGTGTGGAGCTGGATAGGCAAGGCTCAAACTCAGGAACCCAGGATCATGACCTGAATGGAAACCACGAGTCAGATGCCTAACTGACTGAGCTACCCAGGCACCCCATGTAGTCTTTTTTCATTAAAAAAAAAAAAAAAAAAAAGCATATCACACAACATTCTGGAAGGGCAAAGCATATTGTGCTTTTCTCCAGCTTTCAAAGGGCTCTGGCTGTCTTCCTTCATGGTCACAGCATCGTGCCCAGAGAGGTATTGCCAGGCCAGTATAGTGGTTCCTGTGGCTGCTGACAGTGGGCCTGCTGCCCTGATCATTCTTCAGACTATCACCGCTCTTTTCCTCACAGCTATGGAATATTTAATTCTACCACCAGTCGGTTAGACTTCTTAAAGAAGGAGACAGATTCTTATTTCTCCCTGTAATAACCACCTAACATACAGCAGACATGGAATCGACACTTACTAAGTGAGCATCTTGATATATTTAAGGTGAATTGTTTATAGTTTAACATTTTGATTGGTAAAGAACATAGTGGTACTTTCTAAAACCAGTGTTACACTTTTAGCACCAACTTCAAGCCCACATTGGTGTTTTCATTTAATTGAATAATTTATGCACTCATTTGCTACTCATTCATTACAATCTTTATTTAGTACTGGGTCTGCACCCAGGCACTCCAATAAGTTTGAGGAAAAAATGATGACTGTAAAACAATCCTTGTCTTCCAGATGTTCAACAGGGTAGAAGACAGGTGCACCTGACATCAAGCAGATAAGATTATAACCATAAATGGGACTAAGTACTGCTATCAAAGAGGCACAGAGGAGAAAGCACGTCTCACTATCTGCAGAGGCCACTGAAGGCAATAGGGAAAACAGTGTGCTGTGCAAGAAACAACCCTGAGCTGGAAGTCCTGGGCTCTAGACTTGGCTTTTCTATATGACTACAATTCAAGGAAGTTCCTTAACTTCACTGAGTCTCAATTTCTTTATCTGTATATCGGGAATAGCAATTCTTGTTATACCTATAGGTTGCCAATAACCAAAACCTACTGTAGCCATGTTAAACATGATAAGCATGTGCTGAGAAGAAATGAGATGGTCAGTTGAGGGTAGAAGCTGAAAAATTTGGGGGAAAATAGGCAGAAACAAAGGAGTCTGGTCAAAACATGCAAGTTGTCACTTGGGTCCCAGACGCTGAGAGTCCAGGCAATTCCACGGCTCTGGACACAACCCCTCTCTGCCACTCCTTTGCCTGGAATGAGCCCCCGTCTCTCCTCAGGAGCTCTGATGTGCTCATTTCCAGGAAAACTCTCAGGCAGCGTTGTCTCATTGGCTGAGCCTCAGTCAAGGAAGAGCCTGTGAGTGGCCAAATTAGGGCAGGAGAGTGGCTGGCTGCCCTCCTTTGATTTCAGGAGAGGGAGGCAGGGCTCTACCCAGGAGGGAAGGGTCCTGGGGTGCTGGGCCAGCAGAAATGACCAATGCCTACGACACTTGGCCTCTTTGTTGGGTTATTGCGAAGATGAAGAGTGTCTGAGGAAGTGCTTCATAAACTGTAAAATTGCCATGGTTTTCACGGCAGTGTAAACCTCATGCTGGCACTCGGTGACTACTCTAAAGGCTAGCTCATATACTAATGCTGTTGCTCATTTTCATGGGTATTCACAGTTGTAAGGGAAATACAAGGAGAAAAAAAATACCATCATGTAAAGTGGTTCTTATATATGTAAAACTTTTATACAGAAGTCTGCAAAGTGGATGACATATATTTTGCTAAAGGTTACTTTCTAATTTAATTTAGAGCATTTCAAATGAATCAGACTTTTAAATGTACTTGCTGAATTCTGAGCAAACACAAACTGCTAGTTACTTCTTAGAAGTCTGTAACATCTCAGCATCCCCAAGGGCTTGCACCATTCTCAGTACCCAGCTATGCTGCCTAGGGAATCTCAATACTCAACTGCTTATTCAATAAACATAAAGTAAAACTAGTAAATAACCAGTGTGTCTCAATACATAATATATTTGTAAGTAGTAGTCTGAGAATATTAATACCTTCAGGTGTATACAGTAGTGAGAAAAATGGATCACATGTCAGTGTCCTCCCCACAACTTGTCTTTTATAGTTTAAATCTCCCTGAGGTAGAAACATAACCTTTTATTAATTAGAAATGAATTCATATCTTGGGCTAAAAATAAATATGAAGTAACAGATCCTGATGAATTTATATTGCTAAATAATTACACCTATTGGCACGTAACGTGATTATAAATTATATAGTAATATTCTATTTCTATAATTTAATTTATGAAAATAAGACCAGATTAAATTTTAGATGTAGAACTGTATGAATCATTAGCTAAAATGTTAAGATTATCTTCATAGCAATAATAAGAGCAATTTAGAAGAGGCACAGAAATAACCCATACCATTACTACACTTGAGAAATATGCCAAACCCAATGCATAGAACTAGGCAACTAGAAATACCTAAACTAAGTTGAAGAATTAGCCAGGTAGTCAAAGCACTAAGCCATTGAAAAAATTCCCTGATGGAAGTATATAAAAATCCATATACTAAGGGTAAAGTATGCCTTTTAGGTAACACATCAGCATGATTTCAGAAGAAAATAAACACCAAACTGTTTTTAAATATAGTTTAGAATAGTGTCCCGTTGAGAATGAAATGCCTCGGGGCGCCTGGGTGGCTCAGTGGGTTAAAGCCTCTGCCTTCGGCTCAGGTCATGATCCCAGGGTCCCGGGATAGAGCCCCGCATTGGGCTCTCTGTGAAGCAGCGAGCCTGCTTCCCTTCCTCTTTCTCTGCCTGCCTCTCTGGCTACTTGTGATCTCTGTCTGTCAAATAATAAATAAAATCTTAAAAAAAAAAAAAAAAGAATGAAATGTCTCTATGCATGGTGCCAAGCATTTAGAATATCTAAAATCCCAGAATATCATGACAATATGGTGTAATATTTAACTGCACAGATCATGCTGAAACAGACTGTCTTTGAATCCTGTGTCCCCTAAACTGGCTGCCTCTTTCCATCCTTACATTTCTCTAGTTAAACTGGGAACATGGGGCTGTAAGATGACTATAGTCAAAACAGCAACTACCATGACTAGTACTATGACTACCATCACTACCATTACAATTTGCTGAGCTGGACAGTGTAACAGACATTTTATTGATGCACCGTTACATTAAATGGGAGCTAGAATAACTCTTACCCCTCAGTGCTGTCATAGGGATTGATGATAATGAAGGGGCATATAATGTGCCTAGCTCACAACAGGTCTCCGTATATGATGGCTATCTTGGACACTTATTCATCAGAAAACTGAATGAAATCACTGTCTCTGTAGTTAAAAAAAATACGGAATCTCTAAAAATTAAACATTTGACCAATACTATACATGAAGTGAGTGGAAAATCTGTATCTCTTTGACTTAAGAACTTCATCTCTTCAAAATACTATGTTGCCTCTCAAGAGGAAAAAAAAAAAAAAGTGTGATGAAATCTGCAATCTGCCCTGAACTGACAGGAGAGAACTTCATTCAAAGCCACAACCAATGGGAGAGGGTGGGGGGGGGGGGATGGGGAGGCACCCCACTGGCTCAGTTGCTAGAGCATCAGGACTCTTGATCTTGGGCTTGTAAATTCCACCCCACACTGAGTGTAGAGATTACTTAAAAATCTTAATAAAGGGGCACCTGGATGGCTCAGTGGGTTGAGCCTCTGCCTTTAGCTCAGGTCATGGTCTTGGGGTTCTGGGATTGAGCGCTGCATAGGGCTCTCTGCTCTGTGGGAAGCCTGCTTCCCCCTCTCTCTGTGCCTGCCTCTCTGCCTACTTGTGATCTCTCTATCTCTGTCAAAAAAGTAAATAAAATCTTTTTTAAAAATTTTCATAAAAAAAAGTCACAACCATTAGGCACAAATTATTACTTTCAAAAAGGAAAGGTAATAATTGCTACCAAATAATAAAGTTGGGACATTTTGGGTGACTTTATTCCCTCTCCCCCCTTCCAAAAATGTACATGTGGTACATGCCTGCACGCATATGCGTGTTTTGGGGGGTGAGGGGGGATATAGGCTTTTCTAGTCTACTCTTCTCTGAATATATATGTATTTATAAAAGATGATGTACTCATTAGCAGTTTCATGTGAGTTTAATATAAAATTTTACTTTGTTGAATATCATGACAAAATCAAATGATATATAAAATTGCTCACTTATTTCTATTATAATTAGGATAATCTATACATTAGACAGTGTTATTTTTAATCAACACCTGAGGGAAAAGACAATTATTTGAGGAACCTGATTTATTCCTCAGCTTTTTAAGTACTTAAAAGAATGAATTTTTTCCTCATAAAGTTATAGTTATAAAAGAGTGAAACAGGGTGGATGCACCTATATCTGACATCATAAACATGGAAAAGCTTTCTAGAAATCTGAATAAAAAGAATACTCTAAAAAAGGTCAGTAATTGGTTTTATAAAAAAAAAATCTAATAACTGCCCATTTACAATGGCCACTGTACTAATTTCTTATAAAGGAAGAGGGACTAAAAGAGACTACACTCTTATGAACTAAACTTGCTGAGAAAGTCTTTGGAAAATCTAATCCATTACCCACTCTTATACAGACCCATTCCTAAGTCATCCAGGAGAGACTAAAATAGTCTTCTTTTCTTTTCTTTTCTTTTTTTTTTTTAAGATTTTATTTATTTATTTGACAGACAGAGAGCACAGGTAGGCAGAGAGGCAGGCAGAGAGAGAAGGGGAAGCAGGAGCTGAGCAGAGAGCCCCATGCAGGGCTCGATCCCAGGACCTTGGAATCATGACCTGAGCTGAAAGCAGAGGCTTTAACCCACTGAGCCACCCAGGCTCCCCCTAAAATAGTTTTCTAAATAACTTTTCATGGCATACACTTGAAGACTACCAAGGAATTATTTCTCTCCTTAGTAGACCAAATAATCTTTTCAAATAGTCTTAGTCTAAGTTTTTAAAATTATGTTTCTATCTTTTTTCTGACCCATTCTAGGTGTTTGTTGGTTTCACATTCATTTTAATGGGAAAAATAAGGGGGGGGGGGAACAGGAGACTATTTCAGTGAATTATAAACTCTTTTCTTTTCTGTACCCTTGGTCTTATTGAAGGAGAATAGACACCAAAATAGCATTTTCTGAAACATACCATATTCTTTATGACTTTAGGTTCTGATATTAAGATAAAAAGTAGGAATGACACTAAAAACTAATTTTAGGTATAGGGAAATGTAATACTCTGAACTGGAATATCTTGAAATGCTTTTACTTATTTTCAATGTGTTTTCCCTTTAAGCAAGATCAATTTTCATGATGGGAACATGTGGTTTGTTATTTAGTGCTTTTGGTTTTTTAAGTAGCATACTTAGATCCTTTGGGTGTGTAATAATAACATGTAGATTTTACATCAAATGGTCATAGTTCGTTCCATATGGCACCCAAGTGGAGCTGGGATTTAGAAAGATAATATTCTTGTCTTCAACATACCTCGCAGATTAAAGTCTTGACCCTCATTTCTCCCCAATATTCTCAGTGATTTTATTCCCATTTTGGTAACCAGAAAGAATCAATTTCAGATAATGGTTTAGTAGAAAAGAGATGATTGCTTATAGGCACTCTGGGGCATGCATACAACACAGCCCATCACTGGGATCCCTAGAGAGCCTGAGAATCTGTCCTTGTGTTGGAAACAGTTTATGGCAAAATTTAAGAGGTTGAGAATCTCAGCATTTGTGTTATATAGTTTTATAAATGAAGCAAACAGTTTGATACTTGGCCTCCTTAATGGCACTGGCAAAATCTGACTTTGACATCAAATGGAAATAAGAGATTCAGAGTTCCAGATCTATTCATAATTATTTATGTTAGAAAACTTGATGGATCATAAACAATCATTTTTATCCACATCAGAGATTTAGATTTTTATTAATAGAAAGAGATAAATCATGAACGGATTCAAATTTTAAGACATGTTTTACATATTACCCGAGGGATATTAATGAGTTAAAATTAGTGTCAAAAACCATGAAAACACTTGTCAGCCATGGCAAAAATCACAGTCAAATGGGCCCAGAGTTAATGTTTTAGAAATTCTGTAAGTAAAACAAAGTTGGTAAATACAATCTAGACAATAGTCTACTTTTTTAAAATTACACTTCCTACCAGAAAACAAGACTCAGAGTCTCACTTAAGAATGCGTGTGTCTACTGGTTTTTGAAGTTACTTTTGTAAGCAGCTCTGATACTTAAGTTTGGTTCCCCCCCCAAAAGGTCTCATTCCCTCTTCGTGTCATATGTAGTTATTAGCCTCAGGCCAAGATGCAAAAACTCTGTGACCTCAAAAGATAATGTCTTTTTCTCTTGTGGAGAAAACATTAATCTCCTATGTGCCAGGGATAGGAACAACATCTAAAATGATATTTTGTCACTTATACCTGCACCAAATAATAAATTGCTTTATTCTGCAGAAATTCAATGTTAACTGTGACTTCCAAAATGTGCACAGTGGTGCAAACAATGGGAAAGTGTTGATTTTTTATATGCCAAATTGGATTATTCTGCAACAAACTCTACCTAAGAATTCCAGGTTTATTTTAAATTAATCGTTTATTGTTTTTACAATATGATCCCCAATGACACACAATCTTTTTGTAACTGCCTTCAACTGTCTATCAGTGCTCTCCAGAAATCATACAGATGACTTAATTTAACATCTTCTGAAACTTGTCTGCAACGTTTTGTAGGTTCCTTCTGGTCATTCTGACTGAATTTTCATTTATTTGTGTTAGCAATGTGGACAGGCATAAGACACATCTTTACTAAATCTAACTGCTCACAGACTGGGGAGGGTAGGTGGTTTGCTTATTTAAAGGGAATTGCATACCCTTCTCTTTAGTGACTCTTCCTTTCAGGCATTATTTAGAAGAGTTCAGAACATTTCCCTTCTGTGCCAAATAACATATGAACAGAAGTTAGGCAAGAAATCCACAAGAGAACAGAAGGAAGTTACATACAATTTCTCAATGTCAAATGTACATCTACTTGCAAAGGAAAGCATTTGAACATTTATAATTATAGCAACATCAAAAAGTGTACAAGCCCACTTCACGAGCATATCGTATTTAAATAGTATTAAATCCCTTACAGCAGCAATGCCCAGTAAAAATGTAATCTGAGCCACAAATATAAGTTACACATGAAATTTACATTCTTCTAGTTAGCTACACTTAAAAAAAAAGGAAAAGAAGATGAAAATTATTTTAACATGTATTTTGCTTTGTACAATATAGCAAAAATATTATCATTTCAATATATGAGCAATATAAAAGTTATGAATGCAATATTTTTACTTTCTTTCTTACTAAGACTTTAAAACCCAATGTATAGTTTACTCTTAGAGCACATCTTACTTTGGACACACCCCATTTCAAGGGCTCAAGAGCAGTATTTGAATAGTGGCTACTATACCAGACATCATAGCCTCAGATAATCCCTTTTATCAAGTAACATTTTAGGTTACCATATTATCACCTGACTGGCTCATTTTTCTCATAAACAATAAAGTGAAAACCTCTGCTTTAAATGACTAGGAAAACTGAATAAACACCAGAAAATAATAACAATTTCAAGTGACATTGTGTCAATGATATTTCTCTTGTATAATTGCTTTGCTGCACTAAGTACATATAAAATATTATTTTTTTAAAGATTTTATTTATTTATTTGAGAGAGAAAGAGAGAGAGAACAAGCAGTGGTGAGCAGCAGAGGGAGAAATGGAGAAGCAGGCTCCCCGCTGAGAGGAGAGCTGGATGCGGGGCTCAACCCCAGGACCCTGAGATCATGACCTGAGTGGAGGGCAGACACTTAACCAACTGAGCCACCCAGGCACCCTCTGGTAAAATATTATTAATGACCAAACAAATGTATATCTCCTAACAATGCTCTTCCATCCTGTTTCTTAATCATCCATCTTATCACTTTATCTTGTATTAACTTGAAAAATCCACATTTGACTATCAAGTTACAGGTTAAAAGAGGTGAAAAAAACCAAAAATTTCATGTAAATAATGTAAATCTGAACTTGTATGAGGACCCTGTTCTTATGTACAAATAGAAGGCTAAAGAAACCTCTTTACAATCAGTCACAACACACAGAGAGAGGAATTGCTGACTCATGGTAGTGATATAAAAACAGATCAATTATTCATATTGTTGTCCCTTTCTTGCTCTCTCTCTAGCAACATACTCTCATTCTGAGTATCTGTAGTGTTTGGTACCAAGTGCCTCACTTTCCTTTCAATAGGCTCCTACTTTGATACCTCATGCTCATAACAATTCAAAATTTCTTTTTCCTCTATACAGTATATGTGTCCCATTTCTGATTTCCTTTGGGTCTTGTTAAATGACTGGGTTTTAACACTTCAATGAATTAATTTAAAAGAAGATACTGATGACTAAAAGTGCCTTAATATATCCCATATAATGCTTGCATTTTAACAGTATTTAAAGCTAAACACTAAAAAGTTAATCATGAAATTTGGGCTACTGGCCAATTCAGTGGTAGAACATAATTTTCAGAAGCACCTTAGATGCTATCCACAAAAGAAGTGTTTTCCTGGTAGTCAAGGCACTCAGTGGGTAAATGTGATGACCTTTGGGGAACTTATGCAAAATGTCAAAGCAAAGATTTTTGGAAAACAGCACTGAAAAAAATAATTTATGATTCCAGTTAGTAACAAACTTACATGTCTGAAAACCAGGAGTGGAAACCATTTTCAATTGTGTTATTAATTGCAATTAATTGTTTAAGTTTTTAAAGTGTCTAGTGAGCTCAGGGCTTAAGAGGCAGTCCTTCACATCTCAGTAAATAAAAAAGCAGAAATGAAAATTTGATGAATTTTTAAATGGGCATTTGTACAAAGCTCAGTGGATGCCTGGAGATAGTCATCTTGATTAAATTTACTTTTTCAAAAATTGATAGAGGAAACTGAACCTTTCAAGGACAATATTATTTTTCTCACACAACATTTATGGCTTGTCATATGACTTCCTTCTCTCAATGGTGCTATTAACTGTGATAGTTTAAGATCACTAAGAAATTAAAGAGACCTCTAAGACTTTCTTTTTTCACTGCCTTGCAAGTACAATACCCAGTGAAATTATGATTAATTTTAATTTGATTGTTGGTTAATGATGAAAGAAATTTGCCAAATATCTAATTTCTAATCCTCAGCTGCTAATAAAAGTCAGAAAAACAATATGAAAGAATTCCACTTCTCTCTGAAGAATTCGTCTGCTACATTTTTTCCAAGCTTGCCATAGTGGAAAGAATTCTGCACACAGTAGAGGATCTGGGTTCTAACTGAGGTTCTACACTAAACCCCTACAAGAGCTTGGATTAGGCATTAAACTCCTCCAAATCTTAGTTTTCTCACTTGTGAAATGATGGAATTGGGTCACAGTTCTGAAATACTTGGCTCCAAAGTTCTGCAATGGAAAATTTCAAAGGATCTAATGACAACAGGTTGTATTTCTTTACCATCATATTAGAAAGTCCTGAACTGAAACAGAGAATGGCAATAAAATGTAGTCAACAGTTTCAATTACTTGAGAGCCTGTACTTATCTGCTTTCTTGACATAAATGTGTAGAACTACCCTTTTATTCTCTATTTCTTTGCCCATTCCCTTTTGGGAAGGGTTGCGGTTGCAGAGTATTTCTATTTTTGTTCCAAGCCTTTCATTTGCAACCATCCCTTTTGGTGAATTAGACAGTCTTTAAGTATATCCCCACAAGATGTGAACTGTGATTACTTTGTGGACAGCCATATTTAACCACTTCAACTTCGTATTTTAGTTCATGTGACACTTTAAATATTTCTGATTTTTTTAGTCAGCATATTCATTGCGATCATCTTGGGTGAGACATTTACAAACATAAATCCTAAGTAATGGAGTATGGTTAAAGCTAGCTGGTGTAATTTAGATGTAAATAGAACCAATTTATAAGCCAGGAGAACAGTGAGCAATGGAAAAGGCTAAAGAAAATAAGATTTGGTATCTTAAGCATAAGGCTTTGTCTGTACAATAATAACAAAAATCGCTTTTCTCTGAATCAACATAAACAAAATCTATGAGAATCAACTTCATCACAAAGAAAACTATCAGAACTATTGGCACTTCACAGTTCAAATGCCAGAAACCAACCATTAAGTCTTTAAAGATGAACATTTTATTGGGTATACTTCCCCTACTCCTCAAATTTTTACATTATAATTTTGTCTATCACATCATCTTTCTCATTTGTAGTAAATTATGAAAGTACCAGAAATACTAGTTTATTTAAGATTTTTATTTATTTGAGAGAGAGAGAGAGAGAGAGAGAGAGCTCAAGCAAAGGGAAAGGCAGAGGGAAAGGCAGGCTCCCCATTGAGCAGGGGAGCCCCAGCATGGAGCTTGATTCCAGGACCCCAGGATGCTTAATCAACTGAGCCACCCAGGCAACCCTCAAAAATACAAATTCATTGTAGAAAAATCGTTCATTAATAAAGAAAGAAAAAAACAAAGGGAGGAATTCAAGTCAAGAAAAGTTCCAAAAAGAAATGAAAAAAAAGGAAGAAAAAGGAGAAATAGGAAGAGGAAAGGAAAGGATAGAAAGAAAAGAAAGGAAAGAATGAAGATGAAGAGGAGAACGAGGAGGTAATAAAGGACTGTGATGTGTCTTCCTATGAAGCTACAGAGCTCTAAAATGATTCCTGAGGTGATATTCTGACTCAAAG
Source organism: Enhydra lutris kenyoni (assembly GCF_002288905.1). Classification (NCBI taxonomy): domain Eukaryota; kingdom Metazoa; phylum Chordata; class Mammalia; order Carnivora; family Mustelidae; genus Enhydra; species Enhydra lutris. The sequence goes on from NW_019154124.1 coordinate 7,677,152, forward strand.
CCACGCATATGCGGCCATCCGTCACCACCTAATAGCTGATAACATCAGTGACACTGTCCAGTATAACGGCCATTGGCTACATCTAGTCACTGTGGACTTGAAATGTGGCTGGTTTGCCTTAAGATGTGCTACAGCATAAAACACACACTAAATTTTGAAGACTTGGTACATAAAAAAATAAAGCAACCCAGTAATCATTTTGTGTTAATTACATGTCAAAATGATAATGTTTAGATTGCATAATGCTTCAGTTCCTAGTCTAGTTCTGAAAAAAGCAAGACTTCATAAGTAGTGAATTACTGGTGGCAGGTAATGACATCCATAACTAAGAGTGGGTGAAGGGGAGGATGAAAGTCAATCCAAAGGTCTAGGACAGTGATAGATACTTGATGAACAAGAGGTTCAGTCAGGAAGAGGGCTTGAGGATCACCACAGGGTGAGACTTTCATCAGTTGACCAAGCCAGTGAGAACTGAGCAATGGACAGAAGGAGAGGTTATCATACATCCAACAGTTCACCATTCATTCAGCAAGTATTTACTGAGAACCTACTATGTGTCAGGCATGGATTATCTCAAGGCACAACAGTGAACAAAACAAGCAAGTCCCCTTTGAAGCTGACATTCTACTGAGGAGACATATTAATCAAAATAATCAAACAAATAGAAACTTACAAACTGTCAAGACATATAAAGGTCTAGTAGTGTTGTTGCTTTTTTTTTTTTTGAGAAATTTATTTATTCATTTGAGAAAGAGAGTGACAGAGAGAGCACAAGCAAGGGAAGAGGGAGAGGGAGAAGCCAACTTCCCACTGAGCAGGGAGCCTGATATGGGACTCAATCCCAGGACCCTGAGATCATGACCTGAGCCCAAAGCGGACACTTAGCCATCTGAGCCACCCAGGTGCCCCCTAGTTAGTGATATTTTTAAGAAATCTGAGAAGAGTTCAAATTAGGATAGTTAAGAAAAAAAATGGAATTATAATTGAACACCCAGTCTCCTTCCTCCATCTGGGCCAAACTATTTCTGGATCAATACAGATCTTTAGGAAATGTATGTGGCTTTTCTAGCAATTAGAAATAAAATAACAATTCTCCATTATTCCCAAAACTTGTTCCAAGGACTTCTATGAAGGTCAAATGACTCAACTAGATGGAAGGTGATTAGTGTGCATGTATTTCTCCCAAAATAAACCAAGTTGCTTATAAAAATTAATTGCAAAATTTCTGCTAACTAGTTAGCCGGATAAGTCCCTGCTTTTCCACTTTAACTCAAGACATAATCTACATTATAAAATACTTCTAATATTCTACAGACTCAAAGGCTATGTGGTTTGAAATCTAAAGTTTGTTCTTTGATGATTTAAATGCATTACACATAGAGCTGATCACAGGTTTAACATGATGACTGACCTTCTCCCACATTGGTACAATAGTATGGCCTCTGTTTTTAAACTGATTACCAGTGTGGACAGGTCATTCCTTCCTTCTGACAAGCAGGGATTGGGGGTGGAGTCAGTGAGAGGAGAGCTTCGCCATGGCTTTAATGTCTACAATGAGACTAGAAAAGTGAGTAGAATCAAATAAAGTCTCAAGCAGGAGGAGCATTCCAGGCTGAAGGAATAGATCTGCAAAAGTCTTGGGTCTAGAGGAAGAACAGTTTTTAGAAGAACTAAAAGGAGAACAGTGTGGCTGGTGCCAACTTCGGGCTAGAGCCCGAAGTTTAAAGCTCAAAAAGCTTTGTTAAAAATTTGGATTAATTTTCAAAAAGTAAAGGGGAGCCATTGCTGGTCTCAAAAAAAACATTTGAATTTGTTTTTAAAATGGATCGCCAGGCTGCAGTGTATAGAATGGAGTAGAACCAGCAAGAGGGAAATTCTTGAAGTCAACAGCGGATTTATTGCAGGGGTTCAGTAAAGGTAATGGGTTAGTGGGAGGTGATGAACATGGGGACAACAATGAGATTTGGTTAGGTTTCAGAGGAGGAAAACAAAAAACAGAATAATGTTAGGGTAGGACCTAATATTGGCCACTTGCCTGAAGTATGGTTAGCCTTTTTGTGGCAACCTCCCCTTCCTCTTTGAAAGAAATATTGGACAGAACTTCTAAATTTGCTCCCAATACTCAGAACTTCTTTAAGGGATGATGTGAATTGGCATAACCAAAGTGAAATGCAGACTTCTTTCTTAAAACATTACAGAATTCTCTAAGTCTTCACCTTCCTTTTTAAAAGTCTTTATGGATATTCAGGAACTGATTGGTGCCCCTATCAGAGTTGGTTTATATCTCCTGTTACAGATGCTATGTTTATGGTAATTATTTATTTAATGCCTGCCTAGTACTAAATTTTGGCTTCTTAAAAGAAGCAATTTATCATTTAGCTTTGTTTTCCCAGCATCTAGAATAAGACTGACACCTGGTCAATACTGAGCAAATGAATTCTTACACTGACAGAACACCCACATTCTGTAAAGAAGGATGCAACCCTGGTTGCTCTTTCTTGAGTTAGGATCTTGCAGGATGTGCAAATTCTCCGGCTTACCCCAGCTCCCCCCACCTTCTAAACAGAATCTCTGGGCCTGGGTCACTCCAGCTCATTCTGATGCACCCTGATACTTGAGAACCACTGCTTTTCCTCAAAAACCACTGCTTTTGCCTCAGTGGGAGACAGACCAATCAGATGGGATTTATTTTGAAAGTCAAGCCAGCAAAGGAAGGATTAAAGTAGTCTATTTTAGGATCTCTCCTCATTCTTTCTTCCAAATAATCTTTATAAAAAACTTTAGGACCACATAGGTGTTTTTTGGAGCTAATGTGATCTCAGGGTGGTGAGTTTGAGCCCCATGTTGGATGTAGAGATTACTTGAAAAAATGAAATCTTTACAAAAAAAATTCTAATGCAAACCTCTCTATGTGAGGGGTCAGAAAACTCTTTCCTGTAGAGAGCCAGAGAGTAAAATTTTAGGGTTTTCAGGGCATACATACATACATAACTACTCAGTTTTGCTGTTGTAAGGTATAAGCAGTCACAGATAGCACAGAAATGAATGGTGTGTCTGGGCTCCAATACAACAGTATTTATGGATATTAAAATTTTATGATTTTCATGTGACCCAAGATGCTATGCTCCTTCGGATTTTTTATGCCATTTTAAAATATAAAAGCTATGCTTACTTTGCGGGCTGTACAAAAACAGGTATTGGAGTGGGTTTGGCCCCAAAGTCCTTGTAATAACAGGTACTTACACCATCTTCCAGGCATAGATCTTGACTCATTAATCGAGAATTTCATAGGTGTCCAGCAAATAAGCAATACAGATAAAGTGCTTGTCTTCAGGGAACTTAAGCGACCACAGGAGAAAAGACATTAAACTTAACCAAATAAGGAGATAAATAAAGGACATGACAGAGGGCTGTAAGAAATGGTTTTAGAAAAATCTACTTTAAGCAGGGTGAGTAACAAAGGTCTGTCTGAGGAACTGCTGTTTAATTTGAGACCAGAAGAAGGAAAATGTACTTGCTGCATGAAAAGCCAGGAGAGCAGAGTTACAGGCCAAAGAATAGCAGGTCACTAGGACAGAAGGCCCTGACATATGGAGGGAGTGATGAATTACCACTGACATAGCATCACTGAAATATAATGGGTGAGGAGGAGAGGTGCAGGATTCAACTAGAAACACAAGCAAGAAGCAAATCATACAGGGCTTTGTCAGCTAAGGCAAGGAATTTGGAAAGGGTTTTACAAAGGGGAATCATGATTCTATTTAAGGTTTTAAAAAGTTACTCATATCTTTAAAAGATTTTATTTATTTGAGAGAGAGAGAGAGAGAGAGAGAGAAGAAAGCACAAGCAGGGAGGTGGCAGGGGGAGGGAGGGGCAGAGGGAGAGGGAGAAGCAGACTCCCTGCTGAGCAGGGAGCCCTATAGGGGACTCCATCCCAGGACCTGAGATCATGACCTGAGCGGAAGATGGCCCAAAGTTTATTTATTTTTGCTACTATATGGAAATAGATTTGAAGGGCAATAAGAGAGATGGGAGATGGCTGAAACACTGGAAGAAGAATGCATGTGTGTGTGTATGTGTGTGTGTGAGTGAGAGAGAGAGAGAGAGAGACACACACACACACATACACATCAGAAATTATTAAAACAATACTAATAGCAGAAATGAAATGATTTCATAAGCTCAAACTGATAAGCTTAATTGCAGAATTTAACAAAATGTTCAACACTAGAGAAGCTCAGCAGTATTGTAGAGGCCAATTACATAGGATTTGACCTAAATACAGAACCAAATATTCCAGGAAGAGGATAGAAAGCTTCATTCAACATTTTCCATCAGCTAAAGAATGATATTGTTTATATGAATGTAGATAAGAAAAGGAACTCTGGATAAATAGGTAGTAGGCCTTATGAATGAATAAGCTTTGATAGTTTACTGTTCCTCACAGTGAACAGCTATTCAATCCAGCTCCATAATGACATTTTTTTCTATTACCAGAGGCATTTATCTAATAACACGACCCTATTAGTAGATCTGTCTAAATTGATATTGAAAGGACAATTAAATCTGGCACTCAGGCTACAAACACTACTCAATGTGGTAGGTTGGAAGGTATTGAACGTCATTTTTAAAAAAGGTATACTGTTAACATTGGGGGCATTAACGCTAATTAGAGTAATGACTTCATTCAGCAATTTCCTTTTTACGAGGCCATTTGGATCAGGCTCTCTCCTCCATATAAAAGGGCAAATCCTTATTAATTTAGATGATTACCTCATAGGAATGAATACTAAATGAAAACAGTACCACAGGCCCAGCCTACCATTTCTTCCTCATTATACCATGTCCCCGGTACAGTGGTAACAAGATGACAACACTGAAAATTTTTCTTCAGTGATTCACACACAGATCTCCAGTAATCTTCCCCGACAACCTTTTCATGCTCAGAAAAGAAAGCTAATTTCATGTTTGAAAGTTCTCCATAAAAGGTGCTGGGAAAATTGGACAGCTATGTGTATAAAAATGAAAATAGACTATTCTCTTACACCATACACAAAGATAAACTCGAAATGGATGAAAGACCTCAACGTGAGGCAGGAATCCATCAAAATCCTAGAGGAGAACATAGGCAGTAACCTCTTCGACACTGGCCACAGCAACTTCCTTCAAGGTATGTCTCCAAAGGCAAAGGAAACAAAAGTGAAAATGAACTTTTGGGACTTCTACAAGATCAAACGTTTCTGCACAGCAAAGGAAACAGTCAATAAAACAAAGAGGCGACCCATGGAATGGGAGAAGATATTCACAAATGGCACTACAGACAAAGGGCTGATATCCAAGATCTATAAAAAACTCCTCAAACTCAACACACACAAAACAGATCATCACGTCAAAAAATGGGCAGAGGACATGAACAGACACTTCTCCAAAGAAGATATACAAATGGCTAACAGACACATGAAAAATGTTCATCATCATTAGCCATCAGGGAGATTCAAATCAAAACCACATTGATATGCCACCTTACATCAGTTAGAATGGCCAAAATCAACAAGACAGTAAACAAGTGTTGGAAAGGTTGTGGAGAAAGGGGAACCCTCTTACACTGTTGGTGGGAATGCAGGTGTAGCCACTTTGGAGATTCCTTAAGAAATTAAAAACAGACCCTGCAATTGCACTACTGGATATTTACCCCAAAGATACAGATGTAATGAAAAGAAGAGCCATCTGTACCCCAATGTTCATAGAAGCAATGGCCACAGTCACCAAACTGTGAAAAGAACCAAGATGCCCTTAAGCAGACAAATGGATAATAAAGAAGATATGGTCCGTATATTACAATGGAGTATTACATCTCCATCAGAAAGGATTAATACCCAACTTTTGTATCAACATGGACGGGACTGGAAGAGATTATGCTGAGTGAAATAAGTCAAGCAGAGAGAGTCAATTAAATGGTTTCACTTACTTGTGGAGCATAAGGAATAACACGGAGGACATTGGGAGATGGAGAGAAGTGAGTTGGGGGAAATCAGAGGGGGAGATGAACCATGAGAGATTGTAGACTCTGAGAAACAAACTGTGGATTTTGGAGGGGAGGGGGTGGGAGGTTGGGGGAGCCAGGTGGTGGGTATTAAGGAGGGCACATATTGCATGGAGCACTGGGTGTGGTGCATAAACAATGAATCTTGGAACACTGAAAAAAAATTAAATAAAAAAAAAAGAAAGTTCCCTTTTAAAGACAAGTGTTGATGAACCTTTGTTTAGAAATACTAGAAATCCATTGCCACTAACTACCGTAGATAACTGCCCATGTAAGTTCTGAGTTTTGTATTAATCTGTTAAAGCATCACTTAGAAAAAGAAGAGTAACCCAAACCAAATTTTCCATCACTCTCTCACATTCATGTCACGAGCAACCGACAGCCTATGTGTGACTATTAGTTTCAAGAAACAATCTTTGTGCTTTGGACTAGAGGCAACATGCTGAAATTCATGAATTACAAGTCTTCCAACAGGAGTCTTTGATGGCTCTAGAGACTGGAAATAGAATACGAAACTTTCACCCAAAGGTCATTGGCTCCAATTTGGCCTAAACTGGTAGTGACTAAAAGTTATTATCGATAGACAGGTGTTCAGCAAGTGCTACAAAATGAATCGGTGGTTTCAGTGTAATTTCTCAAAGACAGGTTTCTATGTCAGGATCTCATGATTACCTCATGCCCTAAGGTGGATAGTTTTAGACAGGAGTCAAGACATTGACTGAAAGGAGATATCCCACCTCCTTTTAGCCTTTCCAAATGGTCTTTTTAGATGGGAATAGCCAAAAGTTTTTGGGCAACTGGCAAGAATGTTACCTGGTAGTTTTTTTATTTGTAAGAATTACATTTATATCTAACTATAGTCTCTCCAAGTATCCTTGCTTATGTTTGAATAAGATATCGTAGGTATTAATGAGAAATGATAAGTAAGATTTTATTAAAATGATTTAATACTCTTGTCAAAGTATGATCGGGAGATCAGCAGCATCACCATCACGTCATTTATTAGAATAGCAAACTTCCATGCGCAATCCAGACACACTGAATCAGAATCTGCGTTTCAACAAATCTCCGGGTAATTCAGATAGATGCACAGTAAAGTTTGAGGAATACAGTGTGTCTAGAGGACACATTGTACAGCTGCTCACTGAACACAAAATGTACACAATAAACATATGTTGACAAAAATAAAGACCTGAATACTGTTTCTCTATGTTAATTTCAGAATCTAGTATCCTGGGCTGTTTGTATTACTTATGTTGCCACTTATAAAACTGCCTGCTTACCTAATGTCTTAGCATCCCCTTAGACTTGAAGCTCCTAGAGGGCAGGGAGCCAACCAGACATTCCTTTTGACTCCAATCTAGGTTTATCAGTTGAATAATGGAATTTGAAAATATATGTCTTCATTATCTTATGTTAAATTTAGTCATGCTAAATAATCCTGTTCTCATGCAACACTAATTTAAACAGATTGTGTTTACCTGGGAGACCTGACGGGCTAGCAGGATGCCCTGGATCATTAACCAGCAGCAAATTGCTAAACCACTATTTAATGACATTGATGGCTGAATACATGGTAAGGGTATTTTGCCCACTCTGCTAACCTTGTAGCAGCCACCAAATTAAATACTCAGACCAGTTTTTAAAATGGCTTTGTGTAGAACATATTGCTATTTAATACATTTCATTAAATTTAGTCAACATGAGACTGATTAACTGGGAAATATTAAAACCTGGATTATTATTTTATTTCTATCAATGTTTACAGTTACTATCTCCCAAAGGAAAATCTAAAACACATTAACTTTATAGTAGTAATAAATCATTTAGCTTGAAGTTGAGCTGCTCCCTAGGATCTGAGGCTTCTATTCTAAAAATAAACAAAAAAATTAACACTGTATTACACATTTTCCCCAATATACCTTTTATTGCCCTTTTCAAATTATCCAAATAAAAAGTTCATATGTTCGGGTACCCAGGGTTTTCATGAGAGGTTCTCAAGCCAGCTAGCTATGTCAGCTGGGCGAGTTCCCTAAATTCTCTGAGCCCGTATTCCAACATCTGTTTGTTTAAGAAAATGGTGAGACCAACTTAATAGAAGTACTCTGAGTATTTAATGAAATGAACATGAACAAGTTTTTTTGGCACATAAGTACTTCAGGGATTTTGCTACTCATTTCTGTTACTACTTCTATCACTACTATCTCCATTCTTCCTCCAGTGCTGTATCTTTCCCACTACACCAGGAGCTCTGCTTCATCTTCCACCTTCTAGATAAGAATTACTTAAATACCCCGTCAGAAAATCATCCTTGCCCCTCAAAACATTCATAGTCTACTACTATGACTACCACTACTACTATTACTGCTTCCAATACAATATTTGTCTTGAGATTATCGGGTTTTAAAATAATTGAACATATAAGATCTACTCCCACACAGTTCACCAGATAACACCAAAACATAATGCTCCAGATTAAAGAAACACTTCAAGATATATATAAGTCTGCAGGTATAATTATCTTTTCTATTAATGCTAAGTATTCTCAATTATGGCTTAATCTGATCTTGGCCTTTCTTTAGGCTTGGAAAAGTAAATATTTGATTTTGCTGATTAACATACTGCCAACAGCTGTGGCCCCCTACACCCTTTCTCTTTATAGAAAAGAATGATCTTTTTATTATATGAGTTGTTAGAGCCTCATCTTTCCCTCTACCTAGAAGCAGGGTAACCTAGAATGAAGGGCATGGCTTCAGACAAACATTGGTTAAAATCTAGGCTTTCCCATATAGTAGCAGTACAACCCTAAGCATGTTACAACATTTATAAAACACAGAGACAGTAATAGTACCCTCTACATAGAGTCATGAGGATATTAAATGAGATGTTGCACGTTTTGTTTGCCTAGCATTCCACATTGTGCAAGGGTCATGGCTAAGTAATTGATAAATGCTATTTTTATTGCCTACACCTGAAGAATTAAAAGGTGGGGAGCAGAGTTTCTGCCCACTGGTCATGTTCACGTGATTATATGCTCAGTAGACGATGCCTCTCAGTGGCCTGATTTTAGGAACTAATGAACCAAGATTGCCTCAACCTTTTAGGCTTTCTTTATTCTCACCTCCAGGATTGGGTTCTACCTGGCTAATATGATGGCCTTTAAATTGCCCTAAATCATGGCAACCTACTGACTTTCTAACTTCATTCTTCAAGCTCTTTGCTTTGCATTCAGAGTCAGACAGGGTCTTGGACAGACATGTAGTCCAAACTCTCATTCCAGATGTTCTAGTTACGCCTGCTTTCCCAGTGCTCATTCAGCCTCTGTTTTTAACATTTTCAATGTTGGACATTTCACTATATAATTAAGCAACCCATTCTGTTTCTGGGTAGGTCTTAATTATGAAACACTTCTTCTGACTGCTGAACAAAAATCTTTGTTCCCTATTACGTAAAACTAATGATACTGATTTTGGCTTTTGGAACAGAATAAGTCAAAATGTTCTTCTGCCTGGTGGAGCTTCAGCTATTTCAAAATTGCTGTCATATTTTATTCTTAAAATATAGTGTTGAACAGAATTGAACAGGGTGCTGGAAATACTGTTTTATCAGTAATGAAAATGGGACTATTACTTTCTTCTCTGATTTAGATATTATCCAGCTATTAGATAAAACCTGAATGACTATCATAGCCTAGGCAGAAATAATTCACTTTTCATGCAACTTGTAAGATGAGATTGCCAAGAAGAGTATGGTGATTTTCAAAATTTATGTGCCCTCTCACTATCTGTGGATTTTTTTTTTAAGCATCAGCTAACTCAAGAAAACAGTTTCCCTTCTTGTTTTCTACACTTAATTGCTAATAGCTTTAAAATTCTTTTATTAACATCTTGCATTACAAAAGCAGGCTTCCCCTTTTAGAGGGCCAGGCTGACAGGGTCTATTGGAAAACAATAATTCCTGTGCTGTGTGAGAGAGAAAAGGTGATAGATGAAAACTATCCTGGGATATCAGTTAGGTCTTGTTGGTAGGTGCTGGCCTGGAACTAACAGCGAGGTCTTGGTGTTCTCTGCCAGACATCAACAATTTCTTAGCGTACCAACTTCAGAGAAGACCACTCTGTGACTGAAGATGAATCAAGAGATAAACTAGGCCCCCCGTGCTGTATCTTTCCCACCACACCATGAGCTTTGCTTCATCTTTCGCCTTCTAGATAAGAATTACTTAGCTACACCGTAAGAAAATCATCCCTGCCCCTCAGAGCATTCAATCTATCAAGAACTCTCACTTTCTTGAGCAAAATCCTGTCCTGCAAGACCAAAGACCTCTCCTACTGAGAGGTCACACAGTTCCCTGTGGTGTGAAGCTTTCCCTCCTTGCAGTGAGTCGATAAACCCACCTTTGTTCAACTACAGGTATGCTCTTGCTGATCTTGGCTGAAAGGTCCTGAAATGCTGTTACAGAGATGATGGGTAAAATGAAAAAGACTACTTACAGTTTTACCAAATGTAAACCCTCCTACAAATATCGTATGGCCTATGAGACGACATAAGAAATCTACGCACAGGGCACCTGGGTGGCTCAGTTGGTTGAGTGACTGCCTTCGGTTCAGGTCATGATCCCGGACTTCCAGGATCGAGTCCCGCATCGGGCTCCCAGCTCCTTGGGGAGTCTGCTTCTCCCTCTGACCTTCTCCTCTCTCGTGCTCTCTCTCACTCATTCTCTCTCAAGTAAATAAATAAAATCTTTAAAAAAAAAAAGAAAAGAAATCTACGCACAACGATGCCAATTTGGACACTGAATCCTTTAATAAGAGCCCATTTGTTACCACGAACTGAAAATCATTTTTCTGATGGGAATCTTGCTATTGCTTTCTCTAGAGGTTCATTCTTGACATCTCTCAGAACAGAAAGCACATGACCTTTTGTTCAGGCACCTGTCTTCTAGCATCTCAGTTTTTATAAGAGAATCAATCCTATCTTCCACTCTGCTGATAAAGCATTTAATGCACCACTTGACTGGCAAAAGGGCACCAATGCTATCAGGTAAACATCAGAAAGGACGATCTTGGACTTAAGGCTGTTCAATACATTTCAAAAGCTCAGACAAGAAAAACAATATTTGTAAAGGATTACTGGAAAGATACACAGTGCATATGTTCTTCTAGATACTCAAAAATATACCCCTGGAGTAAGTTAAACCAATAGAAAATGGTTAATACCTGAATTTCATGATATTGATCCTCCAGATAAGAGCTTTAGCCCAGTTGCACTCTTGTCCATTTCTACTGGACTACATGGAGAAAAATATTAAGTAACAGCCTTGTGTCACTTGATGCTGATGTTGTCCATAGTATGATTCTCTGTCCCCTCCACGTACTCATGAGAGAAAACTGTTAGTACTTAGCGTCTCCCGAGCCACCAGTATGCTTTGTGGATCTTGTCACTAATCACACTTCCTTAATGACTAGTTCCCTCAGAGACAAGCTGATGATTTAATTCTAGGACGATCTACATTACATATTGCAATTATACAGATTTCTAAGTATGCATCTAGGGTATCTCCTTATTTTTCTTTCAAAATTAAGTTTTTATTATATAGATCTCTGAAAGGTGTCTTAACTCATCATGGACTGAAATAGGGGAATAAGTAAATTAAATGATTATTGGAAAATGAATTTTTTTTTAAAGATTTTATTTATTTATTTGACAGAGAGAGATCACAAGTAGACAGAGAGGAAGGCAGAGAGAGAGAGAGAGAGAGAGAGAGAAGCAGGCTCCCTGCCGAGCAGAGAGCCCGATGTGGGACTCGATCCCAGGACCCCGAGATCATGACCTGAGCCGAAGGCAGCGGCTTAACCCACTGAGCCACCCAGGCGCCCCTGGAAAATGAATTTAAAGAGTAAGTTGCTAGAAGATCAAACACCAGTCCTGGTATGGGGAGTTCACCGGTCCTGACAGTATGAATGAAGTTCCTTGGACTCCGCGTTCACTTTTTCACTATATCTGAACAATGCTTCCTTGTATAATATATACTTTCTATCGTTCATTTAGCCAAATGAATGTATTTTGTATCCACTTCGGAATGTTCTCCAGGAAGCTACCTTCTTAATTACTTTAGTAGGTTATCTAAATGGCCAAAGTGGTTTAAAAAATGGCCAAAATGGTTAAATGAAAACACATTATAATTTTTCTAACTACTGCATACTGAGTTTATCTTTTTTTAAGTAGTCACATTACATAAGCTTATAAGCCATGAAAACTTCTGAGTTTCTTCCACAAGATCTGTTGTCAAGCCAGATGTCCTGCTTTTGCATTATTTTATGGGATCTTACTGCTTGCTTGCTTAGTGAAAATGTTCCTCTTTACACCTACTTTGCATTTGAATTATATACCCAGCATGGATAATCTGAGAGCCACATACATAAATAATACTCCTACTGCATGTCAGTCTCTAAAGGAGACAGTTCTGAGGAGAATGTCCTGGCAAGAACCTCCTCGACTTTCACGAACGTTAGGAGGGTTACTTCCCATTTAACTATTGTGCTTAAAGTATATATGAAAGTTTAAAATTCATTCCAAAGCCAAACAGAAGTGGCTTTTGGAGATTCACCAGTTGGCTTTGTCAATGATATAAAAGGCTAATTTGCTTTGAGCAATTTGAGTTGGCAATTTGTGTTGAAGAAAAACCTGAAAAGTATAAAGAATATAACCACAGGGTTTTAGATTAACATTTTCCATTCCTTTTTTTAAAAGTTTTACTTGTTTACTTTTCAAAGATTTAGTTACTTATTTGAGAGAGAGGGTGTGTATGTGAGTGCAAGGAGGGGCAGAGGGAAAGAATCTCAAGCAGATTCGCCGCTGAGCCTGGAGCCTGACAAGGGGCTGGATCCCACGACCCATGAGATCATGACCTGAGCTAAAAATGAGAGTCCTACACTTAACCTGCTAAGCCAACCAGGCATCCCAACATTTTCATTTCAAACAAGAAATGCATTACATAAAATCATGCAGGCCAGCATGGCAGGAAAAGCAACCATGTTAAGAAACCATAAAGGTGAGGCCCTCCTGGTGGCTCAGTGGGTTGAGGGTCAGACTCTTGGTTTCAGCTCAGGTCACGATCTCAGGCCTCTGGGCTCCATGGGGAGTCTGCTTGAGATTCTTCCTCCCCCTGCCCTTCCCCCTAGTCTCTCTTTTTCTCTCTCTCTAAAATAAATAAAACCAAATAAAGAAATAAATAAATGGAAAATGTAAAGGTTAAAATGAGATACCACAAAGGCCCCAAATGGTGGACTGGGTGACAAAAAGGGTGTCTACGATTGCCATATTGTAATTGCTTATTTTTTAAAATTGCAGGCCTAGGAATCTTCCCAGCTACAATGAGGGAGACACAGATTACTCGTGCTTGAAACACTACCAAAGGTGGGGGCACATCAGGATTGATTCAGCCCAGGAGTTCTGAGCCCAGGAGTCCTTTAAGTGGAACATAAAGCCAACAGTTACTGGCAGAAATAAGATTCCAATGCTGGACACCGTTAAAAACAAGCAACAAATCCAAAGGGCCAGAAGTAAGTGCAAAGGCGTAGCAACAGGGCCAAAGATCCGAAATTGAGTAAAGTGGCAGAGCAAGTACAGATTGCCTACACAAAAGCTGGGAGTTCTGGGCAACTTCTATGAATAGCAGTGGGTGTTTGTGTTTGGCTTTTAAGAGTTGTGGCTAGCATGACACGTAGGAGGGTAAGATGGTTTCAAAAACTATAAGAGGCAGAGGAGGAAAACTCAGAAGTTGGCTATAAAATTGACTTGATATGTAACAAATGCCCCAGTGCATTCCAGAAACCAGTTTCATCCTTACATGAGTGACAACTCACGCTTTATACGAGGTAGCAAAATGTTGTACACACCCATCTGTTAACCATCAGTCTTGCAATTATCATGTGACTACATTAGTACTTTTCACTGCTTTCTTTTAATGATCACAACATCGTTAATCATGGAAAAGTTTTCCACATTCCTATCCACACTACCCTAAGTTTTCTCACACATGAAAAAAGGTTCATTCATGGCAAACTATGTAAAATATTTGAAGTCACCTTGGGAATGCAACTGAATTGCCTGCTACAACTGATTTCAGCAGGAAAATCAGTTAAGGTACGTTAAGATAAATGTAACTGTCCTTCAGATGAAGAAATGATTAGGAGTTCTCTGTCAGTAATGTGCTGCTGGTGGAAGGAAAACTTCTACAAAACAAATAAAAACTTTCTTTTCTGCTCCCAATTCTAACAAGCCAGACTAAACAATCCAAAGATAAAATAGATGATTATTTCATTATAGCTACCGAATAATAAGCCTCTACTATGCTCTAGACAAAAAGTTTGTACCCATGAAGCTGCAATGAGAAATGGGATAATATGATGATGAAATTAAAGTGGCCAAAGGCGATTTTTAAAAAGCTACAGCAATGTCAGTTCAGTAATTTCTGAAGGCCTACTGTTTACACTTGGGAAGTGAGTTTATATTACCTGTTTATGTTGCTACCTGCTGATAAAAGCACAGCGCATTATTATTTATAGGATTTTAAAGGGGAAAAAAAAGCTTACTATTACCACATTTGAGAAAGTCAATAAACATTATTTACAGATGGATTTTAAGTCTTAGATCTAGCATTTTACACTACTCAGTCCCCAATACATGTATCTAAACACTCATCTCTACCTGTGTATTTCTATTCCGTTATTATATATTTTTACAACCTCTACCTCCATGTGCAACACTAACCACTGGTGAGTGGGCAGAAGCCTCAAGATAATAAGAACATATAATAATGCAAAATGTTTTGGGAAGAGTACTGAAATAAAACGAGTAAAGTTATTACTGTGTTTTAAAAAGAAAATCTAGCAACTACCATAAACCATAAATTCAATATATGTGAGCATATCTGGAAAGCTCCTCAATCATTATAATACGTTGCATTGCTTAGCGCTTTATATTTTTCCAAAAAGTTTCCACATATATGAAATAGTTCCTATTATGCCTCAGAAGAACTCTCTGCAAGAGTCAAAGAAGACAGTATTATCTTGTGAAATGTGCAGAAACTGAACCTCAGTGAGACTGAACACCTTATTTGCGGGCAATGTGTGGTGAGAAGCAGAACTGGTAAGACATAAGAAATGGAGGTCTTCTGATTCTTTACCCGGTGCCAGGTACACTCTGCTGACAAACCTGACCTAACATTCGCCGAGGACGGACTAGGCTGGGATGCGTGTGATGTCTCCGGTTGGCACCAACATGGGCTGTTTTCATGGGCTTCGGCTCTGGATTCCCGTTTACTTTTGGCTTTTGCTTATCCTATCCTAAAGTTGTGATAACAACCCTAGAATGTTTGGATTTGAGGCTTGTAATTGTCCCGAGATGCAGACCAAAATAGGAACATGTGTGGGAGGGAGGAGAGCAAGAAGAGGCAATGCCCTGGATTTATGACTGGGAAGCTATTTGGAGAATGGCTCTGCAGGGGGTGGGGCTGTCTACAGCCAAGGCTAAGGACAGACTGCTTTGCTCACTATGCTCCAAACTAACTTTGCACATTCCCATTTCCATGCCTTTCTTAAGCCTTGCTTAAGAAACGTGCTCCCTTCTCCTTCTTGCTTGAAATGCCATCCTTCCTCTGCTAGGAGCTCTTCACTTCAGGAACTGTGAGCCCGGAAGACTCTAGTCCAAGCCTCTTATTTTACAGGTGAGGAAATGGCATCTAGAGGATCTGCACTTGCCCGGGTACACACAAGTGGGATTCTGGTCTCCTCACTCAGTTGTGGGTGTTGTGCCCTCTGTAGAGAACTGCATTTGCACATACATCATTCCTTTCACAATAAGTTACAGCTCCACATGTATTTTATCTGTTCTTGCCAGGACAACATGACTAGAAGTTCCCCCAAAGAAGCTACTTGACACACCCTTGCATTTGCCTTTTGGGATCTGACCCAGTTTCCTGCCCAGAACATAGGGACATGGTATGCTACCAAATGGCCATCTTTCTTCTACAGCGATTTTAGAGGGAATGAATTTCTTGGATACCCCCTCCCCATCCCATGTGGAATTATTCTTGTCTTTCACGTCTTTAGCCCCCTAGCCAAGTGACCTTGCTTTGAAATACATACGGAGTTTCCCAGGGCTTGTTCACCCTGCCAGGAAACCCTCACTGCACTACTGTGAAACCACGCACAGATGTTGGATTCTGAAAACTAAAGATAAAATTAGAGGGACATTTCTATTTGGAAATACTTTCTAAAAACTCTATTATAGTTATACAGATATGGAGAAAAAAAAGTTTACTGACTATAGCCCTCTATGGTAAAGAGCATTAGTTGTTTTTTTCTCTTAATAATTATTCACCCAGCTCAGAGCTGATTTTAGGACAATCACAGAGGCACATTGTTGTTTACTGCTTATTTAAAATATAATTGATAAATATAATTTAATATGTACATGTAAGAAAAGGTTTTCAAACTTTCAGTTCAAATGTCATTGTTTCCATAAAGTCTCTCAACCTGGCAATTCCAAGGGGTCTTTCTCCAAAGAACTTTTCTAGAACTCACTAAAACTCTTAAGATTTTCCTTTCCTTTTTTTTTTTTAAGATTTTATTTATTTATTTGACAGAGAGAGATCACAAGTAGACGGAGAGGCAGGCAGAGAGAGAGAGAGGGAAGCAGGCTCCCTGCTGAGCAGAGAGCCTGATGCAGGACTCGATCCCAGGACCCTGAGATCATGACCTGAGCCGAAGGAAGCAACTTAACCCACTGAGCCACCCAGGTGCCCCAAGATTTTCCTTTTCTTAAACAAAAAAAATAGTTTATTGGTAGGTGACTAAATTCTCCTACTTAAATAGAAATTGATTATGGGGATTCTACTCTTATTTATCTGAGTATCTTCTACAAGATCATGGTATACACAGCAAATCCTTAACATGAGCCTCTTGAATATATTCATAGAATAATTACTTTGAATCTGCAATTATTTGATGTTATAAAGTTGGCATTAAATAAATGGAATACAAGAGCTTTTTTGGTCTTAGCACATTGTGAATTCCCACATAAGGCCAACTAGAAAGAACTTGGAAAAGACAAACATTACTTTAAAAATAAATATGGGTATAATGTCAGCTAAGTGGGCCAAAGCAGTATGTAGATATCATCTGGTTCATTTGTGATCAAAACTCATGGTAGTAAGAAAGGGAAGTATTTAGTTTTTATTTTGAATTCAAGTATTTCTTTTTTCCCCAGTTTTAGTGTGTGTGTGTGTGTGTGTGTGTGTGTGTGTGTGTGTGTACTTTCAAGACCTACTCTCTTAGCAACTTTCAAAAATAATCGTTGGGTCCAGGAGAGAGGAATGGATTTTATTTATTTTGTTTGTTTTGCTTTCATTTGTAAGATTTACAGGTATATTTTGGAGTTTCTTCTCTCCGCCTCTAGTTTGACTTCTGTACTAGAGAGTTTATCATCTGACTAATTTGAGACCACCCTTGTAATAAATTCTTCATACTTCAGAAAGAAAAAGGAAAACAGAAGGGGATTAGTAATAGGTGTCTAGGTCAGAAAAGATTGGTTTTTTGGAAGTAATGGTGTTTCCTGAACTGCTATGGGGCTTACTTAAAGCAATTAGTGATTTTTTTTAGACATAGGTATCTATTAACATAACGAACTATCTAAGAACATGGTATCAAATAATTTTCCATAATGACTCATTAGTATTAAGTTCAGCTTAAGCCTGTCCTGCTTAAAGGGAACCCACGATATAGAAAAGTACCTCAGGGTCAATTTACAGTGCTACTTCCCCTTACACTGAGTTTTTGTATGGATTCATCACTTTGTGCCTCAGTTTCTTCATCTGCAAAACATATGTTCCTTCATGCTTACTGTCACGTCCCAGTTTGAGAATTTTTTAAATTAATTAATTAATTAGATAGAGAGAGACAGAGTGCACAAGCAGCAGAATGGCAGGCTGAGGGAGAGGAAGAAGCAGGCTCCCCGCTGAGCAGGGAGACCAATGTGAAGCTCGATCCCAGGACCCTGGGATCCTAACCTGAGCCGAAGGCAGCTGCTTCACCAACTGAGCCACCCAGGTGCCCCAAGAAATGTTTATTTTTAATAACACTGATGTGAGTAAGACTTGGAGGGATTATAAATATAATGTGTACACACACACACACACACACACACACACAAATTTGCCACCCACAGTCACCTTTGAGCAATTTCAGTAATATTGAGAAACAGTGTTACAAGGAAGAAAATGTAAAGACAGCGATAAGAAAACAGAGGCTAACATACACCAGTAAACGAGGAATAAGTAATAATATCTACATGAGGACTTGTAGGTAAAAGGAACTATTCACCCATGTTTCCAGCCTGGAGGGTGGAAGAAGAGAGATGGTATATGTGCCACTCTCCACACAAAGAGGGCTAAACAAGAGAATTCTGAAAAGAAAGAAAAGAAAGTATAACCTTGGGAGAGGAAGAAAGAAACCTGAAGATTAATATTAATGATTAAGCTTGGGATATAGTAGAGAAATATACAAGTCAGCAAACTGATTTGGAAAGGAATAGGATGACAAATTAGTTTTCACATGTTAAGTTTGAGATGACAGCAGAACATCCATGCACAGATGTCCAACTGACATTTGGACAGTTGAGACTGGAGTTCAAAAGAAAGGTGAGAGTCACAGATTGATTTTGGGAAGGATTCTGGAGGTGATAATTGAAGCTATGAACGTGTATAAGGCTTCCAAGGGAGAACGAATAAAATGGCATGGAAAAATGCCAAATGTGATGTGAACACTTAAATGGCCATGTTCTAAAATAATTTATGATTTAAGTGTTAATCTAGATATTTTTCAAATAAAAAAGTTCTGAGAGTGTGAAAAGAAAAGAAATACATAGAACATCCTTCTGCAGTTTCAAAAGAAAGGTGTTCTAGAAATCAATGCTTTATTCTTATGTCAGCATCAATAATAACATACAACCAGAAATTCTTCCCCGGCTTCAAACATAGATCTGTGTTTGAGTTCTTGTTTTCCCATTTAATAGTCTTTGTCTGCTTCCTGATAGTATGCCCTTAACAATTACCCCATGGTCCTCATCCTCATAAGGCTGGATTGTCTGCTGAGAGGTGCTATCTAGGAGAATGAGAAAGAAGCCTGCCCGAAGATAATTTATAGCCTTTGCAGTGGGTCCAGCCGAGGCTCGGGATGAAGATCTTGCATTTATGAAGATACTAAGTTGCAGTGACTTATTACTTTCTCAGGCACTGCACACTCAGCTGTCCCAGGGAAAGAAAGAGGAGGCAAAGGGTAGCATCAATTCAAGGTTGGGGATCTTGGACAAGTGCAGCAGAAAAACAGAGGAGCAAGGCTGAGACAGGGGTTCCTAGAGGGGTAACAGAGGACTAAGTTGGACAACAGCAGTGATGTGTATAAAATCTTTGGAATAGGGGAAGCAAAACCAAAGAAAGGGTCAGGACTATTGACAGAGAGCAGTAAGCACAGAAAGTAGGTGGTTACTGGCATCAAGAGCTGAAGGTCTCTGAGACATGGGAGATGACATGTGTGGTAGGAGGGAGTTCATGGGAGAAAAGGACCTGTGCTTTGATGTCTAGAAGTCTAACAAGTTCAAGGTCCTGAGCAGGTGAGTGGGTAGCTGCAAACTCAATGGCCTGTGAGACTAGATGATTAGCTGGGTCACTTACATGAAATGTGGAGATCTCCTAGGTTAGCATGAAGGATGCCTGCAGTTCAGCCTCCAAAGTATTTAATGAATGAAGGGAGTGATCAGGAGGCAGCCAACTGTGAGAGGTAGGTGTCTGTGGCAAGAAGGTGTCAGTGACAAGAAGGAGTATAGAGTTGAGAAGATTCTAGATCAAGACAGAAGAGCAATGTCTACAAAAGGTGGCAGGGATACGGAAAACCGGCTCAGCTTCCTCCTGGCATAGGGACCATGCGGTTTGAGGGAATGGGCGGTGGTCTTTTGGAATAACTGCAGAAGCAGTGGCATCCTCAGGGAATATTCAGATTTCCATCGAGGTAGGAGACAGAGATTACTGTATGAACTATTAACTAAGAAATAAGTATTTTGAAGAGGACAAGGAAAGGTTGCAGGGCATAGTCTAAAGCAGGAGCAAAGAAACTTAGAAAATTAAGGACAGGGGCACATGGGTGGCTCAGTGGGTTAAGCCTCTGCCTTCAGCTCAGTCTGCCTTTGGCTCAGGTCATGATCTCAGGGTTCTGGGATCGAGTCCCGAATCGGGCTCTCTGCTCAGTGGGGAGCCTGCTTCCCCCTCTCTCTCTCTGCCTGCCTATCTGCCTACTTATGATCTCTCTCTGTCAAATAAATGAATAAATTCTTAAAAAAAGAAAAGAAAAGTAAGGACATAAAGGTAGGTGGGAGGATAGAAGAAAAGGATGTGGGAGTGGGTAGGACTTGGGGATGAGGACAGAAGACCCCAGGGACAAGAGACACACGCTTCTAACATTTACTGCCATCACTAGTCTCAGGACACATGGCTCCCTTCTCTGGAAAGCGATGATGGGTATGATGAGGGTTGTAAAAGATTGGCAAGGACCTTCTTAGGTAACTGCCACCAGGGATTTCACTGGAGGGAAAGAGGAGATCCAGTCCAGAAGTGGCAGTGATAGACATAGAGATTTCCCATGGTACTGAGAATGATAAATACACGTCCAACTTTGTTCCTAAGATGTAAGAAAAAAAATCAGTCACTATTAGGGTGTTATTTAAAAGGAGTTCTATTTCTACTATTTTTCCTATTTTGTTCATTTATGTTCCTTCCTCCTTCACTTTCTATTCCTAATGTTATGTGTCGTTCCATAGCGGACTCGATGTGGCACAGATGTTCCATACACTGCAGTGAAAAGGAAATGGTTTCCTTAGCAACAATAACCACACAAAAGCCTGAAGAATTTTCTTTGCTACTCATGTGACGTTTCAGCAGCTTAAGGAATCCAAACAGTAGGAAAGAATAATAAACATCCGATTGGAACATATTGCAATGGAGACATGCAGAATGAATGCAAAAAGGCATTTGTTATTTATAAGCACTTGATGGAGTGATTTTAAGTGACCTGAACTTCAGCATCATGTTTCATTCTTTTTCTCAGTGAAAAAGGTGAAATCGTACCATATCCAGTTAAGTGGGCTGAAATATATTCTTTCAGGAAATTTCACTGTCACCTGAATCTGAAAATCATAAACAAGGAAGTGTCTGAGTCATTGCACAATAATGTCCTGAGCAATAATGCTATGTGTGCTAGAGAGAGCTTTTGGAGAAAGATTTTGTTGTTGTTGTTCAAAGAGCACTTCTATGAATTTATCGTTCCTAACCACATCCCCCAGAGGGGATTCTCGGAATTTATAACACTTCAGGCTTCGGTTACCGAATTTTTGCTTTTCAGTTTTCTGTTTTAGCAGTTCTAAAGTGAAGTTTAGAATCATCATAGTTAACGTCTGAAAACACATCCATTTCCCTCCATTTCTGGTTTTTTTTTTTTGTAGGCTTTTTATCTTCTTGATCATTTGATTAGTATTTCTTGCTAGAATGTTCACCTGCTGACCATATGGCAGTAGTGGTATTAAGAGTGTGGGGAAGAAAATGAGAGAAATTGCAAATATGTGCAATTATCAGAATTTGGTAGGAATGTTTTCAAGCTAGTCTATTAAAGTCTAAACATCCTGTTGAGACATCCTGGCGAGAGGATGGGGACTGTACTAAACAGGTTTCATAATTTCATGGAGGAAAAGTCCAAAGATGACTGTTTAACATGCAAGACAATTACTAGTTCAGGAAGAAATTTCACTTGGGGTCCTGGAAGGACTGCTTGCCAGGAAACCATCGCGCTCTGTGCAGGCCTCTGTGAAGTCACACCGGGCATCGCTCACCAACCTGAGCCTGGAGCCTGGCCACCGTGACAATTAGTGGAGTCTCCTCAAGCATTTGGCCATTAGGTTTATGACGCAAAGCAACACTGATTCTAGGATTATGAGTTTTGAAAAACTAAGAGCATGAAACAACGATAAACTAGAGCCACTCAAGAGAGCCAGGAAATGAGCCAGAGCTGAGGGCCAGAATAAAAATTAACTCAGTGCCATATGACCTCAGTCATCCACGGCCGTGTTTTAAGTCCCTGGGCAGATGGCTTTTCTCAGAGGCAACTCTAAGAGCTGTGATAAATTCCACTGGTAGAAGTAGTAAGTGCCTCTTCAAAGACAAAATGCCCACATTCTTTTTCAGATCACACCTTTCCAATCAAACTACCAATGCCCACGTGAATCTAAACTCCACAGATGCACTCACTGGAAACAAAGTGTGTAAACTCCATAAGATGACCAAGATTAGAGTTAAAAGAATAAGCCGTAGTGTATCCAATCCATAGCGTCTCACCACAAACACAGTATTCGAGACTGCACACAGTCTAATTCTGAAAGACTCAATTTTGTTTTGATTCGTAGAATTTGGGGTCTAAATTAAATGTGATCAGATCAAAGTAATAGTGGATAGGTCATGGGGTTTTGTTGTTGTTGTTGTCTTAATTAGCAACACTTAAATTAGCAGAACACAATTAATTTGTATGATAAAAAGGAAACATTACATTTTTCTAATTTTGTAGATAGGGGAGATAGATCGCCTCTAAAAGCTCACCACCAAATATGCTGTACATAAGCCAGGTAAGTGGGGCTGGGTCACTGCAGAAGGATGCCTTATGCTTGCCTGATAATCTGACTGGACACTCTTCTAAAGAGAGACTAAGCTCAAGAAGAATAGCTCTGTTGGGGTGTCTGGGTGGCTCAGCTGGTTGAACGTCCAGCTCTTGGTTTGGCTCAGGTCATGATCTCAGGGTAATGATCTCAGGGTTATGAGATCAAGCCCTGTGTCAGGGGCTCGACAACTCAGCGGGGAGTCTGCTGGAGATTCTCTCCCTCCTCCCCCTGCCCCTCCACCGGCTCATACACACTCTCTCAATATAAATAAATAAATCTTTAAAAAAAAAAAAAAAGACTACCTCTGTTTTCATTCTGACCAATGTTTCAATATTCTAAGAATTAATCCTACTAATCTATGGACTTGAATGAATTCTGAAAGTCAACATCTTTCATTTCCTATACATTAAAATATAAGGGGAAAGTTTTGCTCTGGATCAATTTTCATGACAACAGCTAGATACTTGGAAGTTTTGTGATGATGACAGGACTTTTAATTCTGCCTAAGGATGCAGTTATTTATCAATTTTAATGCTAATACAGTTTCAGTTTAGCAAAGGAATCTGGATAAATTTTTAAGTTCTTTGAAGTAACCATGTAATATAATTCTTTTATATGGGATTTTTAATATAAGCAATTAGGAACCATGGTCCTTATTATCGTTAAAGCCCTAAGGCTATCTCCATTTATTTGAGTGTGATTAAAATGTGACCTCAAAATATGTTATCCTTTGTCTACACAATTGTTATTATTCAGCTAAATCAGTGACAGCACAGGCTGCTGCCACTTCTCTCTGAATTCTAATTATAATGCTAATACTTAACCCAGGGCAAGTTACTGCATCCCTTTGGCCCCCTTCTCCTCAACCATAAAATGCCTGCGGCAATACTTAACCTGCAGAATGGCTAAATAAAAAATTTATATACATAAAATCTCCAAAAATATCTGCCCCACACTAAGATCTTTTTTTTTTTTTTTAATTTTATTTATTTATTTGACAGACAGAGATCACAAGTAGGCAGAGAGGCAGGCAGAGAGAGAGGAGGATGCAGGCTCCCCGCTGAGCAGAGAGCCCGATGCAGGGCTCGATCCCAGGACCCTGGGATCATGACCTGAGCCCAAGGCAGAGGCTTTAACCTTTAACCCACTGAGCCACCCAGGCACACCCCCCAAACTAAGTTCTTAATAGCTGCTCTCCCAGGTCATTTCCAGCTGTTTATTTTCTTCCACCACATCATTAAAACATGTAACTGAAAGATGAAAACATCTGTTCTTCAGACTATGTTCCCTGTCACAGACAACACAGCCCTTACTGTTGGCCTTCTTTCAGAAATTCCTCATATTTTCTCATCATTCGGCTGTTGTCACTCACAATCAACTTTTTTCCTAGTCCTGCAAGACTCTTAGTGACAGAGAAGCACCATTTAGTACTTCCCAATTTTACATTAGGAAAAATTGAAAATGACAAATTAGTTTTCTTCTTCATTCAGTCAAAAAACATTTAGGAAGCAGCTGAGTGCCCTAAAACAGCATGGTTTTGGCATCCCAGGCTGCCACATCTTAGCTCTGTGGTGCAGACAGATCGTTAAACCTCCCGGAGCCTTGGTTTAGTCATCTGTAAAATGAGGACAGTGCTTGGCTGGGCACTGCCTAGGACACCGGGCCAGGGTGGTGATTCCAGGATGGGTCATGAGGCGGAAAGTGAGCTGACACTCAGGGTGGCCCTTCAAGGAGAAAGAACATTTAGAAAGTCAGAGATGTGGGAGTAGCTCCCCAGATGAAATCAGAATGAAAATGTCCTTTCATCTCCAACTCGTGGTTTTGTGAGCAAAGGCATGGAGGTAGGAACATTGGGAGAACGTCCAAGAGTAGTGAGGGTGAAGACCAATGTTCTTGGGCACACGAGGTGAACAGGGAATGGAGAGAGAGAATGCTGGAACATCAGGCAGAGGACAGATCCTGGGGGCCTTGAAAAATCAAAAAATTCTGACTCCCCCTCACCCCAGAGTGTGAGAAAAGGTATGGGGGTGAAAAGCATATCAACATGATTGATCCTAACCTGGTAATGGTTAGTGTCACAGGTGAGAGAAACCAAACAAAGTTTTCCAGCCAGGATGATAGAAAAGAGTGTGTTATTATCAACAGCCAAAATAGACAAAAGGAGGTAAGAGATGTTGAAGTGATTTGTCCTGCAGGGACACCCAGAGGTCAGGAGAGAGGAGACTCCCAAATTAGCAAGCTATATATAGCAAAATCCGTGCAATATGTAATACCACGGACACTTGGAACGCCCTAATACTTTATTGAGAAGTATCATCAAATAACACATCTTTGGCATCTTTTTGCTAATTTAAATGACACAGCTGATTCTAAAATACTTCTTTCCATTGATAATCATATTTTATAATATCTTATAATCATAACTATTATTTGCAAGATCAAGGCCTAGAAAAATTTATGCAATCAAGCAAAAGAAGCTTAAAACTAACGCATAATGCCTAAACTACAAAGCTGAGATTTTTGTTACTTCTGTCATGGATTTATTACATTAGATATGGAAAGTAACCAACTATGAGCCCATTTCTCCCTTCCACAAGATGAACTCAAGAAGTCTGACTTACTACAAAACAAAGAGTTAATACTACTGAAATAAAATTAATATGACACGAGAAAACATGTAGTTTACAAAAATAATGAGGTTTCTCCACTCTCCCCCTTTTATTCTAGCATTCCTAAGTAATTACTTCCTTTGAAAAAGTAAATTCATAATTGATAGACAAACTTGACTTTTAAGTTTTTATTTTCCTCATTTTTCTTCTTTTTCTCCTTGTATTTATCTTCTCAGAAGAGTAAAACACGGAATTGGCTCCTGAATATCAGCATGCCAATGGAATTGCTTTATTCTAGATCATAAGTGAATGCTACACAAAAAGAGCTATAGCCATGTTTTCCAAAGGCCTTGGCAGCCTCAGTAGGGGCACCTAGGTGGCTCAGTTGGTTAAGTATCCGACTCTGGATTTTGGCTCAGGCCATGATCTCAGGGTCATGAGACTGACCCCCGCATTGGGCTCCATGCTCAGTGAGGAGTCTGCTTAAGATTCTCTCTCTCCGAAGATGGCGGAGAAGTAGCAGGCTGAGACTACTTCAGGTAGCGGGAGATCAGCTAGATAGCTTATCTAAAGATTGCAAACACCTACAAATCCAACGGGAGATCGAAGAGAAGAAGAACAGCAACTCTAGAAACAGAAAATCAACCACTTTCTGAAAGGTAGGACTGGCGGAGAAGTGAATCCAAAGCGACGGGAAGATAGACCCCGGGGGGAGGGGCCGGCTCCCGGCAAGCGGCGGAGCAACGGAGCACAAAATCGGGACTTTTAAAAGTCTGTTCCGCTGAGGGACATCGCTCCAGAGGCTTAACCGGGGTGAAGCCCACCCAGGGTCAGCGTGGCCTCAGGTCCCGCAGGGTCACAGAAGGATCGGGGGTGTCTGAGTGTCGCAGAGCTTACAGGTATTAGAACAGGAAAGCCGGCTACAGAGACAGAGCGGAGGAGTAAGCTCTAAGCTCGGGGTTACCTTGAACCGGTCGCAGGCTCGGTCAGCTCGGAGCGCGGCCGGAGGCAGGGTGACGGGAGTAAATCGGCGCTGTTCTCTGAGGGCGCACTGAGGAGTGGGGCCCCGGGCTCTCGGCTCCTCCGGGCCGGAGACCGGGAGGCCACCATTTTCATTCCCGCCCTCCGGAACTCTACGGAAAGCGCTCAGGGAACAAAAGCTCCCGAAAGCAAACCCAAGCGGATTACTCAGCCCGGCCTCTGGTAAGGGCGGTGCAACTCCGCCTGGGGCAAAGACACTTGAGAATCACTACAACAGGCCCCTCCCCCAGAATATCAACAAGAAGCCCAGCCAGGACCAGATTCACCTACCAAGGAGTACAGTTTCAATACCAATGAGAGCAGCGGAATTCCAAAGGAGGAGAAAGCAAAGCACGGAACTCATGGCTTTCTCCCCATGATTCTTTAGCCTTGCAGTTAATTTAATTTTTTTTCTTTTTCTTTTTTCAATTTATTTTTCTTCTTCTGCTAAATTTTTTTAACTTTTACCCTTTCCTTTTTTTTAACGTTTTTTAACTAGTTTATCTAATATATATATATATATATATATATATAT